>NC_143258.1:27655179-27965012 GCF_984573655.1 Nuphar pumila | reverse complement strand
GTTACGTCGATAAGAGACAGTGAGAGCTTCATTTTGATGTTAACGACATGGTTTTCGTGAAGGTATCACTGACGAAGAGTGTTTTTTATTTCAGAAAGAAAGGAAATTGAGACCTAAATACGTTGGACCATTCAAGATTCTCGAGAGAATTAGAGAAGCAGCTTATCGGGTTGAGCTATCTCAGCAGTATGCCCAGATTCATAATGTTTTTCATGTGTCGATGTTAAGTAAGTACATTCCTGGTCCATCACACATCATTCAATACAAAGATATAGAAGTACAAGAAGATTTGACGATAGCTGAGAAGCCTATTGAGATCGTTGATCGACGAGATCAAGTTTTGCGTACCAAGACCATTCTGTTGGTTAAGGTGCGTTGGCAACACCATGGCATCGAAGAATGCACATGAGAGCTTGAAGCGAGCATGAGGGAGAAATACCCTGATCTCTTTGTGTAACGCCCCGGATTTCCAAAACAAAGCTAAGTTAAAATTTTCATGAATTTCTTTTTTTTTTCTTTGCAGCGAAACTTAGAAAAGCTTTTAGCAGCGGAATCGGACAATAATGAGTCGTCAGTTTTAGAAAACTCCGAGCACGTTGCAGGTATGTGGCCAAGCAACTCATTGACCACCAAAGTGTTCCATTTTATCGAAAACCACATGTTTATTACAACACTACTGCTTAGAAAAGCAGTGTAGGTTCAATAAAAAGGAAGCAGTACAACTCTGTCTAGAGAAACCCTGGAACTCGATGCCGCCTTGCTCCGCATATCGCCACGCAGGTACAACACCTGAAATCCCCATTAAACGGGGTCAGAACCACTGATGGTCTGGTAAGCATGCAGTCATACATCCATTCAACTCAAGTACGATAATGACCACTCAGGGTCGCAATGCGCAATAACGACGCTCAAGCCTCCAAGACTTAGCGTATATCGCAAGAGCCTCCTCAGGGCTATGAGTTGAACATCCGCTCGAGTCTCCATGACTTAGAGCAAGCCTTTTCAGGGCTGTGGTTTGAATAACCGCTTAAGTCTCCATGACTTAGCCATGACCACTTTCGGGTCTCAAAGTGATGTCTAGCTCAAGTCTTCATACTTGGCACATCCGTATCCCACGCACCTAAGGACAGCTCCTCGAGCTTCACTTAGTCGTGCGGATACAACACGGGTCTTTGCCCAGTCGGTCCAGTAGTATACCGAACATGACACCTTCACAAAGGTTATGCAGGACTGACTCAACACGTCATCCACTCATAGATTCAAAGCATCGCTGTACCTAGAACTAATGCATTGTTTCGATAATTAACCGCTCCCGCCTTTGGTACGCAGGTAGAGCTATTGTCCGGGCATCAACGCGACGTTCTGGGGGTTGATTATTCTATGTATTTTAGATACCCCAGAGGCCTGTTGACCCTATCCATAGTAGGGCAGTGTGTTTTAACTGGGAGAACCCTACTAGGCCCATATTCGGATGCATCCTCTACTTGCAGTAGTTGGGTTCAATCCTTAGATCTTAAGGATAACCACGACCCCAAAACCCATGAGTGACTGAGGCCATCGTGGACTCTATCAGGTCCAAAGTAAAATATATGTCACTCAAGGCTGTACCATCACTGTCATTCCACAGTGAGCATAATTCCTGAAGGGGTCTGTCAGTCTTACAATTACTTGGACAGAATCTGCATGCCATTTAGGCAGCCCGTGCTTTCAGCACTACGGGAGTATGTACCCGATCCCATTCAGTCTGCCCCAACACAGTCATTACTGAGGGGGTACCCCTAACATGATTTTCAACCGCGGGGTATGTGCGACCTTAAGTCTTATTCATATGCATGCAGAACACCGCTCTTGGCACTTCGGCCACCGCGAGCATCACACCTCTTTGGGTGGAAACAACACACTCTGGCTCTTCGGCCCTTACGAGTCTGGTTGCGTAACCGTTCTCAATGAGCATGCATATGACTCGATCTAAATAGATCGGCTACTCGGCGTATTTTTACGCGATGAGTACAAACCTAGCCAAGGTGCAACCTCTACTCCGGCTCAGTGACCCTTACGAGCAAGGTGCCCTTGTAGGCACAAGGATACGAGCCGATCTGGCATCGTTCCATCAACGGACATCATTATGCCGTTCAACTGATTCTGGCAGCTCTTCTGCCAACCATTTCGTCAGCACCTCCCCTGCTCTATCGGCAGCGGTGCGACGAACCCTTCTATGTTTGTAGAAGGCAAATACATGAACTGGGTAGCACTCTGCTATATGTCAGAGTATCCTGCTACGTTCTTTCTGAGCTATTCTTAGCTTCTTCAGAAATTTCAGCAACACTTCCTCTCTTTTACGGAGAAAGCGTGCGTTTCTTTTATCCATTTCAGCGGCATCTTCCCTCTTTGGTAGGAAATTGCCACGCTTAATTCGGGGAAATGGATGCGCACCGTTGTGCGTACTTTGCATCCATCAAGGTTGCAGGAACCCTGGGCCATAGCCAGGCCATACGTAATTGACTTAGTCTTTACGTAAAGAGCATTTTGCCAAAAGGTGAAGCCTTTCCAATAGGGGCTTCATTCGTCAAGCAGAATCTTGAACGAGGAGCGGTCAGGGAATCGCATTGGCGATTTGGAGTTTGGTCTCCATTTTGAATGCTCATTTATGTGCCATATATGTAGTATAAGCAGAAGCCTGTGCTTTATACAGCGGCGGCGTAAAGAAATGCATATACTATTGTTCAGGGTGTGTAATTGAACGAAATATTCTACATATATAACAAAACAGAAGCCTTGGCATCATTCGACGCGACGGCGTAAGTAAATACATTGCAGAAAGCAGAAGCCTTGGCATCGTTCGACGCGACGGCGTAAGTAAATGCATAATCGGAAGTGCAGTAATCGGAAGTGCAGAAAACAGGGAGCCTTGGCATCATACGACGCGACGGCAAAGGTAAATTACATAGCCTGTGCGATATAGGACGCGTCGGCAGAATCAGCAGATATACACCTAGATCTGTATCCAACGATAGTTACGAGGCGAGCGGGTGAACACCGAAGTGTTCTGAAGGGCTCAACCAAGAACTAGGGCGAGATACCATTTTAAAAACGCATATACTGCGTGTTTAAACATAGATATATCCGACGATAGTTACGAGACGAGCGGGTGAACACCGAAGTGTCCAAAAAGGGCTCAATCAAGAACTAAAGCAAGATACTACTTTAGAAAGTATGGTCTATATACAAACAATCAAATACTTGAGAGAGATGGATCAACGAAGCGAACTTACTTCAAATCGTGGAAGAAACGGCTCCGGGTTGCTTCTTTGGCTTCGAGCCTTCCTTCGAGAGGTCAGACTAAGTCAGATGAAGCTGACTTAGTTGAGAAAGAGGGAGAGTAGGTCAAGCTACTCAACCTAAGTGGTTTGAACCAAACAGGGTTCGGTCCAAGTCAACTGGGTTCATCAGGTTCGAACTCAGCTCAAGTAGGCTAAGTCTGGGTTCAGAAATCCAAACTGGAATCTAGACAAAAAAGGACTTTGACTTTGATTTTAAACCCAACTAGGTTCAAGTCAAGTCAACTAGGTTTGGACTAGGTCAAGTGGGTTCAGACCCAGGTCAGGTGAGCTAGGACCAGGTCAGGCAGGCTCAGACCAGGTCAGGTGGGTTCAGGCCAGGTCAGGTGGGCTCAGACTCACTTGGGCTCACTAGGGGAGGTTTAGGAGAGAGAGAGGAGGCAAGAGAGAGTGGGGGGGTCGAAATTATGAGAAGAGAGAGAGTGGGGAGGGCTATTTATAGCCCAAGCCCACCTCCTCTTGGGAATTTTTATCCCCCTTTTGCCCCTGAGCTTTATTTTAATTCCAGGAGGTTCCTCTTGAGGTGGGGCCCACTAGATATTTCCATAGGATATTTTGTGGGTCCCACAAGATATTTTCTGAGGAATATTTCTGTGGATCCCACCAACATTTCCATGGGTCCCGCAAAAATTTTGGGTTTTCAGCGATTTTTTTCTGAAAAATTCTGAGTACGCCATTCTCTTCGTATTGACGTAACTAAGAAAGTTGGCTCGAGGAAATCCTTTGATTTTGTTTAGTTAGGAAGTTATGGCTTCCAGAGTGTTTGAGCATATATTCACAAAGCGACGAATATCTCAAGTATAAATGGTTTGTACAAATCGATTTGATTCGTATTTCGGGTTCAGATGCTATTTTTACTTGAAAATGCCTCATGAATTTCTTCAGAAAGATACTGAAAAATTATGGGTCTTACACTTTGTTGACTGATGTTTGTGATTTCACAGACGAAATCCTTTTTACGGAGGGTAGGATGTAAGACCCGAGGTTTTTCTGAGGAATTTAATTAATATATAGTGGAATTTCAAAGTATAAGTATATGCGAGCCTATGTATACATACATATATATATATATATATATATATATATATATATATATATATATATATATATATATATATATATATATATATATATATATAAGTGTATATATGCATACATAACCACAAATGTGTATATATATATATATATTCAATAAAAATTGAACCATCAAGATTTTTAAAAAGGGACTTAAAACTCATTTCATTGTAAAATCATACTTCGAATGTGGTTTATGAAATTTTTTAGGTTTTATCAAAAATTAGAAAGGACACTTTCAAAATTCAAAGCAAAACTTCAAAAAAAAGAAAAGAAAAGAGTTTTTTTTAAAAGAACCAAAATAAAAATTTAACAAGTGAGGTTTTCTAAATTATGGAAAGGTTGGCACCCAGCCAACGTTTTCCTAGAAGCATGGGCGTACTCTAGAGTGCAGCCCATGCTACTTCAAAAAGGATTAAAAAAAAAAGGGAAAAGAAATGAAAGTAAAAAACCAGCCCCAAAATCAAGGAGGAAAAAGAGGGGGGTGGTTGGTACTTTTGAAAGGAGTGGGTAGCATTTATGGGAGGTTATTCAAAAGTAAAAAAAAAGGAGGAAAAGGGGGGGGGGGAGAGGTGTGAGCTTGGTGAGCCCTCCATCTCACCCTCTTAATCTCAGTCATCCAATGGCTTTACATTGGTTTCTTAAGGGGGAAAGGGAGAGAGAAATCCAAAATCAATTTAGACTCTCTCCTCTCCTCTCCTTGTAACACCCCGAATTTTCAAAACAAAGCGAAGTTAAATTTTTTATGGATTTCTTTTTTTTTTCTTTCTTTGCAGTGGAACTTAGAAAAGCTTTTAGCAGCGGAATCAAACGAAAATGAGTCGTCAATTTTAGAAAACCCCAGACACATTACAGGTATGTGACCAAACAACTCATTGACCACCAAAGTGTTCCATTTTATCGAAAACCACATGTTTATTACAACATCACTGCTTAGAAAAGTAGCACCGGTTCAATAAAATGAAGCAACACAACTCTGTCTAGAGAAACCCTTGAACTCGATGCCGCCTTGCTCCACATATCGCAATGCAGATTCAACACCTGAAATCCCCATAAAATGGGGTCAGAACCACTAATGGTCTGGTAAGCGCAATCACATATCCATTCAACTCAAGTAAATGCATTGACCACTCAGGGTCGTAGTTCGCAATAACGACGCTTAAGTCTCCACGACTTAGCGTATATCGCAAGAGCCTCCTTAATGCTATGAGTTGAACATCCTCTCCAGTCTTCACGACTTAGCGCAAGCCTCTTCAGGGTTGTGATTTGAATATCTCGCTCAAGTCTTTATACTTGGCACATCTGTATCCCACGCATCTAAGGACAACTCCTCGAGTTTCGCTTAGTCGTGCGTATACAACATGGGTCTTTGCCCAGTCAGTCCAGCCATATACTGATTTGACACCTTCATAACGGTTATGCAGGACTGACTTAACAACGTCCATCCACTCATACATTCAAGCATCACTGAACCTAAACTAATGCTTTGTTTCGATAATTAACCCCTTCTCCTAGTAGGATTGTATATCTGAGCACCAACGCGACGATTTGGGTGTTGATTATTCTATGTATTTTTAGATACCCTAGAGACATGTTGACCCCATCCCCCTAATAGGATTGTACAATCATATCGAAAGAAGTCCTTACTAGGTATTTGAATGCATTCTGCTACTGCAGTAGTTGGGTTCAATTCTTAGAATTTAAGGATAACCACGACCTCCATACCTATAAGTGACAGAGGCCATCATGAACTCTATCAGGTTTGAGGGTAATATAAGTCACTCAAGGCTGCACCATCACCGTCTTCCTTAGTGAGAGATTCTGAAGGGGTTTGTCGGTCTGACAAGCTACTTAATGCATGCCTATAGGGTAGCTGTTGAGGAGTATGTACCCGACCCCGTTCAATGTGCCCCTAACACGGCCATCAACCGTGAGGTCTTTTCATTTTATTCATATGCATGCTTGACTCTACACTCGACAGTGTGGCCATCGCGAGCATCACACATCTTCCGGGTGGACAACGTACTCTGGCTCTGCGGCTCATACGAGTCTAGTTGTATATCAGTCTCAAAATGAGCATGTATATAACACAATCACAATAAATCGGTTGCTCGGTGTATTTTTACGCAACAAGCCCACAACCCAGTCAAGGCACAACCACTACTCTGGAGCAACGACCCTTACGAGCAAGGTGCTCTTACAGGTATCAAGGAGATGAGTCAATCTGGCATCGTTCCAATAGTACCATCGTTGTGCCACTTAACCGGTTCTGGCAACTCTTCTGCCAACCATTTCGTCAGCACCTCTCCTGCTCTATCGACAGTAGTGCGACGATCCTTTCTACCTTGTAGAAAGTGTTCCATGAACTGGGTAACACTCCGTTATATGATGGAGTATCCTGCTACGTTCTTTTCTGATCTATTTTTAGCTTCTTTAGAAATTTCTGCAACACTTCCTCTCTTTGATGGAGAAAGCGTGCATTTTTTTATCCATTTTAGTGGCATCTCTCCTCTTTGGCGGAAAATCACTATGCTTAACTCATGAAATGGATGTGCACTGTTGTGCATACCTTACATCCATCAAGGTTGTTTGGAACCCTGGGCCATAGTCAGGCCATACGTAAATGACTTAGTCTTTACGTAAAGAGCTGTTTTGTCAAAAAGCGAATCCTTTCCAATAAAGGCTTCATTCGTCAAGTAGAATCTTGAACGAGGAGCGGTAAGAGAATCACATTGGCGATTTGGAGTTGATCTCTATTTGAACGCTCATTTACGCGCCATATATATAGTATAAGCAGAATCATGTGCTTTATATGGTGGTGGCGTAAACGAAATACATATACTTATTATTCTGGGTGTTTAACCGAACGAAATATTCTACATATATATTTGCAGAAAGCAGGAGCCTTGGCGTCATTCAATGCGATGGCATAAGTAAATGCATAATCAGAAGTGCATAATTGGAAATTGCAGAAAGCAGGGAGCCTTGGCATCATACAACGCGATGGCGTAATGTAAATGCATAAGCGGAAATGTATAATTGGAAATTATAGAAAGCAGGGAGCCTTGGCATCATACGACCCGATGGCAAAGGTAAATTACAAGGCTTTGGCGATATAAGACGCGATGGCAGTCACCAAACGATATACATGAAGTTCAGCATCCAACACGAGTTACGAGGCAAGCGGGTGAACATCGAGGTATCCCAAAGGTCTTAACCAAGAACTAGGGTAAGATACCATTTTTAAGAATGCATATACTGCTTATTCAACACATATATTCGACGATAGTTATGAGGCGAGCAGTTGAACACCGAAGTGTCCTAAAGGGCTCAACCAAGAACTGTAAGACCCATGAATTTTCTGAAGAATTTATTATTTACTTAATATTGAAATGTATGTTTTTGGGTGTTTATGAGATTATAGCACGTAATTTGATGTAAATTGACTGTGTTTTGTATTTCTGCTTTGTGCGCGCGACCCGAAAATCGCGTAAATATACTGTGTAAGTAAGAAGTGCCTAATTCTAGACAAATTGAGCCTTGAAACTTTAAGGGTAAGTTTATAATATATTTTTATAGTTTGTCCCCAAATTTGGAACCTATACGACGTAAAAACCCCGTCAGTGCATGTGAATTATGAGTTTTGCTTTACGATTGGACATGAATCGTAATACGCTTAATTCTTGCAAAGGAATGAGAATTTTCTTAAGAATCATCGATCATTCTATATTAATTAAGGCTTTGAAGAGAACTAAATGATTTATTTGAATTGAATTAATATTTAAATGCATAAAATAAGCATTGTTTTGAAACATAATGCATTAGCAATTTTGGATTTGGACCTGGATCACTAAAAGAGGACCCAAAACCATTGGGCGTCCTCTCTAGAGGACGTTTTTAGCTTTGGTTGACCAGATGGTCAAGGTTTGACCAGCTGGGTGGCATATTTGAAAATATTTGCATGGCTTTTGAAAAAGAGGCCACGATTGGCCATTTCCTCTTTTCAAAACTCATGATGAGCCTAGAGCTCATCATAAGGAGTGACTTTTTATAAAAAAGAGCATGGGGCTGGCGCCTCATGGCATTTTTGAAACACTTTTGAAGCAATTCAAATGCTAAAACTCGGTTAGGCATAAGGGGCGGCAACTAGGGGCATTTCCAAGTAATTTCTACAAGTTTTAATGGCTTTTCAAAGTGGCGTTTTTGTAAACCTTTTTAGAAATTTCAAAAGGGGAACATGCATTTGCTATAGGGGGGCGTGGAGCACCCCAGCCATTCATCCTAGCTGGGACAATCCCAATCGTCCATTTATTTAACCTAGCTATATAAGATTTTAAGAGAGAGAAAAAGAGGATTTGCCTTGTGCGATTTTGGAGAGGAGCTTCTCTCTCCCCTTTGCTTCTCCAAAACCGTGAGTGAGAGAGAGAGAAATTGAGAGTGAGCTTAGTTGCAGCTCCAGCCGTTGCACATACCTCTTCCACCATTGTAGAAAGCCTCGAAGGTGAGACAGTGCTACACATGTCCAAACGTGGTTTTCGGTTGAGCAATTTCTATGCATTTTTGGCGTTTGCGTGAGTTTTCCCTCTTTACATACCTTAATGTGGGTTCTTACTTGAGAATGTTTCGGTTTTGTTTGACCTTTGTCAATTTTTGTGAGCGAGCTTGCATGCATGGTAAATAGGGTTTTGGGCTGAGCATGCCATCACAAACCCGTTTTTCCTTTGTTAACTAAGTGGCTGCAGCGCATCTTGTTGATTTTGGTTTGTTCGTGTCCGCCAAAGATTTTTCCAAAGCATGGTTCGGTTGGCAAGGAGGCCACGTTTTGGCAAGCCCAACAAAACCTTTTTACTCGGGTTAGCCCTTTTTGGGTGTTGCTGGCTTAGGCTAAACGGGTCGAGCTATGGTGGAGCGCACCACTCTTTTCTCCTTTTATTTTTTTCTGGCCCTGGACGCCCCTGGCCATTGTTTCATTTTTTGTTTGGCTGGACATTCCAGCATGTGTGACCTAGGCCGACCCCAGTTGGGTCAGCCCGGGGTAGGTTGGGCTGAGCCCCTTTCGCTTCTTCCACTCTTCACTTTCTGTTTTGGGCGTTCAGAAATTTCTGGACGCACCTTTGCTTTGGGTGACCCCAGGCCGACCACAAACGGGTCAGCCTGGGTGCCCTTTCTCTCCCCGGTTGACCTGGTGAACCCCTTGAGCTGAGCCCAGTCGGTGGCTTTGGGGTTTGGTCACCCTGTTTAGCCTAACATGGTCTGGATCGAACTTGGTCCAGACCTGTCATTGGCCTGGCCGAACCCAGTTCGGTAGGAAGGGCGTTAGGCCCTTTGTTTTCGGGTTTGTTTCGAACCTGGCTGCAGCCATGTCGTGTTTAGGCTGCAGCTAGGTGCAGGCAGCTGGGCCTGCACCCCTCCCCTCAGTGCTGGCTGGTGCCTCACAGACCCGCTGCAGCGTTGCAGCAGTTGGGCTGCAACCGGGTGCAGGCTGGTAGGCCTGCGCCCCTCCACTTGTTGGTAGCCGAGCCTCGTGAGGTCTGGACGCATGGTCCAGACCTTATTAGGTCTGAATACAATCATTTGGGGGTCTGGACCAATCGGTCCAGACCTGGGTCTTCACGATGGCCACAACCCGCGCAGTGTAATCTTTCCTTGACAAACCCTTTTGGTCCCGGTGGTGCAGCACCAGCAACAAGTAGCTGGCTGTCACCTCGATGTGGGTGCGGCCACGTTTTGGCAGCATGGCCCAACCGGGCCTGCATGTGTGCGCTTGGTACCCCATGGCACTGATGTGGCTGGTAAGAGACCCAGCCTATTTTGGACAGCTCCAACCCAGCTGTGGGACATCCCTCCTTCTCGCCACGGTTTTGCTTCGTTAGCGACCTTCAGACTGCAGCCTATGGGGCTGCATGAGTGCCCATCGACTCGGGATCCAATATTCCAATGAAATCATTAAGTACTTTAATTGGTTACAACTTGTGCGATGTTACATAAAAATAGTTATGCATACGTAGTTATGTATACATAATAAAATGGTAAGAACCATCAATTGGTGTAGTATTGATTCACCCTCGTTGCGGGTATGGCCGCTTATGCATAGATCGCAAATTGTTGCAAATAATGCCTTGTTAAATGCCTTTTTATAAGATAAGGTTTTGCGAAATAGAGAAACATATGGCACTTTTCAATTGAAATGTTGTAATGGTGGCACTTCTCTTGTCATACGTATTTGGCACCTTGGCACTTCACAACTTAGTTATTTAAACGTGTTATAGTTGTGTTACGTAACATATTGTCCCGAAGAAGTTGTGCACCGCCACACACATTGGCACGTAAGCTAGCGTACGAAATGAATGTAATCACAAACTCATATTAGTGATTTTTGAATGTATGTCATCAAATGAGTGTAGTCCTAGTCGTGCTTGTTATATTTTTGGATTGCACGAACCACATTGGCAATTGCATGGTTTTTTCCTAAGCATGAAGGGAGTTTGAGGCACACATATGGAAATCGCAGTCTTGTGAGACTTATGCGATAATTAGAACTCCTTGGCGCGTTGTTTGTGGGTGATGAACCCACTTAGCGAGATGAGCTCGCTTATGGTTGCAATACATGGTTTATGAACTTTGGCACAGCTTGAGAGTCACGCTTTACCGTGACAAAATGTTTCTAACTGTCTTATCATAACATGCAATGTTTTGTATTGTTGCTTGGCTAGTTCTTACACTTATGGCACGTTGCACATACTTGTCTACTTGTATCTGTGCATAATTCACGATGACACATTTGTTTGCACATCACAGTCTTTTGTATTATTACATTAGAAATTTTATGTTCCTTGATGCATACCTTGCTAATGGATTGAAATGAAATGTCGTGGTTAAATTCTCCTGCTTTGCCTATTCGCATTAAATCCTGCTACTTATATTCTCTTATTGCACCATGTATAGCTTTGTACACTTGCTCATGTTGTAATTGCTCAATTACTGTATTAAGCATGCTATGTGTTGTATGTATAGCTCTGCTTCGTTTTCCACATATGGTATTTTGTGATTGGTTTGTCTCACCAGCTCGAAAGAGTACTGACCCCGTTTTATGGGGATACAAGTGTTTTACTTAGGCGTGCGATGGAGTTCGATGTGCTGCAGCGGACGTGAACCCACACTTCTGTACCATCAGAGATCTTGGCAAATGTTGTTTTGTAAAAGGGAATTGGATGTATCATTTTAAAAAGATGTATTTAATAATAAGTTGTTTCAAACTTTGTTGTTTCACTCCTGCGACCCGCCCCGTAGTTTGCCACTTGTCTTCCTTTTTGGTACTTCTGCACTTGCGCACTTGTTTTAAAAAAAAAAAGTTTACCCAAAAATCCAAAGGATTTCAAAGGATTTTACAAGTCGGGAAATCTGGGGGCGACACAGTTATAGTATCAGAGTAGTGTTTTAAAAGAGTTAAAGAAGTGTGGTTCAAGTCTCTGCAAGCATCGACCATCGCACTGTAAGTATTCTTAATTCAGTAGAATTGTATTTCTGTCATTTACTGACTTGTTCTGCTTGATTTGATGACATCGTGTGTTTTTCGGGTGTCTTCCGATGCGAGACACAGTTTCGTGTTTAAGCCTCATTGTAAACACCCCAAATTTTCACCCTCATCCAGTGTTTATATATTTCATGTGTCACTGCATATCATTACATGCATACAACATAGCATTTCATTGCATTGCATGTCATTACATCTCATTTTCGAGATCCAGCACTCCTGTTTTTAAAATATTTAATCCAGATTCGGGTTTTAAAACTTTTCTTTCAAAATCAATTTTAAAACCTGGGTTTTTAATCAACATTTTGTCATTTGCCAACCCCCAGGACCTTATATTTTGAAATGTTTTTCTCAGAAAACAATCTGGATTCGTTTTAAACTCAATTTCAATTGATTTCAATTATCAGATGAGGCCCACTTATGGATTCCTTTATTTATCAAAAATCTCAAAAAATTTAGAGTCCCAGTCGAATCAGAACTCTACTTTTTAATACCTTTTCTACCTGTTTTAGAGAAAACCTTTTAAAATCTTTCGTTTTGGCCAAAATCCCAGAGTCCTAGTTGGATTAGGACTCTTCTTCAAGAATCCCATTCGGATTAGGACTCTTCTTCAGAGTTTCAGTCGGATTAGGACTATATCTTTTGTCAGTATTTTTACTTGTTTTTAACCAAATCTTTCAAAATGAGTCAAAACTCAGAGTTTTAGTCAAAACAGGACTTTGTTCAGAGAGTCCTAGTTGGATCAGGACTCTGATCCTGATTTCAGTTTTGAGAGAATCTTTTAAAAATCTTTTCATCTATCAAAACTATTACACTTTTATCAAAGAATTTTAAAATTCTAGGATTTTATCCTAGAGTCCTGATAAAATGAGGACTCTGCCTCAGAGTCCTGATCAAATCAGGACTCTATCCAAAGTTTGTTTTCTCACTCTATTTTGACTGATTTTCAAAATTTCTGTTTAAATTTCATCATTTGCTTATCAGAAAACCAAAAATTCTTAGAGTTCTGATCGAATCAGGACTCTTTCTCAGAGTCCTAATCAGATCAGGACTCTGAACCAAAACTTCAATTTTATCCTATTTTTAACTGTTTTTCAAAATTCTCTCATTTGTTTTCTTAGAAAATCCAAAAAACTGAGAGTCCTAGTTCAATTAGGACTCTGTCCCCAGAGTCTCAGTTGAATCAGAACTCTGTTTTATTTCAATATTTGTTATTGTTTTCACTGTTTTCAATGTTTTCACAAGTTCTTTCATCTGTTTTTCAGAAAATACCAAAAAAATCTAGAGTTTCAGTCCGATCAGGACTCCGTCCCATAGTCCTAATCCAGTCAGGAGTCTGTTCTAGAGTCCATTTTTGCTTTTATTTTTACGTTTTTCCATTTGTTTTTCAAAAATTAGGTTATTTTGTAGAGTCGCAATTGATTCAGAACTCTATTTCAGAGTTTCGGTTGAGTTAGGACTCTAACTTTGACTGCATTTTCTGACTTATTTTACCATTTCTGATAAAATCTTTCAAAAACTTCTTTATTTAGCTTTTAAAATCCTAAAGTCTTAGAGTCCTAAAAATTCAAGACTCTAGCCCCGAGTTCCAGTTCGATTAGGACTCTATTTCCAAGTCTTTGAATCTCATATATTGATTTTAACCCCTTTTTAAAGTTATTTTTAGTCTTTATTTCAAAATTTTAAAACTTTGATGTGGGGCCCACTCAGTTGGTGCCATATCCAGAGGAGTTCTGACTCAGTCAGGACTCTGTGTCATTTCAAAACTTTCAATCTCAAAGTATACTTTTGAATCTCTTTTGAAAAACCTCTCATTTTCAAGTTTTAAAATCGTTTTTGAAAATTCAAGTGGGGCCCACTCGGGGTGGCGCCACATTTGAAGAAGTCAAGGTTAGACTAGAGTTAGTCAATGTCCTAGTTAGGTTAGGGGTTTAGAGGAGTCAAAATCAATTTTGAAAATCCATTTTATTTAAGTTTTAAACCATTGGTTTTTAAAGGTTTTAAATTCAAGTTTTAAAAACCAAATGTGGGTCCATACTACGTGATGCCACATTTGGACTTTCTAGGGTTTAATTAGGTGTTAATTAAGGATTAATTATAGTCCATTTAGGTTAGAATCCTCTAGGAAAATCGTTTCCCTTAGTGGATTTATTAGAAAGAGTCCTGAAAAAAAAAACCTCTTAATTAACCCTAATTACGTGACTTTTTGAAAACCTATAAAAGGGGGACTTCAAGAGGTCAAAGAAAGCTGTTTTTCTCTCCCAGTTTTGTGGCCTCTCTCTCCTCTTCAGCCCTCCTCTCCTTCCTCCATTGTTGCAGCCCCAAGGTAAGGTTTTATTTAATTTATTTTATTATTTTCATCATTTTTATTACTTTATCTCATTAAAATAACCATTATCGCCTCTTTTAGCATTCTTTTTCTTTTCTTTTATTTCAAAAAAATCATGTGAGGACCTCAAGATGATGTTAAGCTGATTTTCTATGGTGCCTTACACGTTTTGATTCATTAACAATGTTTTATTTTTTTATTTATTATGCTAAACGCCCGAAAAAGATTACGATTCACCTGTTTAATGGGTCGAATCCATCTTTTAATGGGTAAATCAAAATCTAACCATGGATTCCCTGTGTTTTATTTATTTTTTTAGCATATTAATATTTATTACATGTGTTTCATCATTAAAATCAATTTTGTTTTTCTGTTTAGATAAATTTTATGGGTTTTCATGATTAAATCATATTTTTCTTAGTGTTTCTTAGATTTCTGTAGATTTTAATTTCAGATCAGTAGAAAACATGTTAGTTTATATTAAAATACTTGTTAGAAATTACTGATTTTTTTATATGTGATACACGGATATGTCATTGAACTACTGTAAAAAATTCAAACGTTTCGAGATTCGGGAACTCTGTTAATAAAATACAAAGTCAAATCGAGATTTCTGTTGATTAAAATCGTTGTTTAATTTCAAGCCTAAATTGCAGATGTGTTATTTCTTTCATCCGATATCCGATTCAAGATCCGTAAAATGAAATGGTTTTGTGTTAATGTAGGATATTTAATCCAAAATTTTCATAATTTTTTGTCTTTGTTCGGTATTTTTCATTTGTCATAAAGTTGGATCCATCTTTTAAAACTCGTTATGATTTATTAAAACTCTAATCCAACGTGTGCTGATCATAGATCTCAAACCGTAGATTTGATTCATAATCTGTAAAAACGGAAGTTTATTATTTTTCTGTCTACTATTCACTTATAAAATTTCAGAATTTTTTGATGAAGACTTTTATTTGTCTATGTATTTTCAACCGTAAGTACCTGTTTTAACCAATGTTAGATTCATTATATTTAAGTCCAGATTGCCGGATAAATATTTCCCTCATCAAAGATGATTTTTTCAATCTGTAAAAAGGAGATTCTGTGTTTTTCTGTCTATTTTACCTCTGTAAAATTTCAGAAATTTCTATGGTGAATTAATCCTTGATTTGGGTCTAACACTGAAACTGGTATGTGACCATGGATAAAAATAGCATATTTTAGGGTTTTAATGGAATTTTTGAATTGGAATAATGTCAAAAATATATTTTTATGATTCCAATATTATTTTAGAGTGACAACAAGTACAGGTGCCGATTTTTATAAATTTTGGAATCCATTTGATGCTTGAATGGATCAAATTGCAAAACAGGGTGCCCGTAGGATCCCGAAACACTGCTAAAATCATGATTTTCATGATATTTCTTGATTTTCGTGTATAAGTTCATATTTTTTGGGTTTTTTCATGTTTAAAATAATATTAGTATGCTTCATGGTCGATTTTATATTTATTTCAATCTTAAATCCAAAGTTTTTACCGAAATTTATTTCAAAAAACCCTGATTTCAAGGCCATAGTCTTGCTATCAGGGTCAATTTGGTCATTTGACCTCAATTTCGAAATTCTAAACCCTAATTTTCATATTTTTAATCATATCATATCATCTTTGGTTCAATTATTACTCATTTGAATTTCAAAACTTGCATTTTACAAAATATCTTTCTGAAAACCCTGGTTTTAAGGCCATAGTGTTGCTATCAGGGTATTTTGGTCATTTTGGCCACAATTTCAAATTTTCAAATCTTATTTTCATATTTATTATATTTTATTTCATATTTTATTATGTTTATCTCAGAGAATCATGGAAAAATGCTTATATCTAGCAAAATCCAATAATTTCCAGATATTACTGGATAAATCTAGAAAAGCCAACATGTCTTCACTAACAAGTTTTCTAGTTTTGCAGGGATATTAAAGACTTTATTTTTTTGTATTTAAATTCAATTAGTGATGTAAATTAAATGTAAACTTTGGAATAAGAATTTCAATTTCTGCTTAAATTAGGATTTGCATTGCATATAGCCTAATTCTGCAAATTTTAATATCTGACGAATGCATTATTCATGCACATATTACAAATCCACCATGGTCTACACGAATGGCGCGTGCACAAGCTCTTAGGGAGTTGACAAACTTGATGGAATTTGTATTTATGGCTATAGTCAGAATACGAATGAGACCCAGATTTGTGATCTTCGTATTAGCCACATTCAGCTTACACTCTTAGGCTAACGTCAAAATGCACTGCATTTCTCAAAAATACAAAAAAAATTCTCAATTCCTCAAAATCATGACTTTCAAATCCATATTCATTCATTTCATTCAATTTAAAAATCCCAATTCCAATTCAAGGAAATCGATTTTCTCAAAATTTTCTAAGTTTTATACAGAAATCGATTTTCTCAAAGTTCTGAGTTTTCAAAGGATATTTCAAGTATTTTCTTAAGTTCAAACTCATGATTTTCCAAATCCTAACATCTTCAATTCCAAAATTCAAAATTCAAACATTTCCCAAAGTTATTTCAAATTTCTCAGAATCGATTTTCATAAAACTTCAAGATTTCTTCATAAATCGATTTTTACTTTCTCAGAAATATTCTCTCAATCAGGATTCATGATTTTCAAGTGACATCTTTTCCAAGAATTTTCCAATTATTCTCAATCTTTGAAGCAAACATCATGTTTTCAAACCTGCATTTTCAGAAAATCATAGCACATGCCTGATTCTTTGTGCATTTAGGAAATAGAACACGATTTAGACTAGTTGAGCAAAGCTAAGCACACTTTTGATCCTTGGTTCAATTACCCCTAGTAAAGGCGGCAGGAACGGTTGAACCTCGTACCGACAGGCGAGTCCCATTCTTCAGAATTATTCTGCATTTTAAAACAGAGGCGAGTTATTTTCAAAATCTTTTCCAAAGGTCAGTTTGACTTGCAAAAGTAAAATTTTGCAATGATAACAGGTTTGGCGACCGTGATGGGACCTGTCTTCGCCTGATCAATTGTGTGCTTAACTTAATTCAAATTGTCAAAATCGTGTTTCATGGAATGTCAGCTTTTATTTCATGATATCATGTGAACCTAGGAGCCTAGACTTGAAGCCAGCTGACATGGATTGCATGTAGACTAGGCATGGTTTGGTAGGACCATATTGAGGAGAATTATTTATGCTCACATAGACTTAGGTCTAATACAACGCTCCTCAATCTAGGAATTGTATGAAAACAATGTTTGCTTCTTCAAATATTTCAAAATTCTATCTCTTCAGGACTTAGAGCCATCTGTTTGCTTGCATGTGCTCATGTTTTCAAAAACCACCCCACCTATCTTTACCTGGTCTTCATGTTGCTGGGCTTTCTTTCAGAACCATAGTTCGGGACAAAGCCTCACAACTGGGCCACCTATTTGGGTTAACACCCCCCTGCCACGTACCAAGGGCCATAGTCCAACGTATATTGGCAGACGCTCAAGGATGTTGGAAAACTTGAACCTAGAACCGGAGAAATTGATTTTATGCCATGTACATCGAGCCTCGGCTCGAGTATATAGGCATAGCATGATTGGACACAGATGATCTGAACCTTAGAGTTAGGATTAAGGTCCTACAGCTATTTCAAAACTTGTGCATCTAGAGTCAACTTTTAGGGAATGTTGTATGTGCATACTTATTTGTGCAGGATGTGATTGAATATGTTGTAGTCATTTTCTTTTATTTTCCATATTTCTATAAGTTTTCTAAAATACTGAACGATTCTAAAAAATCTCCATTTTTTCCATATACTGTCTAAAATTCTTGTTTTATTCAAACCCTGAACGATTTTTTCAAATTCTCCTCTATTTTTCTTTAAAACTCCAGGTGATTTTCCATCCCTTCGTTCTTCTGGATCTCAAATTTCCTGCTTCATTTTTATCCTGCCTGCATCTTTTTCAAAATCCTTATATTTTCCTAAGTTTTATTCCAATTTTTCATGTTTTCTAGTCCGATGGCATCCAATCAACTTGATTTGGTCTTTCCTGAAGGTCACATCTCCTACGAGGTGCGACGAGGTCTTCCTGAACATCGAGTCCTCAGCACTGGATCCTTCCTTCCTCGGTGGTATTATTCATGGCTCAAGAACTTTTCTCGTATGTTTCTGGACCATTTGGACAATTGTGGATTGTAACTGGCATCCGCAACGGAAAAGCAGACAGTTAACGACAAATTGATCCACGCACTGGCAAAACGGTGGAATCCGAGCACTAATACCTTCTGGTTCCCATGGGGGGAAATGACTTTATTGATGGACGAATTCTCGGAGATTATCGGATTACCTGAACCAGCTGGTCAGCCTGAAGATCCATTGGAGAAACAATTTTTTATCAATGTCAAGGGTCTAGATCCTCGAGACGCTTTAGCTCGCATAACAGGATGCAAGTCTTGGCCATTGATCGAGGAGAATGGAAATGAATATGTAAACCTACTCGAAATCTACAGACAGTATGGGGCATTTGTAGAAGTCAGTTCCTTATCTTGAACAACTCGAGAAAGAATCCAACATGCGATGGTCTTATGTACTGTGAGATTAGCTCTCTTTCTAGATGGACAAAATTACATGGATAACAGGATAGTTCAACTTCTGTGAAGGTGGGGAAGTCGACAGACCAGTCGTCTCTCCATAGCCATGGCCGCACTCGCTTTTCTATACCGAGGGTTGACCTATTTCACACTCGGAGAATCAATTCTATTCGAAGGGTGCACTTATGCATTGCAATCTTGGTTCCTCCGACATGTGCCAGCCCGAGCCAGTTCATTCAGATACAATGGTGAAACGCTTCTGCTAGTTGCGCGATACCGGTTTTTAATCGACAACCTTCAAGAGGAAGAAGTCGTATGGGACTACTTTGATCGTCAGGAATCACCTCCTAGATATACTTATGCATACGACAAACAGTTTAGGCTACTTGGCCCATTCTTTTGCGCATACTATCATCCAGAGCGCTGTGTTAGGCAGTTCTCTCAGAGACAGAAGCGCATAGAAATTCGTCTACTATCAGGGATTTTGCCAGAGTTCGATCTCACATCAGATCAATGGTCCAGAACATACCATTTTGCCAGACATGGTTGGGATTCTTTTGTTACTCTCACTATTTTTCCTGGTCCTCGAGTGTCCTCAAATTATCAGGAGTGGTGGAAAATTGTTTATCCCGCTCCCCATTGTCAAGTGTATTATTAATAAAATTATGTTTTTCCTTCAATACAATTCCTTTAATTTTCATCTTGGTTTGACAACCTCGCCTAGGTAACAAGGCATATTTCCAGTTGTTTATTTTGCAAAGAATAGCAGTGCAATTGTCGTGACTCCAGCGATGACTCAGTCCCTAGTAATGGGATATCCTTCCAATTATCAATCGAAATATCCAACAAATATTTCCTATTCAAAACTATTTTCAGCAGCTAATCCCCAGTTTCGCCCTGCAGAGAGTATTTGCACGCTTATATGGTTCATAAAAGGTTTGGCAGAAAAATTACACCCGTTCAGCGTATCAGTTACTCGCCAAGCCTCAGAACAAGAAATGGCCTCTTCAAGATCTATCAGAAACAAAAATCAGCAAGGCAATGATGATGTTGATCCACAGATGTATGTCATGTTTCAAAAGATGATGATCAAGATGCTGGCAAAACAAGCTGAAGCCAATACAGAGCAAACCCAGGGCAAGCAGAAGGCAAAAGGTCGGGTAGTCAAAAAGGTTTTTAAGCTACCCAAGAAGCATGCTCAGAATACTGATACGACAGATGAAGAGGAATCAATAGAAGACACTGATAAGGAGTATGAAGTCCTGCAAGCATTTCAAAGATCCCCTCATAGACAAGGGACAACCTATAAATTGAAAAATCAAACAATGGATGATCCAGTCCAAATACAGCTGAAGGAAATGGCCAAGATGATTAAAGATTTGCAAGCCCGTGACAAGGGCAAGAAGGTCTTTAGGAGCAAAGACTTCTATGATGGCATCACCCCCAACAGGAATAATCAAGATTCAGAAAAGAAGACAAATTTCACCTTCTTCGCCGATGCCAACCGCAGCGATTGCAAAGATAACAAGGGAGATCATACAAGTCAGAAAGAAAAGTCTTCGAAGCGGAGTGAAAAATTGAGTCAACAGAAAGAGAAGAAAAAGCACGACAACTGGAGTTTTAAACGTGACCTTACTCCTCTAGATCAGTCACGTGAAGAAATCCTTGAGTATATGTTGGCCAAGGAGATGATTAAGCTCCCAAGAGTTGATAATCCTCCTATCAATAGGGGAAGATTGAAAGATCAATTCTGCAAGTTTCATCAGGCCATGAGGCATGATACAGAGTACTGCTTCGTTCTCAGAAATATTATCCAAGACTATATCGATAAAAATATCCTTGTGGAAGGCACAAAAAAGGATAAAGCAGCCAGCTCATCAGCACCCTAAGAGCGACAAGGCCAACACTCTTTCATTCTTGCATTTCGCTTTTGTCATTTTATATGGATGGCATGGTCCCATCTCTTTCATCAATAAAATTATCAATCTTCCTCATAGCTTGGCATCATCTTTTGTATTTCTCCTTCTTTACAAAATATCTTTTTACAAGGAGTAACCTCTTTCAGAGTGCCTCCCGAATCCATCAAGAAGCACATCATCAACCTTTTTATTGTTATCTTGAGAGAACGTTCCTCAAATATCAATTATTTATCTTTTCGTTCAATATCTTACTCTCCCATTACACTGGGGCATTATTTTAAAAATTGTCTTCAAAACATCCTGTATGCAGGCAGGATCAAGCAAATCTCTTATTTTGCGTGCATACCCATTCATTTGCATTTTCATGCATTCATTTGCATCCATATGTATCAAATTCACTTCCCCTTCAGGTTAAGGGATAAACCTGAGCTACCCATGCAGGATAAGGGATAAATCCTGAGACCCGTGGCATTTGTCTAGGTCATCGTGAGGGTGAAGATTGAAAATCTCCCATCACAATCATTTGATAATCTTTTAGAAATCAGTGCTCGTGCTGGTAATGTTTTAAAAAATCCAGTGCTCGTACTGGTACTGATGTCTTCTTTTGAATCGTTGTAATTTTGAAAAGATTTTTATATGTAAAACATGTGAAAACCAGACATCAAATAATAAAAACCGGTTCTCACTAGTGGATGAGACCGGGTCGAACTCAGGGAACGAGAATATTTCGTATTCAAACACACAAATCTAAACTAATCTTTATTGCCGTATTATTAAAATGTAAATGTTCAAGAAAGGTAAAAACAACTAACTATTACAACAAATGAATACCCTTCGCAGAGGGCGTAAAGTGCAATATTTACAAACCCAATTAAATTCCTAATTCTAAAACTAAAAGCAGAAATATTCTACTCTTGTGCTTCCTCGTGTCACGTAATCACTTTCGCTCCACTCCTGTGCTATCCTGCACAAATCAAATGAACACGAGCAGTACCAGAGATAGAAGTAGCAACTATACTAAACCAACTATACTATTAAAAATATTGTGAAATATATCATGCAAAGAGTCTAATGCCAATTAAAACTATCTTGAACTAATGGCAATTCACTAAGTAAATCTAAGACTACAATTGCTATATATGAAAAAAAACAACAACTAAGTAATCAAGCACAATTATGGAAAATGACTGAACTAAAACAACAAGAAAATGAACTTATGAAAAAAAACACAAGAAAATGAATGATTGGAACAAACAGGAATTTAAATGAAAAGAAAAACTAGAAAACAAAATACAGGAAAATAAAATGTTTAACAGGAAAGAAATGCATTATTTGAAATACTGAAAAACAAGAAACAACATACACTGAAATGAAATGAAACTTAATTGAAAGACAGGGCATCAAAGACAGGAATTGAAAATAAAAAGAAACTGAAACAGAAATTGGAAATGGAATTAGGAATTTTAAAGAAAACTGGAAATGAACTAAAAACTGAAAAATGAAATAAACAGGAAATTTTACTTGAAAAAAAATATTAAAAAGGAAAACAAGCTTAATGCGAAATCTGGAAATCAATGCGATGGATCAATCATAATGTAGAAACAGGAAATTAATGAATGTAAAACAAGTTTGAAAACAACATGAATACAAAACTAACACAGGAAATAGAATCATAACAAGACAATCCGATTAAACAAACAAAAATTAAAGCTTTAACAAATGAAAAACATTAAAACTGGAAATAAGAACTGAAAAACATAAGAAATAAAGGTAAAACAGAAATTGGAATGATTCAAAACAAACACAGGAAAATGAAACAGGAAAATGAATTTGAAAATAAACTGTAAAAATAGGAAATGACTTAATTGAAAAACAGAAAATTCAAAATTCAATTCGATGACTAAAAAAAAAACATGAACTATTGAATGCAAAACAAACAAGAAGAGCACAGGAAATTGTAAAACAGAAAAACAAACAGGAATGGAAATTAATAAAAAGCAAGGAATTAAACTACATTAAGCAGCAATTGAACTAATTCTGTAAATGAAATAGTAAAAAAAAAATGGAAAGCATGAACATATATTGACAGAAATTAATAGCCGAATTTCATTTTTTTCTAAAACAAAAACAAGATCAATAAAGAAGAAACAGGGAAACAAATGTGATTTACGAATATTTTTTTTTAGTTTTTCTGAAATAAGCACATCACCGATTGAAAAAGTAAAGAAGAAGAATAAGAAGAATGAATAATCGATCGAAGAAGAAGAGGAAGAAGAAGAAGAATCAGAACTTACTTTGAATCAGAAGGGTTAGAAGAGAAATGGCGGTCATCCACCCATGCACCGTCGCCGGACTGAGGGATTCCACCACCGGATTGAGGAAGATGAGAAGGAGGGAGAAGGGGAAGAAAGGGAAAAAGGAAGAAGAAGAAGGAGAAAAGAGAGGGAACAAAGGAATCCGGCGGTTTGGAGAAGAGGGAAAGAAATGCAACAGAGGGGGAAAGGGGATTGGGTTTGGCGCACAGGGTGAAGACGCTTTGTTTTTCGTTTTTTTCAGCTTTTAAAGAAACGCAAACCAGTTAAACCGGTTTGTTATTAAATTTTTTTTTTAGTTTTTAAAATCCCAAACCGGTTTGAACCGGTTTGTTACAATTTGTTTTTTTTTAGTTTTAAAAAAAACCAAACCGTGTAATGGTTTGTTTTATTATTTTCAAAAATCTAAAAAGACTGTTTGAAGAAAGTCTATTTGCTAAAAACCTCAAAACTATTTTAATTTAAAGACTACTTCTTAAAAAATATTTACACTAAACCTCATTTCAAGTTATTATTTTTCTAAAACTAACTAACTATATTCTCAACTCTAATTTTTATTTTATTTTTAGGAACTCACAATGACAAACATTAAAATATTCATTAAATTGCAAAATAACACTAATTTTCAAGCATTTTCTGTTTTTAATTCATTTTAGCTCATTTACTCAAAACCAGCATAAAATTGAGTTTTAAATTATTTTTTTATGAAATCATGCATATTTTTTATATGAAATAACCCTAAAACATATGCATGATCAAATACCCCCATGCCTATGTTTTGCTAGTCCTCGAGCAAACTAGAAAAATGCAAGAAATCAAACTATCACCTAACTCACTTTCGTAGGAATCACGGTTGCATTTAGCTCATGCAACAAGCCCTTTCAACCCCCCAGTTACCCCAGTGGACGAGTAAGGTCTCGTGAGGGTTTGCAGTGATGCTACCCACAAACATCTCTGTCATGTATGCATAATATTACACATCCTCATAAGCAGTAGTTAATTAAAGACTTTATTTTCACCAATATTTCCTGTTATTTCAAAAATCAAAACATAATTAGACTCTTTTATATACCACCACAGAAACATAATTTCTTTCACTTTTCTAAATATCACAATTATTTATGTTTTATTCTTAGAAAATCCAATAAAAACAAGTTATTATTTACTTATCCTCACTCATATGTTTTCTGCACAAGTTTTCTCAATCACACTTCTAAGCACTGAACTTTTCTTTCTTTTTCAGCTCTTTTCTTGATTTTTCATTTTTCACGCTTTTTCTTTTTGCGTATTCATTCTTCTCTTATAACTTGCGTGTGGTCTGCTTTTATGCCTTGTGCAATGTTAATATGTTCTATACTTTTTCAATGCACACCAAAAGATATCAACTAAGACATAAAAGTGACTTCCTTCATTCACCTTTGCAACGTGAGAGTCAAACATTTCAACTTGTATATGTTCTCAGCTACTTAGGATCACGAAGTTTTCCACTCTCCTTTTCAAAATGGAATTAAAAGTTTCAACTTACATCCAAGTTCCATCTACTAAGGATTATGGAATTATCCAAACAACCTAACGCATGCTCTTTTTCACTTTTTGAGCTCATTTTTACGCTTTTGTTCATTTGCTTAGTTTTTCAAAAATACAACTATGCATATTCATATTTATGATTCAAAATAAACTCTAACATGTATTTATCATCATTTCTTCAAAATTCGCATAAACAATCATAATTTTTAGATCTATGTCAGCAAAAAAATTTTATGGGGCTTAAAAATCCTCTAAAAATATCAGATTTGAAATAACATTCATATAAGTTCAAACTCTTTCTTTAAAAACCTACTTTTCATGAAAGATGTGTAAACATGTGCAAGAACATAAACAGAAATATCAAGGTGTGCAAACTATACCCTCCCCCATGCTTGAATGACACTGTCCCAGTGGCACTCCCCCATGCTTATATGAAACTAAGTGAATGCACATGAGAGAAAATACATGAGGGAAAAGAGTAGAATCAACTTGTCATGAATTAAAAAATTGCATGTTCTATGAATGTAATGTATGCAAATGTGTACATGACATGACATGAAAACCATGAATGAAACAAAAAGAACATGAAAAACTCATGAATAAAACGAAAAGGAAAAACAAAATAAAATCTATAAATTCTAAGCAAATCTAATAATATACAAGATATGGGTTGCCTCCCATAAAGCACTAAGTTTCACGTCCCCAGCCAGACGGATCCCTGGAAAAACCTCCATCGTCCATGAGATCAATGGACATGAAGTATCGCTCAATGAGTCTCTATGAAGAAAAGAGTGTCATCTGTGACACTACGCACTGTGTTGCCATCCCGTCTACCTCTAAATGTAATATCATGACTCCCTCGACATGAAGAACGAAGATTAGTCTCATCTGAGAGACTGGTCAAAAAATGAGAGTCTAGGACCGACCGAGAATCAATGAATGCAACTTCAGACAAGTGGTGAATATGATCAGGGTTGACTTGGTCAAGCACCTTCTGCATCTGCACCTCTTGCTTACTGAAAACAATCGGTGATCCTAAAGGTTGAGAGAATGGGGCTCTATATGATGATAATGAATGTTGTGACAACTAAGGGCCTTGCCCCTTCTGCTGAGATATACTGAAAATTGACTCGTCAGTAGAAATGATATGAGGCTCATGAGTCGATTCCTGAATGGAATGATACGCCTTCCCGCTCTGAAGGGATATAACAGATTTAACCTGCTCATGATGTGAATCGTTGGGTTGCAAGTTAAATGACATGGGCTCCTCTCCCTTGAATGTGACAACAGACTGACTATGAAGGTTCCCCTGGCTTTGCCTACTGAAGGTCTCAACCAACTGTCTCATTTGAGTCTCTAGCTTGGCTATTGACTGCGTATGGGAGCTCAAAACTTGTAATATCCTATCTTGGAAGGATTGACTAGGTGAAAGCTTATGAGAATGGGGTTGAGTATGAGCAGGTTGGGCTGGGGAATGAACCTGTGGAAAAATGGGATGCGAGTAACCTTGTGAAGGGTTACTGGGTCTATACTATGTCTGGGAGGGCTGATGGGATGGAGAAATGGACTGGTTTCGCCAACCTGGGTTATATGATGCAAATGAATCAAGCATGGGTTTAGCGAAACCTTGGGCAGCATTCACCTGCTCCTGAACGAATTCAGGATATAATGGAGCTGTCGGACAATCTGAAACACAATGTGCAGGGCTAGCACATAGCTCGCACACTCTTCCTACTGGACTTCGCGAAGAATTGGCTAGGAGTTGATCTAACTTCCTAGTCAACTGGTCAACCTTGGTACGCAATTCTAACTCGGACCCAACTTCGGAAATCCCTACTTTCCTAGGACCACTAGACAAAGATGTAGTCCTATCGAGCCATCAAGACAAGGTATGATGCATCGTGTTTTCACTCAAGGTCTCAAATAGAGACCACGCCTCATCCTCACTCTTGAGCATAAAAGTGCCCCCACACGACGAATCAACCATTTGATGGTGCTTCTCAGTAAGCCTGTCATAGAAATACTGCACCAACTGCCAACGAGGCACTTGGTGATGGGGACACTTGCGGAGAAGATCTTTCAATCTCTCCCAAGACTTGTGAAACTGTTCTCCCTCAATTTGAAAAAAACTGGTTATAGCTTTGCAAAACTGATTCGTTTTACCAATTGGGAAGTACTTTTTGAGGAATTCACGCTGCATTCCTTCCCAAGTAGTAATACGAACCGTCTCAAGAGATTTTAGCTAGTGCTTGGCTTTATCTTTAAGAGAGAACGAAAACAAAGTCAATCTCATAGCGTCGTCTCCAAAATTATTGATTCGCACAGTCGAGCAAATCTCAAGAAATTCGTCGAGATGACGATATGGGTCCTCATTGCTAAGGTCATAAAATGAAGGTAGCATTTGAATCACACTGGCCTTAATCTCAAAATGGCTCGCTTCTACATCAGGTCTCGTGATGCAAAAGGCGAGAGTATACGTATTTGGCATAAAGTACTCCCTCAAAGGACGGATCAAATGATGATCGTCAGCCATTGCGTACACCTTGGAGTAGACCTGTGTAGCACATGTCCTAATTTGGGTTTTCTACCTAACTAATGCACTAAGCGGCCAAACCACGCAAACTACAAAGCGAGTAAACTAAAAAAAACAAAAACTAAACAAACACCACGTAGTTACACATAACAGAGATTATTTAAAAGAAATATGAAATCTATGTGTATGGTACCAATCGTACACAATCACCTCTAAGGGGCTCCTAATAGGTGGGCTATGTAGAAAACTAAGCTCATCTCTAAGATATGCACATACGTGGTTCTAAACCTAAATGCAAACAAACACTGGGCAATAAAGTGAATACTAGTATTACGCCGTTCCCCGGCAACGGCGCCAAAAATTTGATGTCTTCTTTTAAATTGTTGTAATTTTGAAAAGATTTTTATATGTAAAACATGTGAAAACCAGACATCAAATAATAAAAAACGGTTCTCACTAGTGGATGAGACCGGGTCGAACTCAGGAAAGGAGAATATTTGGTATTCAAACACACAAATCTAAACTAATCTTTATTGACGTATTATTAAAATGTAAAATGTTCAAGAAAGGTAAAAACAACTAAGTATTACAACAAATGAATACCCTTCGCAGAGGGCGTAAAGTGCAATATTTACAAACCCAATTAAATTCCTAATTCAAAAAATAAAATAAAAAATCTTCTACTCTTGTGCTTCCTCGTGTCACGTAATCACTTCCACTACACTCCTGTGATATCCTCCACAAATCAAATGAACACGAGCAGTACCAGAGATAGAAGTAGCAACTATACTAAACCAACTATACTATTAAAAATATTGTGAAAGATATCATGCAAAGAGTCTAATGCCAATTAAAACTATCTTGAACTAATGGCAATTCACTAAGTAAATCTAAGACTACAATTGCTATATATGAAAAAAAAACTAAATAATCAAGCACAATTATGGAAAATGACTGAGCTAAAACAACAAGAAAATGAACTTATGAAAAAAAAACACAAGAAAATGAATGATTGAAACAAACAGGAATTTAAATGAAAAGAAAAACTAGAAAACAAAATACAAGAAAATAAAATGTTTAACAGGAAAGAAATGCATTATTTGAAATACTAAAAAACAAGAAACAACATACACTGAAATGAAATGAAACTTAATTGAAAGACACAGCATCAAAGACAGGAATTGAAAATAAAAAAAACTGAAACAGAAATCGGAAATGGAATTAGGAATTTTAAAGAAAACTGAAAATGAACTAAAAACTGAAAAATGAAATAAATAGGAAATTTTACTTGAAAAAAAATATTAAAAAGGAAAACAAGCTTAATGCAAAATCTGGAAATCAATGTGATGGATCAATCATAATGCAGAAACGGGAAATTAATGAATGTAAAACAAGTTTGAAAACAGCATGAATACAAAACTAACACAGGAAATAGAATCATAACAAGACAATCTGATTAAACAAACAGAAATTAAAGCTTTAACAAATGAAAAACATTAAAACTGGAAATAACAACTGAAAAACATAAGAAATAAAGGTAAAACAGAAATTGGAATGATTCAAAACAAACACAAGAAAAATGAAACAGGAAAATGAATTTGAAAATAAACTGTAAAAACAGAAAATGACTTAATTGAAAAACAGAAAATTCAAAATTCAATTCGATGACTAAAAAAAAAAACATGAACTATTGAATGCAAAACAAACAAGAAGAGCACAGGAAATTGTAAAACAGAAAAACAAACAGGAATGGAAATTAATAAAAAGCAAGGAATCAAACTACATTAAGCAGCAATTGAACTAATTCTGTAAATGAAATAGTAAAAAAAAGCGGAAAGCATGAACAGATATTGACAGAAATTAATAGCCGAATTTCATTTTTTTCTAAAACAAAAACAAGATCAACAAAGAAGAAACAGGGAAACGGATGTGATTTACGAATATTTTTTTTTAGTTTTTCTTAAATAAGCACATCACCGATTGAAAAAGTAAAGAAGAAGAATAAGAAGAATGAATAATTGGCCGAAGAAGAAGAGGAGGAAGAAGAAGAATCCAAACTTACTTTGAATCAGAAGGGTTAGAAGAGAAATGGTGGTCATCCACCCGTGCACCATCGCCGAACTGAGGGATTCCACCACCGGATTGAGGAAGATGAGAAGAAGGGAGAAGGGGAAGAAAGGGAAAAAGGAGGAAGAAGAAGGAGAAAAGAGAGGGAACAAAGGAATCTGGCGGTTTGGAGAAGAGGGAAAGAAATGCAACAGAGGGGGAAAGGGGATTGAGTTTGGCGCACAGGGTGAAGACGCTTTGTTTTTCGTTTTTTTCAGCTTTTAAAGAAACGCAGACCGGTTAAACCAGTTTGTTATTATTTTTTTTTTCAGTTTTTAAAATCACAAACCGGTTTGAACCGGTTTGTTACAATTTGTTTTTTTTTTTCAGTTTTAAAAAAAACCAAACCATGTAATGGTTTGTTTTATTATTTTCAAAAATCTAAAAAGACTGTTTAAAGAAAGTCTATTTGCTAAAAACCTCAAAACTATTTTAATCTAAAGACTATTTCTTAAAAAATATTTACACTAAACCTCATTTCAACTTATTATTTTTCTAAAACTAACTAACTATATTCTCAACTCTAATTTTTATTTTATTTTTAGTAACTCACAATGACAAACATTAAAATATTCATTAAATTGCAAAATAACACTAATTTTCAAGCATTTTCTGTTTTTAATTCATTTTAGCTCATTTACTCAAAACCAGCATAAAATTGAGTTTTAAATCATTTTTTTATGAAATCATGCATATTTTTGATATGAAATAACCCTAAAATATATGCATGATCAGGTACTCCTTTAAAATCTGGTACTCATACTAGTTGAACTAATTCCAAATTTCATCCTTTCAAATTTCAGAATTGGTCTAGAAGATCCGAGTTCCGATTTGAATCTTCTTCCAAATCCAATTCAGAATTGGTCTAGAAAATCCGAGTTCCAACTCGAATTTTCTTCCAAATCCAATTCATCTAATTTTCTTTCCTTCAAATGTCTTGAATTGGTCTAGAGAATCTGAGTTTTGACTCGAATTTTCTTCCAAATCTAATTCAGAATTGGTCTAGAAAATTCGAGTTCCGATTAGAATTTTCTTCCAAATCCAATTCATCTAGTTTTCTTTCCTTCAAATGTCTTGAATTGGTCTAGAAGATCCGAGTTCCGACTCGAATTTTCTTCCAAATCCAATTCAGAATTGGTCTAGAAAATCCGATTTTCGACTCGAATTTTCTTCCAAATCCAATTCTTCTAATTTTCTTTCCTTCAAATGTCTTGAATTGGTCTAGAAGATCCGAGTTTCGACTCGAATTTTCTTCCAAATCTAATTCAGAATTGGTCTAGAAAATCCGAGTTCCGACTCGAATTTTCTTCCAAATCCAATTCATTTAGTTTTCTTTCCTTCAAATGTCTTGAATTGGTCTAGAAGATCCGAGTTCCGACTCGAATTTTCTTCCAAATCCAATTCAGAATTGGTCTAGAAAATCTGAGTTCCGACTCAAATTTTCTTCCAAATCCAATTTATCTAATTTAATTTCCTTCAAATGTCTTGAATTGGTCTAGAAGATTTGAGTTTCGACTCGAATTTTCTTCCAAATCTAATTCAGAATTAGTCGAGAAAATTCGAGTTCCGATTCGAATCTTCTTCCAAATCCAATTCAGAATTGGTCTTGAAAATCTGAGTCCCGACTCAATTTTTTTTTCCAAATCCAGTTCGCCTAATTTTCTTTCCTCCAGATTCTAGAATTGGTCTAGAAGATCCGAGTTCTGACTCGAATTTTCTTTCAAATCCAATTCAGAATTGGTCTAGAAAATTCGAGTTCTGACTCGAATTTCCTTCCAAATCCAATTCGCTTAGCTTTCCTTTAAAAGTTTGAACTTCTACTCAAACTTTCCTGCAAATTTAGCAATTGGTCTAGAAGATCCGAGTTCCGACCCAAATTCTCTTTCAAAATCCAATTCATCTAGTCTTTCCTTGAAGATTTGAATTCCGATTCAAAGCTTCCGACCGAACCTAGTTTTCCATCGGTCCAGTTAAATCCAATTTTCAAATTGGTCCTTTTATAAAATCCAACCTCGCCTTGGTTGCTTTACCAAATCTTGTATTTGTATTGATAATCTTTTAAAATCCAGTGCTCATACTGGTATTTATTTAAAAATCTGGTGCTCGTACTGGTAATCTTTTAGAATCCAGTGTTCGTACTGGTAATCTTTTAAAATCCAGTGCTCGTACTGGTACTTTGTCAAAGTTCGGTCTTCATACTGGTCGCAACATAAATCTCACATTGAGGTTCAGACTCAATGTTAATCTTCAAATCTGCCAACCAAACAATCTTTGTCAGACCCTTGGGTCATTCCAGTCTATCAAGCATACCTTCGGGTCATCTATTTTGTTAGTCAGACCTCCGGTCATCAAATTTTTAGCAAGCAAAACCTTTGGGTTAACAAATTCTATCAAAGTCAATCATATCTTTCCGACCTTTGAGTGATATCCTGCAATCATAGTCCTCCAAGATTCGACCTTCGTGTCGAATTCGTCTGTCAATTAGTTCAAAATCAATTGTCAATCATTTTCTTTTGTGAGGGACCCTTTTTCCAGAGAGAGGTCGAGGGAGCTCGTTCTTTTCGCATGTCTTTATTGTTCGTTCGTTGAACCCCTTTTTCTAGGGAGAGTTTGAAGGGACTCGTGTTTCACGAACAGTTTGTAAAACAATCTTTATTGTCACACAAGGAACCCTTTTTCCAGGGAGAGTTTCGACGGAAGCTCGTTCTCCTTGTAACCCTAAAATGTCTTTTGTTAGGCCACCCCTGTCGTCGAGGACCCTTTTTCCAGAGAGAATGTGATGGACTCGCTCCTCTATGATATCCTTCCAACCTTTGTTAGCGGCCCCCTTTCCATAAGAGAAGCCTAGAAATAGGGAGTTTTGACGAAAACTTTGTTTCTCTTTGAAAGTTTGTTTTGCAAACACCTCCTCTTCAGGGAAGAGAGGAGTATCTTTTTACTACCCGTTCAGGTAAGGGTCAAGCCTGAGTCTCTCCTTTGGGGAAAGGAGAGAAGAATCTATCCATGGATGTGTCATTTAGACCTCAAGCGATTTCTTTCACCAAGGATTCCAAGAATATTTTGCCAATTTGTCATGAAAAATAGTTGTTGACTCCAAAAATCTTTTATTACACAAAAAAATTACCTCAGATTACCTTCAGTATTACTTCCAAAAAGAGTGAAGCTTTTGCGAAGAAGGATTCAAAATTCAAATTCTTTCTATTGGCCAACCAAAGGGATGAAGAATAAATCCTCGATATGGCCAGCAAAGAAAATTCAATGTTGTCGCAAAGCCATAAGTGATTGATATTGATCGAAGCTATGGCATATTTTTAAAGATCATTCTTGCGAAAATAAGGCAGTCAAAATATTCTGGGTGATACAGAAAAAACCACTCAATTCCCATATCTTCTTAATCATTTAAGCTGCGATTAAATATCTGCAAAAGGGATCTCTCAATTGTTGTTAAGATGAAGACGAATTATGCGAGTTAGACCCCCGAGGCCAAAGAAGATTTGGATCATCTCTGAGATGAAAGAGTTTGTGACAGATCCTTTCAGGGAAAGTTCAGAGCACCGTCAAGATGAAGGCGACTGCGATGAGCCACCCGACAAACCCTAAAAGATATTTAATTTCAGCTATCATCAATAGACCACCAATCAATGAGCCAATATTGTCAATATAATCCCTGAGGCAAAGAAGGATCATAACATCTCCAAGATGAAGGAGTTTGTGACGTACCCTTCTAAAAAGAGAGAAAAAGCTAGGACATCTCCAAAATGAAGGATGATGTAATGAATTCCCCAGAAACCCAAAAAGCTCTAATTTTGTCGAAAAAAAAGAGTACAGGCAGAAAGACCATTCTGAGAAAAGAATCCCAGGATATCAAACTGTCGAATCTGCCAAGAATCTTCTTTAATTTTGTGAAATTCTTTTATCAATATCCTTTCACCAATTGCTTTCACAATGAGAATCCTTTCTTTTTCGTTCATATCAAGGAAATTGATAGCCGCCTTGAAATAAAGTCAATGGCAAGCAATTTGAATTCGAATCTTGATTCTACGAAGTTAAGTCCAGTTGGAGGTAATACTTCAGGTAAAAAAGAAGGAATATTTTTCATATAAATATACTTATATTTCAATCATTTTTCAATCAACTATAATTTTTTTTTATCTTATTGACAATCTTTCCAAGTTATCCTGACATGAAGTGAGAGCTTGATGTCTATTTTGATGTATCCAGGCATTGTTGTTATCCCTTTTAGGATCGGATGATGAGAGTTGTCCAAGATCCTTCCCTTCTTGTTTTGATCTGAGCGTCTGGGCTCTCAGATTTGCACACTTCCCTGTGTTCCCCACTGTCCCACCATAGACAGTTCCCGTTCAGGGTAAGGGTTAAACCTGAATTTTTTGCAAAAAGGTCATCTATCTTAAAAGCCATTTAGTCTTAGTAATGAGACGTCCAAGATCAATCCTTTTTCAAGCTTTAAGAAACCCCTTTTCTTCCTTTTGCAAACCCCTCTCGGATTTATTATGCAAAATTCGAAGGTCCCATCATGGTTTCTTCATTTGAGGATTCCGTTTATCGTCCCCTTTCAGGTTAAGGGTTAAGCCTCAACCTCGTTTTTCCATGAGGTACCGTCCCCTTTCAGGTTAAGAGTTAAGCCTAAGCCTCATTTTTCCACAAGGTATTGTCCCATTTCAGGTTAAGGGTTAAGCCTGAGCCTCGTTTTTCCACGAGGTATCGTCCCCTTTCAGGTTAAGGGTTAAGCCTGAGCCTCGTTTTTTCATGAGGTAGTGTCCCCTTTCATGTTAAAAGTTAAACCTGAGCCTCATTTTTCCATGAGGTATTGTTCCCTTTCAGGTTAAGGGTTAAGCCTGAACCTCATTTTTCCACGAGGTATCATCCCCTTTCAGGTTAAGGGTTAAGCCTGAACCTCGTTTTTCCATGAGCTATCATCTCTTTCAGATTAAGGGTTAATCCTGAGCCTCATTTTTCCACGAGGTATTGTCCCCTTTCAGGTTAAGGGTTAAGCCTGAGCCTCATTTTTCCACGAGGTATCGTCCCCTTTCAGGTTAAGGGTTAAGCCTGAGCCTCATTTTTTCATGAGGTATTGTCCCCTTTCAAGTTAAGGGTTAAGCTTGAGCCTCATTTTTCCACGAGGAATTATTCCCTTTCATGTTAAGGGTTAAGCCTGAATCACGTTTTTCCACGAGGTATCGTCTCCTTTCAGGTTAAGGGTTAAGCCTGAACCTCATTTTTTCATGAGGTATCATCCCTTTCAAGTTAAGAGTTAAGCCTGAACCTCATTTTTCCACGAGGTATCATCCCTTTCAGGTTAAGGGTTAAACCTGAACCTCGTTTTTCCACGAGATATCATCCCCTTTCAGGTTAAGGGTTAAGCCTGAGCCTCGTTTTTCCATGAGGTATCATCCCCGATCAGGTCAAGGGGTTAAACCTGAGCCTCATTCTTATGAGGTATTTCATTTCCCGCCCCATCTAGGTTAAGGGCTAAGCCTGAGCCTCATTTCGATGAGGTGAATCTTCTTTATTCTCCATTCCATATCTACCATCATCGTCTGAATTAATTCTTTCACACCCAGTCAAATTCTTTTGACTGGGGCATTTTTATAGTCCAAATTTGGTGTGTTTTTCTTTGCCACTAAGCTCCGCCCTATACCGGCTTAGTAGCAAAGAGGGGCATCTGTAAACACCCCAAATTTTTACCCTCATTCAGTGTTTATATATTTCATGTGTCACTACATATCATTACATGCATTTGGCATACCATTTCATTGCATTGCATAGCATTGCATGTCATTACATCTCATTTTCGAGATCCAGCACTCCTGTTTTTAAAATATTTAATTCAGATTCGGGTTTTAAAACTTTTATTTCAAAATCAATTTTAAAACCTGGGTTTTTAATCAATATTCTGTCATTTGCCAACCCCCAGGACCTTATATTTTGAAATGTTTTTCTCAGAAAACAATCTGGATTCGTATTAAACTCAATTTCAATTGTATCAATTCTCAGATGAGGCCCATTTAGGTGATGTCACTTCTGGATTCCTTTATTTATCAAAAATCTCAAAAAAATTAGAGTTCCAGTCGGAATAGAACACTACTTTTTAATACCTTTTCTACCTGTTTTGGAGAAAACCTTTTAAAATCTTTCGTTTTGGCCAAAATCCCAGAGTCCTAGTTGGATTAGGACTCTTTTTCAAGAATCCCAGTCGGATTAGGACTCTGTCTTTTGTCACTATTTTTACCTGTTTTTAACCAAATCTTTCAAAATGAGTCACAACTCAGAGTTTTTGTCAAAACAGGACTCTGTTTAGAGAGTCCTAGTTGGATCAGGACTCTGATCCTGATTTCAGTTTTGAGAGAATCTTTCAAAAATCTTTCCATCTATCAAAACTATTACACTTTTATCAAAGAATTTCAAAATTCTGGGATTTTATCCTAGAGTTCTGATAAAATCAGGACTCTGCCCCAGAGTCCTGATCAAATGAGGACTCTATCAAAAGCTCTATCAAAAGTTTGTTTTCTCACTCCATTTTCACTGATTTTCAAAATTTCTGTTTAAATTTCATCATTTGCTTATCAGAAAACCAAAAATTCTTAGAGTTCTAATCGAATCAGGACTCTTTCTCAGAGTCCTAATCAGATCAGGACTCTGAACCAAAACTTCAATTTTATCCTATTTTTAACTGTTTTTCAAAATTCTCTCATTTGTTTTCTCTGAAAATCCAAAAATCTAAGAGTCCTAGTTCAATTAGGACTCTGTCCCAAGAGTCTCAGTTGAATCAGAACTCTGTTTTATTTTAATATTTGTTATTGTTTTCACTGTTTTCACAAGTTCTTTCATATGTTTTTCAGAAAATACCAAAAAAATCTAGAGTTTCAGTCCGATCAGGACTCCGTTCCAGAGTCCTAATCCAGTCAATAGTCTGTTCTAGAGTCTGTTTTTGCTTTTATTTTTACTCTTTTCCATTTGTTTTTCAAAAATTAGGTGATTTTGTAGAGTCCCAGTTGATTCAGAACTCTATTTCAGGGTTTCGGTTGAGTTAGGAGTCTAACCTTGACTGCATTTTCTGACTTATTTTACCATTTCTGATAAAATATTTCAAAAACTTCTTCATTTGGCTTTTAAAATCCTAAAGTCTTAGAGTCCTAAAAATTCAGGACTCTAGATCGGAGTTCCAGTTCGATTAGGACTCTATTTCCAAGTCTTTGAATCTCATTTATTGATTTTAACCCCTTTTTAAAGCTATTTTTAGTCTTTATTTCAAAATTTTAAAACTTCGATGTGGGGCCCACTCAGTTGGTGCCATATCCAGAGGAGTTCTGACTCAGTCAGAACTCTGTGTCATTTCAAAACTTTCAATCTCAAAGTATACTTTTGAATCTCTTTTGAAAAACCTCTCATTTTCAAGTTTTAAAATCGTTTTTAAAAATTCAAGTGGGGCCCACTCGGGGTGGTGCCACATTTGAAGAAGTCAAGGTTAGAGTAGAGTTAGTCAATGTCCTAGTTAGGTTAGGGGTTTATAGGAGTCAAAATCAATTTTGAAAATCCATTTTATTTAAGTTTTAAACCATTGGTTTTTAAAGGTTTTAAATTCAAGTTTTAAAAACCAAATGTGGGTCCATACTAGGTGATGCCACGTTTGGACTTTCTAGGGTTTAATTAGGTGTTAATTAGGGATTAATTAAAGTCCATTAAGTTAGAATCCTCTAGGAAAATAGTTGCCCTTAGTGGATTTATTAGAAAGAGTCCTGAAAAAAAGAAACACCTCTTAATTAACCCTAATTAAGTGACTTTTTGAAAACCTATAAAAGGGGGACTTCAAGAGGTCAAAGAGAGCTCTTTTTCTCTCCCAATTTCATGGCCTCTCTCTCGTCTCCATCCCTCTTCTCCTTCCTCCATTGTTGCAGCCCCAATGTAAGGTTTTATTTAATTTATTTTATTATTTTCATCATTTTTATTACTTTATCTCATTAAAATAACCATTATCGCCTCTTTTAGCATGCTTTTTCTTTTCTTTTATTTCAAAAAAATCATGTGAGGACCTCAAGATGATGTTAAGCTGATGTTTGATGGTGCCTTACATGTTTTGATTCATTAACAATGTTTTATTTTTTTATTATGCTAAACGCCCGAAAAAGATTACGATTCACCCGTTTAATGGGTCGAATCCATCTTTTAATGGGTAAATCAAAATCTAACCATGAATTCCCTGTGTTTTATTTATTTTTTAGCATATTAATGTTTATTAGATGTGTTTCATCATTAAAATCAAATTTTTTTTGCTGTTTAGATAAATTTTATGGTTTTTCATGATTAAATCATATTTTTCTTAGTGTTTCTTAGATTTCTGTAGATTTTAATTTTAGATCAGTAGAAAGCATGTTAGTTTATATTGAAATACTGGTTAGAAATTACTGAGTTTTTTATATGTGATACACGGGTATGTCAGTAAACTACTGTAATAAATTCAGACATTTTGGAATTTGGGAACTCTGTTAATAAAATACAAAGTCAAATCGAGATTTCTATTGATTAAAATCATTGTTTAATTTCAAGCCTAAATTGCAGATGTGTTATTTCTTTTATTCGATATCCGATTCAAGATCCGTAAAGTGAAATAGTTTTGCGTTGATGTAGGCTATTTACTGTAAAATTTTCATAATTTTTTGCCTCTGTTTAATATTTTTCCTCTATCAGAAAGTCGGATCCATCTTTTAAAACTCGTTATGATTTATTAAAACCCTAATCCGACTTGTGCTGATCATAGATCTAAAACAGTAGATCCGATTCATAATCTGTAAAAAAAGAAGTTTATTATTTTTCTGTGTAATGTTCACTGCTAAAATTGCAGAAATTTTGGATGAAAACTTCTATTTGTTTCTGTATTTTCAACCGTAAGTACCTATTTTAACCAATGTTAGATTCGTTATATTTAAGTCCAGATTGTTGGAAGATTTTTTCCTTTATCAAAGATGATTTTTCTGATCTGTAAAGAGGAGATTCTTTGTTTTTCTGTATAGTTTGTCTCTGTAAAATTTCAGAAATTTCTATGGTAAATTGACTCCTGATTCGGGTCTAACACTGAAACTGGTATGTGACCATGGATAAAAATAGCATATTTTAGGGTTTTAATGGAATTTTCGAATTGGAATAATGTCAAAAATATATTTTTATGATTCCAATATTATTTTAGGGTGACAACAAGTTCAGTTGCCAATTTTTATCAATTTTGGAATCCATTTGATGCTTGAATGGATCAAATTGCAAAAAGGGTGCCCGCAAGATCCCGAAACACTGCTAAAATCATGATTTTCATGATATTTCTTGATTTTCGTTTATAAGTTCATGTTTTTATGGTTTTTTCATGTTTAGAATCATATTAGAATGCTTCATGGTCAATTTTATATTTATTTCAATCCTAAATCCAAAGTTTTTACCAAAATTTATTTAAAAAAACCTTGATTTCAAGGCCATAGTCTTGCTATCAGGGTCAATTTGGTCATTTGACCTCAATTTCGAAATTCTAAACCCTAATTTTCATATTTTTAATCATATAATATCATCTTTGGTTTAATTATTCCTCATTTGAATTTCAAAACTTGCATTTTACAAAATATCTTTCTGAAAACCCTGATTTCAAGGCCATAGTCTTGCTATCAGGGGTATTTTGGTCATTTTGACCACAATTTCGAATTTTCAAATCTTATTTTCATATTTATTATATTTTATTTCATTTTTTATTATGTTTATCTTAGGGAATCATGGAAAATGGCTTATATCTAGCAAAATCCAGTAATTTCCAGATATTACTGGATAAATCTAGAAAAGCCAACATGTCTTCACTAACAAGTTTTCTAGTTTTGCAGGGATATTAAAGACTTTATTTTTTTGTATTTAAATTCAATTAGTGATGTAAATTAAATGTAAACTTTGGAATAAGAATTTCAATTTCTGCTTAATTAGGATTTGCATTGCATATAGCCTAATTCTGCAAATTTTAATATCTGACGAATGCATTATTCATGCACATATTACAAATCCACCATGGTCTACACGAATGGCACGTGCACAAGCTCTTAGGGAGTTGACAAACTCGATGGAATTTGTATTTATGACCATAGTCAGAATACGAATTGTGACTCCCCAAACCCCGACCTTGTGAAAACCTTTGGTTTTTGAGGAATTTTTTTTTTTGAAGGATATACAGAGTGAAAAACAACTAGCGGAAGTAAAGGAGGGAAACAGGGGTAAAGCAAGGGCCGCAAGTCTGAGCGAGCCACAGTGAGAAAACCAAACCACAGTAGACAAGTAAAGTATTCTTCATTTCCACAATAGTTATAATGATACAAAACGAGACTGGGTACAAAAAGGGACAGTCTCACAAAAAGGAGGGGTACCACCCCTCAAACCCCAAAACCAGAAGAAGCCAGAATCTGCTGCAAGTGTGGGTCTCAAGGCTCCTGCTGTGCGTCGTCGCATCGCGCTGCATCTACTCGTCACTTGTATCCCCATAAAATGGGGTCAGTACTCTTGCGAGTTGGTGAGACAACCCATCCATACATTATCATTCTTAAGGAAAAACGGAAGGTAAGCAACAAGCTACAAGTGTGCTAAGTACCAGACTATACTAGCATGATGGAACAGTTAGAAGAACTTGAATACAAATACCAGTGCGTGTCAAGTAGGTGCACGTGCCACGAGACTGTAAACCTACAAGTAACAGTGAAACTACTAAAGTAACAAAACAGAAACTGAAGACAGAAGTAGCAGCTAAAGCAACAGAGTAGGAACCATTCGCTCATTTCTCAAATCAGCAGGCATCTAACAGGTTATGCAACAAGTCAAGCATGCAAAGCTAAATACAGCAGAAATCATTAAGAAATAAATGAAAGTAATAATTCAGAACATACTTACAGTGCGATGAACGTTGCACGCAGAAGTCTTGGACCACACTTATAAACCTGCGGCTCTGATACCAATCTCTGTGACGCCCCAAACCCCGACCTTGTGAAAACCTTTGGTTTTTGAGGATTTTTTTTTTTTGAAGGATATACAGAGTGAAAAACAACTAGCGGAAGGAAAGGAGGGAAACAGGGGTAAAGCAAGGGCCGCAAGTCTGAGCGAGCCACAGTGAGAAAACCAAACCACAGTAGACAAGTAAAGTATTCTTCATTTCCATAATAGTTATAATGATACAAAACGAGACTGGGTACAAAAAGGGACAGTCTCACAAAAAGGAGGGGTACCACCCCTCAAACCCCAAAACAAGAAGAAGCTAGAATCTGCTGCAAGTGTGGGTCTCAAGGCTCCTGCTGTGCGTCGTCGCATCGCGCTGCATCTACTCGTCACCTGTATCCCCATAAAACGGGGTCAGTACTCTTGCGAGTTGGTGAGACAACCCATCCATACATTATCATTCTTAAGGAAAAACGGAAGGTAAGCAACAAGCTACAAGTGTGCTAAGTACCAGACTATACTAGCATGATGGAACAGTTAGAAGAACTTGAATAAAAATACCAGTGCGTGTCAAGTAGGTGCATGTGCCACGAGACTGTAAAACTACAAGTAAGTAACAGTGAAACTACTAAAGTAACAAAACAGAAACTGAAGACAGAACTAGCAGCTAAAGCAACAGAGTAAGAACCAACCAACAGATAGTAGCAACTGAACAAAAGTGTGTACTGCTCTAAAGTAGCAACTACAGTAAGTCAGTCTGATTGGTTAGTCCTTATGTTCATCTTTTTACCTCCTTCGGGTACGCGAAGGAAAACCCTCGAGTTCTGTGAGACATGCCCCCGGCGTCTGTTATTCAATTTCTAATGTGGTAACCGGGGATGCAACAGAACGAGAAAACCACTTGTGGGCGACACGCAGCCAGAAGAAACCTTTCACAGGGGTAAAGGATTGCAATCCATACTACTGCAGTAGTAAAGGTCCCTGCAGAGGGTACCTTGACCTCCCTAACTCCGAGTGACTGGAGGTCAGAGGGCACATCGGCTCCTCTAAAGAACAAGTCGTAGTAACGACACGTCACTCGGGGCTGTACCATTCACCCTCTCCCTGGGTGACCAAACTGTGAATGGGGCGCGGCAGGTTTATCTTATTTAGGCTCAAACTTCCGGTCGTACCTCCTCTCGAGGTAGTCGCGCCTTGTGGTCCCCGCGGGGTACGCAAACGAGGACTTGGCCTGCCCATTCACGTGCTCGGCCTCACACGGCCACCACGAGCACATCGCCTGTGAAGACGATAATATACAACATTTTGTTTTATGCCTAGGGCGACACGAATATGTGAGTACATTCTCACCAACCCGGGCCATTGCCCGTAGACTCCATCCGAATCTCAATACCTCAATAGGTCAAAAGTGTCAAACCCTATGATAATTCCAGTTCCTTTCCAAGTGTATGCCATGTAAGGCGCACCTCTGGTGCAGCGTATATCTATTGATATACGAGAGGGGTCCAAACACGAAGATGCTCGACAAGTGAGCTAGTGATGTACATGTCCGAACGTGCCAACTTGCACTCACGAAACAGGACAACCCACATAGGTGCGAATTCGTCCAAAAACGTGTACCATTATCATAACATGACAGAATCTCGCATAGCGGAGCCATCCCCAGGGATCCTCGCGAGACCCACACTCACAAGTGTCAGGGGATAGAATAGAATTCAATATAATCCCATGCTAATGGGAATAACATTGGCATATCCAAATGTGCGGTCCGCATGTCTGGGGCACGAATGTGACCGAAACCCTAAAGGTCCATAGAACCGGACATCCCTATGCGTACGTGTGTCGCAACACCGCTTGAAACCCGTCCGCACTGCCTCCCTTACGAGGTTGCGGGGTACGAGCAACTGAAGCCTCCAACCGCGACATAGGTTGTTTGCCAGAGACACATACCGCCTATAAGGCTCGACATTCCCTAACGGAACGGAAAGGCGACCGTTGCCACTGATGAGTTCCCGTGGAACTCCATGGGGTCGCGTCAACCTTGGTGTTACCCATAAGGGGTTCAAACTTTGGGTCAGAGCACTCCAAGGGGCTGCCCAACAAGGTGACAAGGTTACCGGGTGCCTTAGCACCCGGTGCCGCTGTGGCGCCAACGGGGAACCAAAAACCCGAAGGGGGCTGGACAAGAGGCTAGGCCACGGAGGCCCTGCCACTCTTGGTCTCCGCCTAGCAACTGGCCAAGTGGGGCTGACAGCCATACTGGTCTCAGCCCGCACGCGCCAACCTTGGGTGTGCCCGCACCCGGCTAAGCCTAAAACGCCCACAAGGGGCTAGGCTTAGCCCAGTGCCTACCGAACCAAAACAAAACCCAAAGCGAGGTCTGGTCAGCACCTGACCAGACCCAACTGGGTCCCGAAAACCCCTGGCCTGAACCCAGCCATGGGTTCGGACCAGGGTGTTGGGCCTTAGCCCACACCCGGAGGGGAGCGGCTAACCCAACCACCCGGCTGGGTGGTTCAAGCCTAAGGCTCAGGCCTGGACCCTGTTGGTCCAAGCCCAGCCGACCACCAGGGGTAGGGGCACCAGTTGAGGTGTCCCACAGGCACCCCTGGTCTGACCCACGGGTGGGTCCAGACCAGAACACCCAGTGGGTGCACGCCAGCCCACAAGGGGTGCTAAGGAGAGATGGTGGGGCGCCCACCCGAATTAGGTGGCGCCACACCAAGGCGATGGTCTGGACCACAGGGGGTCCAGACCCAGCTCCACTACCCCAGCAACAGAGGTTGCTGGGGGTAGGCTACGCCTGGTCTGACCCAGCCGTGGGTCCAGACCAGGCCCACAAAGGGGCCAGCGCACCACTAAGTGGTGCGCCCAGCGCCAAGCCCCGGGTGCTCTAAGCACCCGGCTCCCCAGCTGCACAGCAGCCAACCGGTCCAAGGGGGAGGGGGGGGGGGGTTGTCAGCTGCCTGCTATAGACCCTGGGTCTGTAGCATCTGGCTCAGCCCAGCCATGGGCTGAGCCAGGCCGTACCCACCTAGCAGACCCACTAAGTAGCTGCGCCAAGGAGGTGGCCCAGGTGCCATGCGCACCAGGCCACCAGCTTGCCAAAGGGCCTTGGCCCGGGCAAACCACAAAGAAAGGGGCCCATACAGGCCCCTGGTTTGAACCAAGTGGTGGCTCGAACCAGGGCTGTAGCCCTTGACCCTGCAGGTCAAACCTCAAACCCAGACCCCCGGGTGCTAAGGCACCCGGGTGGTGCGCTGGGGCTAACCAAGGAAAGAAAGGGGGGGGGGGGGGATTCACCCCTGGTGGCTCACCCGTGGTGGGCTCACCCCTAGGTGGGCCCACCTTGAGTAGGTCTGGGTCCAGTGTGGCCCAGGCCACTCGAGCCAACCGTGGGCTGCAACACAAGCTGGACCCATCCTTGCCATGCGGAGAAGAGCCGGACTGACCAGCTTTGGGTCAGTCCGGGGCTCTTCCCAAGGCCCACAACGGCCCAGTCCACCAGTCGTGGACTCAGCCAGGCCACCAAACGGCCTGGGCTGGGCGTACAAGGGCCCAGCCATGGACCTTGCCCAGCACCAGCCCCCAAGGGGGGGGGGGGGGGGGCGTTCTAACACTACAACAAAAACAAGCACACACACTTACAAAAAAACCATCCATAAGGGGAGAACAATGGGATACCTTGAAGAAATGCTGCCAGAGAAAATCGAGAGGAAGGTGTCGTCGGGTGAGGAAGAGGAAGGCGATCATCGGGGGGGGGTGCTAACCGGCGTGCTGAAAGTAGTCGGGATCGGCGGGCTGGGCGCGAATCGTTTTTTTTTTGCTTTACATGATGCGTAAGCCTTAGAGGCGAAGCGTGCCTCGATGAGAGGCGTGCGCTTCACCCATGTGAACCGTATGCTTCAAGACTCAAACGCCTCGGTACAATGCCTCAGTACCTTGAGCGTGCCCTTCGCCTCTGAGGCGTACGCTTCAGGTACTGAGGCGTACGCCTCTCACAACACTGGTCTGGACCACAGGGGGTCCAGAACCAGCTCCACTACCCCAGCAACCGAGGTTGCTGGGGGTAGGCTACGCCTGGTCTGACCCAGTCGTGGGTCCAGACCAGGCCCACAAAGGGGCCAGCGCACCACTAAGTGATGCGCCCAGCGCCAAGCCCCGGGTGCTCTGAGCACCCGGCTCCCCAGCTGCACAGCAGCCAACCGGTCCAAGGGGGAGGGGGGGTTGTCAGCTGCCTGCTACAGACCCTGGGTCTGTAGCATCTGGCTCAGCCCAACCATGGGCTGAGCCAGGCCGTACCCACCTGGCGCACCCACTAAGTGGCTGCGCCAAGGAGGTGGCCCGGGTGCCATGCGCACCAGGCCACCAGCTTGCCAAAGGGCCTTGGCCCGGGCAAACCACAAAGAAAGGGGCCCATACAGGCCCCTGGTTCGAGCCAAGTGGTGGCTCGAACCAGGGTTGTAGCCCTTGACCCTGCAGGTCAAACCTCAAACCCAGACCCCCGGGTGCTAAGGCACCCGGGTGGTGCGCTGGGGATAACCAAGGAAAGAAAGGGGGGAGGGGGGGGTTCACCCCTGGTGGCTCACCCGTGGTGGGCCCACCTCGGGTAGGTCTGGGTCCAGTGTGGCCCAGGCCACCCGAGCCAACCGTGGGCTGCAGCACAAGCTGCAGCCATCCTTGCCATGCGGAGAAGAGCCGGACTGACCAGCTTTGGGTCAGTCCAGGGATCTTCCCAAGGCCCACAACGGCCCAGTCCACCAGCCGTGGACTCAGCCAGGCCACCAAACGGCCTGGGCGTGCAAGGGCCCAGCCATGGACCTTGCCCAGCACCAGCCCCCAAGGGGGGGGGGGCGTTCTAACACTACAACAAAAACAAGCACACACACTTACAAATTTTTTTTTTTTGAATCAAAAGCTTAAAAATGACAAAGAGGGAGGAACTCACCTTGCTAGGTTGGCCCAGCTGAGGAGCAGCACCAAGGGGGAAGGAGGGAGTGTAGAAGAGGAAGAAGGAGAAGAGTGGAAGGAGAGAGAGGGTGTCGACCCTATCTCTCTTCCCTTCCCTTACTTAAAAAAGGGGGGGGGGGGGGGGGGAAAGATGAGTGGTGGAAAGGGAAGGAGGGGAGATGGGTGGTCTCCCCCTCCCATGCCCCACCCTAGTCACCTATGCCCTATGGGGGTGGGGGGTGGGTGTAAGGTACTTGGTACCTTCCAACCACTCCCCTTAATCAAAGGGGAGTGGTTGGCCTTGACCCCTCATGGTCAAGGTCAACCCAAAAAAATCGCCATTCCCATTCCCATTCCCTTGCACGCCCATGCCCAGCCTATTCCCCAAAACGTGGGCTGAGCCCACCCACTTTTGAAAATACCTTTTCAAGGCCTCCATTTGAAAATTTTCCAACTTTTCAAAATCTCCATTTTGAAAAGTGGTTTTTTGCAAATATTCCTTTTCATAAGTCTTAAAAAAGGAGACATGGGCTGAGGTGGAGCCCATGCCAAACTCTTCTAAATTCACAAACCTACTCCTTGAAAAAAAAGTTTTCAAAAACCCTCTTCTAGGTTTTGAGGATTTTGCAATTTACCTCATTTGTCTCCTTTTGTAAAATCTCAATATAGTAACTATTAAAAGAACTAATCTAAACTAATTTAAAAATCAAGATTTTAAATTACACTTTGTAAATTAAGGTTTAAGCTTTCATAAAGTATATTTAATTTCTCAATTACGGCAAAATTGGGCCTCGGTATGACTCATAATTACCGATATACCCCTATCTCGCCAAGATCCATGAAATAACGAGATATTGCTCTCGTTTAAACCCTAAATCCGGGGCGAACTCATGCGAACACAATATACATATAATCTACAAATATTGAGGTTGGATCCATCGTGGTTTGCCCCGAATCGCCTCGTAGAGCAAATCTACGCGAGTCAGAACCTCAGAAAGCGATAATTGCTAAATTTACGAGTATTGCTCGTGCTGGAACAAGGAATTTCTAATACTGAAGTATATCTCATTTAAAAATTCTTCAGAAAAACTGTGGCGCTTACATCCTTCCCTCCTAAAAGGGGATTTCGTCCGCGAAATCACGAACGCTAGGCCATAAAAAGGTCAGGGTATTTCTCCCTCATACTGGCCTCTGGCTCCCATGTGCATTCTTCAATGCCATGGTGTTGCCACCGTACCTTAACCAATGGAATGGTCTTGGTACGCAGAACTTGATCACGACGATCGACAATCTCAACCGGTCTTTCAGCCACAGTTAAGTCCTCTTGCACTTCGACTTCTTCGTATCGGATAACGTGCGATGGGTCCGGAATGTACTTCCTCAGCATCGACACGTGAAAAACATTACGAATTTGAGCATACTGCTGCGGTAGCTCAACCCGATAGGCTGCTCCACCGATCCTCTCGAGGATCCTGAACGGCCCAACGTATCAAGGACTCAACTTTCCTTTCTTCCCAAAACGAAAGACGCTCTTCGTCGGGGATACTTTCACAAAAACCATGTCATCAACATCAAACTGTAGCTCTCGCTGCCTCTTATCGGCGTAACTCTTCTGTCTGTCCTGGGCTGCCTTCAGACGTTCTCGGATCTTCTGCACTTGCTGAGTGTAGTGCTGAAGAACAATCGCGATTCGCTAGATCGATCGCTGATATCGTCCCAATATGACGGTGATCGGCAAGGTCTCCTGTATAAAGCCTCGTACGGATCCATACTGATACTAGCATGATAACTATTGTTGTAGGCAAACTCGACCAAACACAAGTGTGAATCCCAATCACCTTTCCAGTCGAGCATACAAGCCCGCAACATATCTTCTAACGTCTGAATCGTTCTCTTTGACTGGCCATCAGTCTGAGGGTGAAAGGCAGTACTGAACTTCAGCTTCGTTCCCAAAGCTGACTGCAACTATCCCCACAATCGCGACATGAATCTGGGATCACGATCCGAAATGATAGACGTAGGTACACCATGTAACCGCACAATCTCTCGGATATACAAGTCTGCTAAGCTCTCAAGCGGCTGACTGATCCGGATAGGTAAGAAGTGAGCAGACTTGGTGAGTCTATCCACAATCACCCATATCGCATCGTGCTTTCGCCTGGTTCGCGGTAACCCTACCACGAAATCCATCGTGATATCCTCCCATTTCCACTGAGGAATCTCAATCCTCTGCATGGTGCCACCGGGACGTTGGTGCTCGATCTTGATTTGCTGACAAGTCAAACACCTCGAAACATACGCTGCGACTTCACGCTTCATCCCGTTCCACCAATACCTTCGTTGAAGGTCCTTAAACATCTTAGTACCACCAGGATGGACGGTGTACTTCGACAGATGTGCCTCATCAAGAATCTCCTTTCTCAACTCAGGGTCATTTGGCACCCAAAGTCGTTCCTTCATGCGGATGCAACCGCTATCGTCTATGCGAAAGACTGAGCCCTCTTCACGAGCTCGGTCCACAATCTTCTCATATTGAGCGTTCCGCTTCTGTGCCTCGATAACCTTAGGCAAGAATTCTGATCGAATGGCCAACCCAGACAATCTAATGGTTCCGCCTCCGATCGCGAATGGCTTCCAAGCCACAAAATCTTCGATCAATTTCTGGCTCCACACAAGACTAGCCAGAACACTACTCGATTTGCGACTAAGCGCATCTGCAACAACGTTCGCCTTACCAGGGTGGTAAGACAACATAAACTCATAATCTTTGATAAACTCGAGCCAACGACGTTGTCTCATATTCAACTCCTTTTGGGAAAATAAATACTTGAGACTCTTATGGTTAGAAAAGACCTTGAACGTATCTCCGTACAGATAGTGTCGCCAGAACTTCAAGGCGAACACCACAGCTGCTAACTCCAAATCATGAGTCGGGTAATTCCTCTCGTGAATCTTTAGCTGTCGTGAAGCATATGCAATAACCCGACCGTGCTGCATGAGCACGCATCCTAATCCTGTACCCGAGGCGTCTGTGTACACCACAAAACCGCCTCTGCCAGAAGGTAAAGCTAACACCGAAGAGGTAGTCAGCTTCATCTTCAGGACTTCGAAACTCTCTTCGCAAGAGTCAGTCCATTTGAATTTGACTCCCTTACGCAGAAGCTTCGTCAAAGGAAGCGCAATCCTGGAGAAGTCCTGTATGAAACGCCGGTAGTAACCAGCTAACCCGAGAAAACTGCGAATATCCGTAACAGACTGAGGCTGCTTCCAGTCCAACACTGCTTCGACCTTTGCTGGATCAACTGACACACCATCACTGGATATCACATGACCCAAAAACATGACGCGTCGAAGCCAAAACTCGCACTTAGAGAACTTGGCGAACAATCTGTGCTCCCGAAGTACTCCCAATATAATATGCAGATGTTCTCGGTGCTGCTCAGAGGTCTCTGAGTAGATCAAGATATCATCGATAAATACGATCACAAATGTATCCACGAACGGACAGAAGATACGATTCATCAAATCCATGAATGCTGTTGGTGCATTTGTGAGCCCAAAAGGCATCACAACGAACTCGTACAACCCGTACCTAGTTCGAAAAGCTGTCTTCGAGACATCATCTTCTCTGATCCGGAGTTGATGATAACCCGATCTGAGGTCAATCTTCGAGAATATCTTCGCTCTCTGCAACTAATCAAAGAGATCTTCTATTCTCGGCAACGGATACTTATTCTTAATCGTCGCTTGGTTAAGCATTCTATAGTCAATGCACAACCTCAGGGATCCGTCTTTCTTCTTTATGAACAAAACAGGTGCACCCCACGGCGATGCACTGTTTCTGATAAACCCTTGCTGCATCAACTCTTCCAACTGACGCTTCAGTTCCTCGAGTTCTGCCGGAGCCATACGGTATGGTGCCTTTGAGATCGGAGTTGTTCCAGGTAACAACTCAATACAAAACTCGATCTCAAGCTTCGGAGGTAATCCAGGCAGTTCCTCAGGAAACACATCGGAGAACTCCCGAACTACCTCAAGATCCTCGATAGGGGTTAACACCGATTCAACCGGGGCGATACTGACCAAGAAAGCAGTACCCCCATTCCGCAGATATTTCTGAACTTTAAATGACGAAATCATACGTCTGTCTCGAACAGGTCGAGCAAGGCTGATCTCCAAAACTGGACGGTCAGGAGGGTACAAAACCACCTTGCCTTCTCTGCAAAGAACTTGAGCATGATACTCAAATAACCAATCCATGCCTAGAATGACATCAAACTCCGTCATATCTAGCAGGATCAAGTCAGCTGGCAAGTCCTGACTTGCCACTGACACATCTACGCTCGGAATGTACGAAGTACATAAAGACTGATCACCAGTCGGCGTACGAACTTCCAAAGGATAATTCAACAATACAGCAGACAAAGGCAAAGAACTAGCAAATCTCGAAGCTATGAAAGAATGCGAAGCACCACAGTCAAACAAGGTAAAAGCTGCATGACCAACGACTGGAATAGTACCTTGGACCAACCCTCCCTTGGTCACTTGCTCGATAGTGGCTGCGTAGGCACGCCCTGCCACCGTCTTCTGGTTACCCGTCTTCTGCTGGGAAGATTGCTGCGGCGGGTACATCTGCTGCTGCTGCTGTTGAGGAAGTCGCTGAGGCGCTGGCTGTGATGTTCCTGGCGTGTTCCTCCTCAGATCGTCGGACTGCTTCTTCCGACAATCCTTGATATAGTGGCCCATCTTGCCACAGTAGATGCATCCTCCAAGGTCCCGTGGACATGGTCGGCCAGGATGATCCATCCGACATTTTGGGCAACCTGATGTTGCCACCACCTGTCTCTGCTGTTGTTGCTGATGGGGCTGGCGATTTTGTCGCTGCCGGTTGTTGTGATTCCTCTTTGCTGGCGGGGCGGACTTCTTTCCACCCGAATTCTGCTGGAATGAACGTTTCTTAGGCCAACTCTTTTGGCCTTGTTGCTGCTGGTTACCCTTGGTCTGCGAAGTCTTCTGGGATTCTGTCCATTCCTGCTCCAGAAGTGTAGCCGTCTCCAGGGCTTCCTCAAGAGTCGAGGGAGCACGTGTGAACACTCTCAGGCGCAAGGCTAACTTCAGTCCATGAGCAAACTTCATCGCTCGTTCCTTCTCGGTCACGTACACATGTGGACAGAAGTGCTCCAAGCTTCTGAACTTCGTGATGTAGTCTGCCAAAGTAGAGTTCCCCTGCTGAAGGTCGAGGAACTCCTGCATCTTACGGCTGCGCTCGTGGGTCGGAAAATAGGCCGCGTAGAAGACCTCCACGAACTGCTCCCACGTAACTGCTCCGCCTCCAAACTTGACATCCTAGGTGGTCGCCCACCACCTCTAGGCATCCTTCCGGAGTCGATACGTGCCAAAGTCTACCTTTCTGTCGTCATTGACCTGCAGCACCCGAAAGATCTGCTCGATCTCTCGTATCCAATCCTCGGCTGCCTCGGGTGTAGACTTTCCATCAAAGGAGGGAGGGTTCATAGCCATGAACTGCTTATAGGGCACGGCTGTCGCTGGAACTGGAGAGGGAGTAGGAACCGGGGTCTCTCGCTCCTGAGAGGTCCTCATGTTCTCTCCCATAACACGCATGGCCTCAGCCTGCCTGCCCACAACCTCAGCTAGGTTGCTCACAGTGTCCATGATACGATCGCAACGCTCGCGCCAAGCCATCTTGTGCAAAAAGAAGATACGTGTAAGCGATCAGACAAGTCAAAGCATAACTTCATTACTTAAAAAGCAGATGCATACATATATTCAGTACAAGCCAAAATTACCCTCTATAACAGGGTTACCATACATAAACCTCCGCAACAAAAGCAAAAACAAAGCAAGTCTACAAAATGAACACTGACTCAGTGTTCCAACCACACATGTTCATATATGAACAAACACAATCACCGCTGCCTACGAGTGTAGTAGTTGCGGTAGGTGTTCCGATTCCCGTATCGTCGCTGCATCGGACGAGGAGGAGAAGCAGGTGTGTACTCAGGAGGACTCACTGCCTGAGACCATGGAGGTGAAGCTGGCATGTACTCGGGAGAAACAAAGCGTGAGTAAGAAGCTGGCGTGTACTCAGGAGAACCTGGTGCAACCAGTGCATCTCCCACTGGGTCAACTGCTGACTGTGTCTGACCACCCTCAGAAGCCTCGTTCTCTTCGGTCTCAGCGTTACCCATTATGAGTTCGTCGCCCAACTTGCGCTGAAACTCGATCTCAATATGCCCCCTAAAGCCACAGTAGGGGCATATGCTCAAGGCACGAGGATAAATCTGTACTGCGTGATACTCGTCACATCTCCCACAAGGAGGTGCCGGATGTGCAAGTATCCGGGCACTCCGTACAATTTGCTGAACCGCTTGATCGAGGGCCTCTGTGCCTCGAATCAAGTCGATAAGAGCTCCGAGCATTCGCTCATTTCTCGAATCAGCAGGCATCTAACAGGTTATGCAACAAGTCAAGCATGCAAAGCTAAATACAGCAGAAATCATTAAGAAATAAATGAAAGTAATAATTCAGAACATACTTACAGTGCGATGAACGTTGCACGCAGAAGTCTTGGACCACACTTATAAACCTGCGGCTCTGATACCAATCTCTGTGATGCCCCAAACCCCGACCTTGTGAAAACCTTTGGTTTTTGAGGATTTTTTTTTTTGAAGGATATACAGAGTGAAAAACAACTAGCGGAAGGAAAGGAGGGAAACAGGGGTAAAGCAAGGGCCGCAAGTCTGAGCGAGCCACAGTGAGAAAACCAAACCACAGTAGACAAGTAAAGTATTCTTCATTTCCACAATAGTTATAATGATACAAAACGAGACTGGGTACAAAAAGGGACAGTCTCACAAAAAGGAGGGGTACCACCCCTCAAACCCCAAAACAAGAAGAAGCCAGAATCTGCTGCAAGTGTGGGTCTCAAGGCTCCTGCTGTGCGTCGTCGCATCGCGCTGCATCTACTCGTCACCTGTATCCCCATAAAACGGGGTCAGTACTCTTGCGAGTTGGTGAGACAACCCATCCATACATTATCATTCTTAAGGAAAAACGGAAGGTAAGCAACAAGCTACAAGTGTGCTAAGTACCAGACTATACTAGCATGATGGAACAGTTAGAAGAACTTGAATAAAAATACCAGTGTGTGTCAAGTAAGTGCACGTGCCACGAGACTGTAAACCTACAAGTAACAGTGAAACTACTAAAGTAACAAAACAGAAACTGAAGACAGAAGTAGCAGCTAAAGCAACAAAGTAGGAACCAACCAACAGAGGGTAGCAACTGAACAAAAGTGTGTACTGCTCTAAAGTAGCAACTACAGTAAGTCAGTCTGATTGGTTAGTCCTTATGTTCATCTTTTTACCTCCTTCGGGTACGCGAAGGAAAACCCTCGAGTTCTATGAGACATGCCCCCGGCGTCTGTTATTCAATTTCTAATGTGGTAACCGGGGATGCTACAAAACGAGAAAACCACCTGTGGGCGACACGCAGCCAGGAGAAACCTTTCACAGGGGTAAAGGATTGCAATCCGTACTACTGCAGTAGTAAAGGTCCCTGCAGAGGGTACCTTGACCTCCCTAACTCCGAGTGACTGGAGGTCAGAGGGCACATCGGCTCCTCTAAAGAACAAGTCGTAGTAACGACACGTCACTCGGGGCTGTACCATTCACCCTCTCCCTGGGTGACCAAATTGTGAATGGGGCGCGGCAGGTTTATCTTATTTAGGCTCAAACTTCCGGTCGTACCTCCTCTCGAGGTAGTCGTGCCTCGTGGTCCCCGCGGGGTACGCAAACGAGGACTTCGCCTGCCCATTCACGTGCTCGGCCTCACACGGCCACCACAAGCACATCGCCTGTGAAGACGATAATATACAACATTTTGTTTTATGTCTAGGGCGACACGAATATGTGAGTACATTCTCACCAACCCGGGCCATTTCCCGTAGACTCCACCCGAGTCTCAATACCTCAATAGGTCAAAAGTGTCAAACCCTATGATAATTCCAGTTCCTTTCCAAGTGTATGCCATGTAAGGCGCACCTCTGGTGCAGCGTATATCTATCGATATACGAGAGGGGTCCAACCACGAAGATGCTCGACAAGTGAGCTAGTGATGTACATGTCCGAACGTGCCAACTTGCACTCACGAAACAGGACAACTCGCATAGGTGCGAATTCATCAAAAAACGCGTACCATTATCATAACACGACAGAATCTCGCGTAGCGGAGCCATCCCCAGGGATCCTCGCAAGACCCACACTCACAAGTGTCAGGGGATAGAATAGAATTCAATATAATCCCATGCTAATGGGAATAACATTGGCATATCCAAATGTGCGGTCCGCATGTCTGGGGCACGAATGTGACCGAAACCCTAAAGGTCCATAGAACCGGACATCCCTATGCGTACGTGTGTCGCAACACCGCTTGAAACCCGTCCGCACTGCCTCCCTTACGAGGTTGCGGGGTACGAGCAACTGAAGCCTCCAACCGCGACATAGGTTGTTTGCCAGAGACACATACCGCCTATAAGGCTCGACATTCCCTAACGGAACGGAAAGGCGACCGTTGCCACTGATGAGTTCCCATGGAACTCCATGGGGTCGCGTCAACCTTGGTGCTACCCATAAGGGGTTCAAACCCCGGGTCAGAGCACTCCAAGGGGCTGCCCAACAAGGTGACAAGGTTACCGGGTGCCTTAGCACCCGGTGCCGCTGTGGCGCCAACGGGGAACCAAAAACCCGAAGGGGGCTGGACAAGAGGCTAGGCCACGGAGGCCCTGCCACTCTTGGTCCCCGCCTAGCAACTGGCCAAGTGGGGCTGACAGCCATACTGGCCTCAGCCCGCACGCGCCAACCTCGGGTGTGCCCGCACCTGGCTAAGCCTAAAACGCCCACAAGGGGCTAGGCTTAGCCCAGTGCCTACCGAACCAAAACAAAACCCAAAGCGAGGTCTGGTCAGCACCTGACCAGACCCAACTGGGTCCCGAAAACCCCTGGCCTGAACCCAGCCATGGGTTCGGACCAGGGTGTTGGGCCTTAGCCCACACCCGGAGGGGAGCGGCTAACCCAACCACCCGGCTGGGTGGTTCAAGCCTAAGGCTCAGGCCTGGACCCTGTTGGTCCAAGCCCAGCCGACCACCAGGGGTAGGGGCACCAGTTGAGGTGTCCCACAGGCACCCCTGGTCTGACCCACGGGTGGGTCCAGACCAAAACACCCAGTGTGTGCACGCCAGCCCACAAGGGGCGCTAAGGAGAGATTGTGGGGCGCCCACCCAAATTAGGTGGCGCCACACCAAGGCGATGGTCTGGACCAAGGTTGTTAAATGCGATGAGGCAAAGCGAGGCGTTGAGCATGTTATGAAGCGAGGCATAAGCCTCGAGGCATTGGAGCGTAAGCTTTATGATCAAAATAATAAAATAAGCTTCAAGACCACTATCATCTCACACATACCATCAAACACTTGGCGTGCGTGGCGTCAATAGCTCTGTGAGCTCGATTGGCGATCTATAGGGTTGTTATCATCGCAAAATTTTTCCCCTCCCTTGTGAGAAAGAAACGAATTTTGCGAGTCAAACTCGACCAAAGTTTTGAAAATGGTTTTGAAAATTACTCACCTCCATTTTAAAAATTTGCGGGAAAATTCCGTGGAATGGGATCCGCCTGTCGGTACGAGATTCAACCGTTCCTGGCGCCTTTACCAGGGGTAATTGAACCAAGGATCAATTATGTGCTTTAACTTGACTCAAATATCTAAATTATGCTCTATTTTTCATAGAATGCACAAAGAATCAGGCTTGTGCTATAGAATTTTGAAAAATGCAAGTTTGAGAAAATATGATGTTTGCTTTAGAAAATTGAAATGCATTTAAAAAAGGACTGGAAAATGCTTGAAAATGGAATTCCTGGGAAAATCACTGAATTTTATAGGAAATCAGAAATTTGCTTTGGAAAGTGATTTCTCAAAAAAATTTGAACTTTAGAAAATCAAATTTGAAATTTGGAATTGCTTTTCTGAGAAAATGGATTTGAGAATTCTGAGAGAATCTAAGAAATTCATTGGAAAATGACTTTTGAAATGGAAAATGAATTCTCAGAAAAACTGGAAAATATGAGAAAACCGATTTCTAAAAACTTGGGATTTTAAAATTTGAGAATTTGAAAACATAGGAAAATCTTGATTTGAACTTGGGAAATGCTTTGAAATGTCATTTGAAAACTTAGGATTTTGAGAAAATCAGATCCTGAGAAAGACTTGGAAATTCTTGAGAAAAATGATTTTTTTTTAAATTGAAATTGGAAAATGAATTTGAAAACAATGCAGTTTGAATAATATGAATGAATGAATATGAATTTGAAAAGGGAATTTCATTGAGGAATCCTTTTGAAGTTTTGAAAAATGCAGTGCATTTTTTAAGTTAGCCTAAGTGTGTAGGCTGAATGTGGCTAATATGAAGATCATAAATCTTAGTTTTCTTCGTATTCTGACTATGGCCATAAATACGAATCCCACCGAGTTAATAAACTCCATAAGAGCTTGTGCACGTGCCATTCGTGTAAACCATAGTGAATTTGAAATAATGTACATGAATCATACATCACATATTGAAATTTGCATAAATTAAACTATATGTAATGCAACCCTATTCTAAGTAGAAAAGTAACTCTTATTACAAATTATTACATTTGAGGTTACATTGAATTGAAATAAAAATAAATAAAAGCTAAGTCTTCTTCTTGAATGTTCCTGCAAAACTAGAGAACAAGGTTAGCACAAAAATGTAGGTTTTTCTGAATTTATCCGAAAATATGGGAAATTATCGGATATTATTCAGATATAAACCCAAAATCATACCCCCTTTGATATAAACATAATAAATAATGAATAAGTTTCGAAAACAAACTTGAGAATTCGAAATTGGGGTCAAAATGACCAAAATACCCCTGATGACCTTGAAATCAGGGTTTTATGAAAGATTTTTTATAAATTTTGGAAATTTGAAAATCAAATGAAATAAATCAAACATAATATGATGAAATATGATGATATGCATAAAATTATGGAGAATTAGAAATTGAAATTTCGAAATTTAGGGCAAATGACCAAAATACCCCTGATAACAAGACTATGGCCTTGAAACCAGGGTTTTCTGAAATAAATTTTGCAAAATTGAAAAATATGAAATGCAAAGGAGATTGAAATTAACCCTAATATGATTCTACATGCTTATGTACATGATAAAAACCCTAAAATGGCGAAAATATCATAAATATCAAATTTAACCAGATTTTCGCCTGATTTTCGCTTCTGAATTTAAAGATAAACTAACACATGGAGCAAATGAACTTGGAATTAAACCAAATTTGGCATGGACACCTAAAATAACCCTAGAAACATAATGGAGCTCGAAAATCTAATTTTTTTTTATATTTTTAAATATGAAAATTCAAATAAAAACCTTAAATTTTGTGATTTTTGCCTAAAATGTTGATTCTAAAGGGGATTTAGGATATCAAATTTTCATAAAAATTTTCCAAATTTTATGGGGTGACATAGGACAGTAAGGCAAGAATTTTTGCCTTTTATACTTTCTGGTTTTGACCTATGGTCGGAGCTGTGACACTCCGGCAAGTCAGATCGGAATCCGGTGACTCTAGGATTTAGGGGAAACAGACAGGTTTCAGTAGAAAACATGGGAAAAATGGAAGACAGATGGGAAAAAGGTTGAAATTGTGGAAAATGTCCCTGATAAACATAGGAAGATTTGATCTTTTTACACCATTGGGATTCGGGTTATGGTTTGGAAAAGTCCATACTGTTATCAGAGACCTAAATCTCTGAGATTTCTGGACATTGAAATCTGTTAGACAAAAAGAGAAAATCCGGGAAAAATAATTAAATAGATTAAAAAATTCCCAAATTTTGGGAAATGACAGGAAATTATGTTAGAAACAACTTTCATGTTGAAAGTTATTGCAGACGGGTTGCAGATTGGATGGACTTGGTGCATTAGAGTCTGTCTATACCCTGACGAAAGAAAATCAATATTTTCCCAGAGGTCTGAGAAATCCAATTTTTTACAGAGATCAAAACTAATTAGAAAAATCTCAAAATTTCCAGATCATTAGTAGATTCAATCATGAATCTACTGTGATTTTTGAAGGACAATTTGAATCTCCCACAGGGGTGGTGTCGGAGGTTCTTTTCTGCTAAATCAGAAATTGAAATTCCAGAGGACAGAAAACCCAATTTAGGGTTTTGATCGGCTTAGATGGTTTCTAAAACCCGGATTGAATCAAATGTTCGGCAATAGATCAGAGACATATAATCCTAATTGTTCTAAATTTTACAAAATTTATTAATGCAGAAATTTACATAAAAATATGCATGGACTTCGCACAAACTTGAAACTCTACAGATTCTAAATCAATCTACTAATAAGACTATGTAAAATGAATAAATACATGATGAAATTTAACTAAATGCAATTTTTTTTTTTATATATATATATAGAATGACATGAAATACGCAAAATAAAATTTATTGGAGGCATAAATCTATCTTTGATTTTGGCTTATAAAGTGAAAGATTTGATCTATCGACATGAATCTTTCATTTTTTTAGCCTTTACATATAATAGGTACATTGTAAAGAGTATTTAAGAATAAAAATAAAGACCTACATGGTAAAGTTAAAACATTTAAAATTCAGACAAACTATCCTATGAAAGGAGATAACATGAATTTACTCCATATACGATGGTTTTTCCAAAACATAATGAGCCCAAAACGATTATCGCCAAAGCTTAATTGACATCAAGTTGTAATTATTCCTTTAAAAAAAAAAAAAGAACAAAAAAAAAATGACTTTTACATCAAGTTTGCAACAGAGATCAAACAAAAAAAAATGGATTTTGGGTGAGATCAAATAAAAGGGCTAGAGGGGTCCTACCTTGGCTCGGTTGGAGGGAAGGCTATGGTGGCTGCCACCTTGCTGCTACAGCGGCGAGGGAGTGCTACCGAAGAAGACCAGGGAAGCTTTCAACCGTTGGGGATGCTTGAGGGTGCTCGAAGAAGGAGCTAGGCCAACGTACTGCCCTGGTGTTATGACTGGAGCAGTGACCTTGGCAATGGCATAACTGCTACTTTGCTGTTATGGCTGGAGCGGTGAAGGATGGAGGAGATGCCGATTGGAGGAAAAGCACCCGCTGGAATGTCGTGGGGCTGGACCTACTATGGTGGAGGAAGAGCTGCTGTGTGGAGCTGTGGTGTGGCCGGAGCAGCACCTGTAGTGGTGATGGCTGCAGCAACAAGACTTGAAGGAGAGAGGTGTGAGAGTGATGGCTCCTTACAAAGGAGACCACCTTGGAGGATGTTGCAGCTGCTGAAAGAGGTTGATGGCTTGGTGGTGATGACTGTTGTAGAGAGGCTGGAAGAGGTGCCTTCAAAGTTGGCAGATCAGCTGCAAGCAATGATGGTGGTTGGAAGAGATGAACCGGCTGGTGCTCCCCTTGTGGTGGCTGCAAGCTGGTAGGTGGAGCTTCAATGGCTAGAAGAGGTGGTTGGCTGCTATGGTGTGCAGTTGGTGGTGTTGAAGGAAGAAGGTGGGAGTTGCTGTGGGTTGCTAATGGTTGTGGCTGTTGCAGCAAAGGGGAGAGAGAGAAAGAGTTCAAGGGAGAGAGAGAGAGAGGTGCGTAAAGGGGCAATGGGAGCAGCCATGAGTTGTTATCTTTCAACCTTAGGAAATTTAGGGTCTCATCTCCTCCATACTTAGGTGTTGATAAGTTAAATAAAAAAAAAAACAAAGAACCTACGTGAATGGGTGGAGAATAGGGAAAGGAAGGGAGAAAGGAAAGGAAGAAGGAAAGAAGGAAGGGAAGGAAAAGGAAAGAAGAGGGGAAGAAGGAAAAGGAAAGAAAGAAAGAAGAAGAAGGGGGGCTGGACTCCCATACGTGAGTTGGAGGGAGAGGAAAGAAAGGAGGAAATAAAGAAAGAAAGAAAGAAAAGAAAAAGGAAGAAGAAAGAAAGAAAAGAAAGAAAGAAGGAAAGAAAGGAAGGAGGAAAGGGAAAGGAGAGGAGGAGAGAAAAGAAATGGAGAAATAGAGGGGCTGGAGGTTTGGGCGACCACCTTGTGGGTCCCACCTCTCTAAAATAAAATAAATAAATAAAAATCAATAAAAACAAAAATAAACAAATAAAAAGAAACATCTTTTTTTTTTAATAAAGTAGAAATGTAAATAAATGGAGAAACATTTTGAAATTCATTTTGAAGAATAGAGGGGTAAAATAGTCATTTCAGAAAGTTTCCACACAAAACGAGCTATTTTTGGCAGTTTTTGAAACGAGCTCGGATTTTGAAGTTCAATACCTCATTGCGAAGAAAATCCAATGTAGAATTTAAAATTTTAATTTTGGAAGAAATCCAGATTGTTTTCTCGAGAAAATATTTCAAAATGAAACAAACTATTTTAGGCAGTTTTTGAAACGAGCTCGTATTTTAAAGTTCAATAGCTCATTGCGAAGAAAATCCAGTGTAGAATTCAAAAATTTGAGTTTGAAATAAATCTAGATTATTTTTCTTGAGAAAATATTTCCAAATTTAGACTCCTGGGGTAAAAATGTCAATTTTGAAAAAACCCGAGGTTTGAAATTGATTTCTGAAAAGTTTTAAAACTCAATCTGGATTGAAATTTATAGAACTGGAGTTCTGGACTTCGAAAATGAAATGAAATGAAATGTGATGAAATGTGATGAAATGCTAAGAAATGATATGAAATGATGAGAAATGACATGCGAAATGCAGACCCTGAATGAAGAATTTTAGATGTTAGACCCCGATTGGCAGTTGTACCAGTTTAAAAAGCATTAAAATTGATAAAATTTGCAAAATAGCTCAAGAAATGGTTTTCGGGACTCTATTGGGTCAGAGTGACACTGAAAATTGGGGTTCGAGCTGGATTGAACTGAGATGAGCTAGATTGAGCTGGGTTTTAGAGTTTCAGAACTCAAATGAACTCACCAGACACTGACTCAACTGACCTTTTCGATTGAATTTTTAAGAAAAGTTGCCATTTTTAGAGAAATGGTACGGAATGATCACTAGAGCGAAGTGAATTACGAACTTGAGCTGACTTTGAGCTAAAAAAAAGGTCAATAATACTGACATGAACTAAAATCGAAGCTCGAACACTAGCTCAATTGGCTGAACTCAGCTCAATTTGAGCTGAAAGAGCTGAAATGGACTAAAATGGGCTCCTAAACACTTGGAAATGATTTTTAACTGAAACTGGAGCACTTGAATTCCTGGTGAGCTCAAGTTAGACTCTGGGGAGTATGACTGACTGTAAATGACTGACTCGGAGACAATTGGCTTGGATTTGAATGAGAAATGAGCTTATTTCTGAAGAAATGATCTCATTTTGGCAGAAATGGTCAGAAATGAAAATGGCTTTCTCACTATGAGCTCAGATGAGCTTGAGATGACTGATATTCTAACTGTCCTAAACTGACCAATGAGCTTGGTTGACTCCGACTGACTGGGGTTCGGGATGACCTAGGGGTAAAATGGTAAATTTTCTAATAAAAATGGGTAAAATGGTGATTTTCTGAAACTGACTCGGGGTTTGACTCCTACACTGACCTGACAGGGTTGGCACTGCCTGAGGAGGATTGTTTGAGAATGGATGTGGAAAATTTGGGGTGTTTACAGATGCCCCTCTTTGCTACTAAGCCGGCTTGAAGACGAGCTTAGTGGCAAAGAAAAACACACCAAATTTGGGTTATAAAAATGCCCCAGTTAGAAGGATCTGACCGAATATGAAAATATTAGCCCTGATGAAAATGATAGATATGAAATGAAGAATGAAGAATAAAAAATTTACCTCAAAAGAAGTGAGATTCAAGTTTTGCCCTTAACCTGGATGGGACGGAAAATTCTTCGTGTAGAAACGAAGCTCAGGTTTAACCCTTAACCTGACCGTGAAATGAAATACCTCATCAAAATGAGGCTCAGGTTTAACCCTTAACCTGATTGGGCGGAAAATGAAATACCTCATCAAAGGAGGCTCAGGTTTGTTCCCTTATCCTGATTGGGCAAAAAAATGAAATACCTCATCAAAGGAAGCTCAGGTTTGTACCCTTATCCTGATTGGGCAGAAAATGAAATACCTCATCAAAGGAGGCTCAGATTTGTTCCCTTATCCTGATTGGGCAGAAAATGAATGGAATCCTCGAAGGAAGAAACCATGATGGAACCTTCAGATTTCCGCACAATGAATCCGATAGGGGTTTTGCAAAAGGATGAAATTGGGGTCCCTAAAGCTTGAAAAGGGGTTTGATTTTGGGAGCCTCATTGCTGAGACTAAATAACTTTTGAAATTGGTGACCTTTTGCGAGAAAATGATTGGTGGCTTAACCTCAAGCCGAAATTGGACTGTCTATGGTGGGACAGTGGGGACACAGGGAAGTGTGCGAATCTGAGAGCCCATGCGCTCAGATTATACCAACAGAAGGAAAGGAATATTGAAAACTCCCGTTATCAAGTCCTTAAAAGGGATAACAACTGATGTCAGGATGCGCCAAAGATGAACCTCAAGCTCTCGCTTCACGCCAGGATAGCTAGAAAATATTGTCAAAATGTTGAAAATTATTGTTGATTCAAAATAATTTAAAATGATGCACATTTTTTGAAAATATTCCCTCTTTTCTACCTGAAGTATTACCTCCGACTGGGCGTAACTTCGTAGAATCCAGATTCGAATTTAAATTTCTTACAATTGGCTTTCTTTTAAGGAAGCTATCAATTTCCTTGATATGAATATTGGCAATTGGTGAAAGAATATTGATAATAGAATTTCACAAAATTTAAAGAAGATTCTTGACAGATTCGGCAGTCTGATATCCTGGAATTCTTTTCTCATGATGATCTTTCTGCCCACTTTTTTTTTTCTTCTTTTTCTTTTTTTCTTTTTTTGGCAGAATTAGAGCTCTCTTAGGCTTTTAGGGATTTTATTACATCATCCTTCATTTTGGAGATGTCCTGACTTTTCTCTCTTTTTTTTTTTGGAAGGGTACGTCACAAACTCCTTCATCTTGGAGGTGTTCTGATCTTTCTTTTTCTCTCAGGGATTATATCGATGGTTATTGGCTCATTGGTTGGAAATCTCTTGATGATAGCGGAAATTAAATATCCTTTAGGGTTTGTCGGGAGGCTCATCGCAGTCGCCTCCATCTTGACGGTGCTCTGAACTTTCCCTGGAAGGATCCGTCACAAACTCCGTCATCTTGGAGATGATTCAAATCTTCTTTGGCCTCGGGGGTCTACTCGCCTAATTCGCCTTCATCTTGACAACATATGAGAGATCCCTTTTGCAGATATTTAATTGCAGCTTAGGTGATTGAGGAGATATAGGGATTTAATGGATTTTTCTGTATCACCCAAGATATTTCGACTGCTTTATTTTCCAAGAATGATCTTTAAAAATGTGCCATTGACTGCGATCAATACTGATCACTTATGGCTTTGCAACAACATTGAATTTCCTTTGCTGCCCATATCGAGGATTTATTCTTCATCCTTTTGGTCGGCCAATAGAAAGATTTTGAATTTTAAATCTTTTTTCACGAAAGCTTTGTCCTTTCGGAAGTAATACTGAAGGTATTCTGAGGTAATGTTTTTGTGCAATAAAAATTTTGAAATCAACAAATATTTAATGACAAATTGGCCAATATTTCTTGAAATCCTTTGTGGAAGCGAGTATTTGAAGCACAACGCAATGTATCCATGACAAAAATTTTCTTCTCCTTTCCCCAAAGGAGAAGATTCAGAAATTGGAAATAGGAATTACTCCTCTCTTCCCTGAAGAGGAGGTGTTTGCAAAATGAACTTTCAAAGAGAAATTAAGCTTTCGTCAAAACTTTCTAACATTAGGCTTCTCTTATGGAAAGGGGGTCGGTAATGGTGAGGTCGGTGAATTGGTCATGAAAGAACGAGTCCATCACACTCTCCCTAAAAAAAAGGGTCCTTCATGATGAAATGGCCTAGTACGAAATTATGGTCACAAGGAAAGCGAACTTCCGTCGAAGATCACCCTGAACTAAGGGTTCCTTGTATGAAATTGGAATTTTGTTTTGCAAACGGTTCACATAGACACGAGTCTCTTCAAACTCTCCCTGAAATGGGGCTAGGTGAACAAAGGATAGCATGCGAAAAGAACGAGCTCCCTTGAACTCTCCCTGTAAAAAGGGTCTCTCGCAAGAGGAAATGACTGAAATTGGTATTGGGTGACCAAAAGGGTCGAAATTGGAAATTGAAATTTTGAAATTTGATATTTGAAATTGGAAATTGGAAATTGGAAATTGAAAATTGGAAATTGGAAATTTGGAAATTGGAAATTGATATTTGAAAACTGGAAATTGATTGACCCGAAGGTCGAAATTGGAATCTATTGACCCAAAGGTCGAATTTGAAAATTTGACAATTGGTTGACCTGGAGGTCGAAATTGGAAATTTGGAAATTGATTGACCCGAAGGTCAAAATTAGAAATTTGGAAATTGGTTGACCCGGAGATCTGAAATTGGAAATTTGGATATTGATTGACCCGAAGATCAAAATTGGAAATTTAGAAATTGGTTGACCTGAAGGTCGAAATTGGAATCTTGGAAATTGGGTGGCCTAAGGGCCGAAATTGGTAATTGGATGGCCCGAGGGCCAAAATTGGAAATTGGATGGCCCAAGGGCCGAAACTGGTAATTGGAATTTGAACTTTGATGAATGATCAACACAAAGACTGAACCCGAAAGGTTGAGTGATACGACCAACCAGGGAGACACTAACCACGAGTGCTCAACTTTGAAAGAACACCAGCATGAATACCGGGTTTTGAAACTATGTCAACATAGACATTGGATTTTGAAAATGTACCAGTTCAAGCATTGGATTTTTAAAACACACCAGTTCGAGCATTGGATTTTGGAAGTGTACCAGTTTGAGCACTGGATTTCAAAAATGTACCAGTTCAAGCACTGGGTTTTGAAAATATACCTTGTTTTTAATTTGAAATTTGAATTTTTAAAAGAGACCTATGCTCTTAAAGTATTTGGGAATTGTAACGAGAATGATTGTTGGGGTCTCAGGATTATCCCTTATCCTGAATGGGTAACAAACTTGATGCAAATGCATGCCAATGAATGCAGATGTATGCAAATATGAAAATGATATAAATGAGTGCACATGCATGCAAAGTGAGAGATTTGTTTGTCCTGCCTGCGTACAAGGTATTTGTAGGTAAAGACAAAGTTTTTTTTTTTTTTTTTTAAAAATGCCCCAGTATAACTGGGAAAGGAGAATCTGATCATTATTTGAAGAAAATTTGAGGAATTACAAAGAATAATTTAAGTATAGAATTTTTTCAAATGTCGAGCATTGATGGGATCTGGTAATTCCACTCAGTCGGCATTGATCAGCCGATATGAATTACGAGGTAATGCCTCTTTGACAACATAGGGACCTTCCCAATTTGGTGACCACTTTCCCCTTGGGCGGTGCTTGAGATAAGCCATTGATCTGAGCACTAGATCATTGACTCGAAATTTTCTTTCAATGACTGATTTTGCATATTGTTTGGCTATCCTCTGACGATATGATTGAGCGTACTCTGCTGCTCTGAGTCTTCTTTCATCTAGCAAATCAAGTTGTACCAGTCGCTGCTACTGATACTGATCAAGCGATAATTTCAGTAGTGATGTGAACTTCAAGGCAGGTTTTCAACATGTAGAGGCAATACTACTTCAGTTCCGTAGACAAGTTCTGACGGAGTAGCATTAGTTGGAGTTCGAATGGTGGTTCGATACGCCCACAATGCATCATGAATCTTCTCATGCCAGTCACGGCCTATTTCCAAAGTTCGCTCCAGGATTCGAATCAAAATCTTATTGGTGGCCTTTGCTTGGCCATTTCCTTGAGGATAATAAGGAGCGGAGAAATGATGATGGATTTTGAACTTCAAACAGAAAGTCCTCATTCTCTCATTCTTGAAATGACTGCCATTATCTGACACAATATCGTGTGGTATGCCAAAACGACATAGGATATTCTTATGGATGAATGAGACCACATGTCGTCCTTCTACTGTGCGTAGAGTGACTGCTTCTACCCATTTAGTAAAATATTCTGTTGCAGCAAGAAAATATCTGTGGCCATTTGAAGCAGAAGGAGTAATGGGACCTACGACATCAAAAGCCTACATGGAAAATGGCCATGGTGAGACGACGGATTGCAAGTATGTCGCTGGCGCATGAATGGAAGGTGCATGCATCTGACATTGAACGCACTTCTTCACAAAACGATAGCAATCTTGTTGCATAGTTCTCCAGTAATATCCTGCTCGGATGATTTGTTTGACAAGAGTTTGGTAGCCAACATGACCACCGCAAATGCCTTCATGTGCTTCTTGTACAACTTCTTTGGCTTCTTCTTCGTCCAAACATCTGGAATATTCAGAACTGAATCCACGACGATAAAGGACATCAGCGAGAATAAAATATCGAGCAGACATACGCTGAATTGCTCGCTGCTCTTTCTTTGAGAGTTCTGAAGGAATTCGCCAGTCTCGATGAAACTCTTGATGTCATAATACCAAGGCTTCTTCTTTTGCTCAGCCTGGTTTATCTGCTCTACTGGGACGAAAGCAGGTTGATCAAGTCTGCCAATTTCAAAGGAGCGACAAGATTCTCCGCTCTTGAAAGACATGATGGATCCCAAATTGGCTAAACTGTCTGCAATTTGATTGAAGTCTCTCTTGACATGAAAAAGTTGGAATTCTTCGAAATTGCTGACAAGAGCTGAGACGATCTTCTGATAAGGAAGTAATTTCTGATCCCTCACTTGCCATTCAGCTAGGACTTGATTGACGACGAGCAAAGAGTCGCCATAAGCATGCACTCTTTTAACATTGAAGTCTTGTAGAATTTTCAAACCTTGTATCAAAGCTTCATACTCGGCCATATTATGAGTGCACTGAAAATCTAATTTGAGAGAGAAGGGGATCATTTCCTTCTCAGGTGTGATCAATAGAATCTTGATTCCTATGCCTGCCATATTCTTGGAACCGTCAAAGAATAAATTCCAAATTGGGGATTGTTGAATATTGCAGATCCGCTTATCGGAGAAATCATCCTCGACTTTAACATCCTCTGCTAGAGGAAAATCTGCTAATTGATCTGCAATTGCTTGGCCCTTGATAGATTGCTGAGAGACATATTCCAAATCGTATTGCATCAATAGAACCTGCCATTTGGCAATCCGTCCACTGAAGAAGGGTTGCTCTAGAATGTACTTGAGAGGATTTAATTTGGATAGGATCTTGACTTCAGATGCCAACAGATAGTGTCTCAATTTCTGACACATCCAAACCAGAGCTAGACATGTCTTCTCTATCTGAGAATATTTCTTCTCATAATCAATGAAGGTTTTGCTCACATAGTAAATGGCATGCTCTATCAGACTGCCTTCTTCGTATTGCGCCAAGAATCCGCCACAAGCCACTTGATTAACTGAAATGTATAGCAGTAGGGGTTTCACCAATTCTGGCAGCTTTAACACAGGAGGATTGAACAAATATTTCTTGATGCGTTCGAATGATTGCTGACACTCTGGTCCCCATTCGAATTTCACTCCTTTCCTGAGCAAATGATTGAAAGGCTCACATCTCATGGCCAAATTGGATATGAATCGCCGAATTGATTGCATACGTCCCTGAAGGCTACGCAATTCTTTCAAATTAGTCGGGGGAGACATGTCAATGATAGCTTTGGCCTTAGCGGGATCAACTTCTATCCCCTTTTTGCTGACTAGAAAGCCTAACAATTTGCTAGATTCGACTCCAAAGACACATTTTTGTGGATTGAGTTTTAGCTTGTAAAGAATGAGCCGCTTGAAAACTTGATTGAGAGCTTCGATGTGATCTTCCTCTTCTTTGGACTTTACCAGAATATCATCGACATAGGCATCCATGATTTTGTGTATCTGATCATGGAAAATGACGGCCATAGCACGCTGATAAGTGGCTCTAGCATTCTTAAGCCCAAATGGCATGACTGTATAACAAAAAGTGCCCCAAGGAGTAGTGAAAGATGTCTTGGACTGATCACGAGCGGCCAACTTGATCTGATTATATCCGAAATATCCATCCATAAAAGAGAACATAGCATGACCTGCTGTGCTATCAATCAAAAGATCAATATTAGGAAATGGATAATCATCCTTAGGAGTTGCTTTATTGAGATCTCTGAAGTCGATGCAAATTCGAACTTTACCATTTTTCTTGGGAACAACAACAATATTTGCTAGCCAATCTGGATAGTCAATGGTTCGAATGAACCCTGCTTTGAGTAGGTCGTCTAGACCTTCCTTAACTTGTTGTTCCACTCGAGGATCCATCTTTCTCAGTTTCTGCTTAACCGGCTTGACATCTGGTTTTAGGATGAGACAATGCTCAACCAATTTGGTATCTAGACCTGGCACGTCCTCATACGTCCACGCGAACACTTCTTCATGTTGCTTGAGAAAATGGGTGAGCCTTTCTTTTTCTTCCAGGCTCAAACTGCTGCCAATCTTGAGAATTTTAGGATCGTCTTCTGATCCAATATTGATATCCTCAGTCGGATCCTGAACTAAGGATGATGGCTCATCTTGTTTCTGAATTGCTGTAAATTCTGGTAATTCTTGAAGAGCTGAATCAAATTCTGCAGGTTCTTCTGACTGCTTTGTAATCTGACTACATTCTGCTCTTATTTTAACCTGATGAATCACTGTTGGCTTCGAAAAGGCCTCTGGATTAAGAACGAGCTTCTTGATAGATCGGGAAGACATTCTGAAAATTAAAGAATAAATCGATTCAGGGAAATCGCCCATCATAAAACAAACTGCTTTTATTGAGAAAATAATTGGAAAAATAAAAGAGCAAAATAATGGCAATTTTATAAAGATTTGATAATGAGAAGTAAAGAGACAAATGACATCCAGACAGACAAAGGAAATTTGCAACTTTATTGAAAGATTGAATTGAGGACAATGATTGAAATGAAATGGGATATCATCCTAAATGTGAAAACAGAAGAATAGAAATGAAAGACAAGCAGATGCCCTTAGTGCATTCCTTTGACAAAGATAGTGCCCTTCTGAGATCTTCTGCCATTAAAGCCCAATCCAGCCCTCTGAGGATAGTGTTGAGGAATTACTGGCTCGAGACGACCATCTCCATTTTTTCCTAGGCCTTGAAAAGGCTGATAACCATGCTTTACTAACAGATCAAATCCCTTTTTGGCCTTCATAAATTGGGAGAACAATGGATGATCTTTGAATGTGCTATAGTCAATTCGTCCTCCAATCTTGAAAAACGGTGGGCCTCTCCATCGAGTCATGGCCACTGTATGTGCTGGTTGTTCAGCCGTCTGCAGTATTTCTGAGTTTTCTTCGAAACTGGCCTCATCAATGCCCCTAATGCTAGGGATATCAGTAGTGAAAGTGGGCCTAGGAACCATGGGTTGTGCAAGCCTCTTCTCCGGATCCTCGCCCAAGACTGTTGTGATCATTCCACCTTTTGACCACTTGACACACTGATGCAGAGTAGACGGCACCGTGTTCGTGTTGTGAATCCACGGTCTTCCGAGAAGCAGATTATAGGTGGGTGGCACATTGACCACATGAAAAAGGACAGAGTGGACTGAATAGTCAATGAAAATCTCCAAGAAAATTTTTCCTTTCGCTGTCTGACCATGATTATCAAACCCGTAGATAGTGATCGGGTCTGGGATATATTCCTCTTCTTTGATGCCCAAAGCTTTGGCTGTCATTTCTGGGCATATATTGAGGCTGCTGCCTCCATCTATCAACACATGAGGAACAATCATTCCTCTGGCTCAAATCATAACATACAAAGCGTTGTTGTGAAACACATGCGGCTTGGAAAGATCTTCATCTGAGAAAGTAATCGGAGCATTTGTCATGGCCTGATTGACTATCTGGGCCAAGTCTTCTGGAGTTATGCTCGGTTTCACTTTGATTTTCCGCAACAGATCATTCAACACCTGCTGGTGTTTGGTGGAAGCTTGAGCTAAGTCTAAAATTGAGACATTGAATAATGTTGTTATCGGCTTTGGTGTGGATGTCTCACTTTTCTCCGGGGTGAGCTTAATAAAGTGCTTGGGGAGCCATGGCATTCTTTTAGCCACCTCAGGAGATACCCCAGCGGGTTTATCAGATACTTTCATTTTACCAAAAGCTGCAATGAGATCCATTTTCTGAGCTTTGGACTGAGCTTGCTGCAGTACAAGGACCTGATGTTGGATTTGCATATCCCTTTTAGAGCATGGCCTAATATGCTTCTGCGGCTGAAAAGGTTGTTCAGAGACAACCGTTGTAGAATGATGGGGAAAGGGTTTCTTTAGAATATCCATATTTTCATCTTCGGCACCCTCTACAAGAAGATTCTTGTCGATGAGATCCTGAACAATATTCTTGAGAACGAAGCAGTTCTCAGTATTGTGCCCCACTGTTCTATGAAATTTACAAAATTGATCTTTGAATTTCCCCATGGGAACAGGGGGATCAGCCAACCTAGGCAGTTTGACCATCTCCTTGGTCAACATATATTCAAGCACAGTCTCGAGGGATTGGTCTAGTGGAGTGAATTTTCTGTCATAACTCCACCCTTCATGCTTTACTTTTTCTTGGGGCTTCGGTCCCTGTTCTAATTGAAGTGGCTTATTGTATTGAGGCACTGACTTGCCTTTCTGATCGTTCTTGTTGGAACTTTCTGCCCCATAACAGAAATCTTTGTTCTGCCCCTTATAGTGGTTCCAATTATTATTTCTGACAGAATGAGTGAAGTGAGTCTTCTTCTTCTGCTCATTCTGGTCGTTGTTCTTGATGAAAGTGAAGCCTTCGTAGAAACTATTCTCCATGCTCAACTCGAGCCATTCGGCTCGCTCTGTCAGTTCAATGAATGTCCTTGATGGTGCAGTAGAGATGAGGCCTCTCAGAGGCTGTGAGAAGTTGCTTAGAATTAAGGATAGAGCATGCCCCTCTGATATGGGGTCTCTCATCTTGTTGCAAGCTGACCTCCAGCGGTGAATGAAATCTCTTGCCTTTTCATTTTCTCTCTGTTTGAGGCCACAAAGATGACTGAGGGTGGGAAGTGCCTCAGCATTGAAGAGGAATCGCTCGATGAACATGTTCACCACTTTATCAAATTCTTTCAATTCAATTGGATTTACATGCTCCGAGTACTATTTAGCTGCGGTTCCCTCCAGACTGCGAGGGAAACATAGAAAAAGTGCCCGGTTATCTCGCTTGAATCTGGAGCATTCAGCGAAGAACATGGCGAGATGAGCTTTGGGATCGCCAGAACCATCAAATTTGATAAACTTTCTAGGGAGATTCTCGAGATTGTCATCCCCATCCAAACCATCATAGAAGTCTTCGCTGGTGAAGACTTTCTTGCCCTTGTCGCGGGCCTGCAGGTCTCGAAGCATTCTGACCACATCTTTGAACTGCGGCTGGTCAGAGTCATTGACAGATTGCTCTTTGAATTTGTGGGCTGACCCCTGCCCCTGAGTAGATTTGCGGAATGCCTGATGGGTCTCAAACTCTTCATCTGTGCCTTCTGTTGATCCTTCTTCATCAGTTGTATCAACATGTTGGACATGTTTCTTAGACATTTTCACCTCCTTCTTGACTGCATGACCCTTAGCCTTTGGCTTGACTTGGATCTTCTTTATACTAGCTTCCGCTTGCTCTGCCAACATTTTGGTCATCATCTTGTTAAACATGGCATACATTTGAGGATCAATGTCATCCTCAACATGTTGCCCCTGATTTTTGCCTGAGCGCGGGGAATCCATTTCTTCGTCTGAAGCTGTCGAATATGCGATTCCCTCGACTGGTGCAGTCTTCTTCCCTGACCTTGTTTGAACCATTGACTGTCACGAATGCTCTCTGCAGGGCAAAATCGATGGTTAGGCTTTTGAGAGAGATTTTGATTGGAAGAAAATATTCGCTGAGAATTTTGGTAGACAATTTGAAAGAATATCCCATTACTAAGGATTGAGTCGTCGCTGGGATTACGACAATTGCGTTGTCATTCCTTTGCAAAGAAAATAAACAACTGAAAATTAAGCCTTGTTACCTAGGCAAGGTCGTCAAACCAAGAATTGAAGAATTTGCAAGATTTTTATTTATTGAAAGAAAAACATGATTGCATCAATAATAAACTTGGGAAAGAGGGGGCATACAGACAATTTGCCACCACTCCTTATAACTGGCAGAGACACGAGGACCAGGAAAAAGTGGAAGAGTAACAAAAGAGTCCCAGCCATATTTGGCAGAATGGTATGTTCTGGACCACTGCGCTGATGTAAGGTCAAACTCCGGCACGACTCCTGATAGCAGACTCATCTCTATGTGCTTCTGTCTCTGAGAAAACTGTCGAACACACCGCTCCGGATGATAGTAAGTACATAAGAATGGACCAAGCAACTTGAATCTCTTGCCATATGCATAGGTGTATCTAAGAGGCAATAATTCTCGATCAAAATAGTCTCACACCACTTCTTCTTCCTGCAGATAATCGATCATGAATCGGTACCGCGCAACTGGAAGGAGCTTCTTGCCGTTGTATCTGAACGAACTAGCTCTGGTCGGTACATGCTGAAGGAACTAGGACTGAAGAGCATAAGTACATCCCTCGACTAAGATGGACTCTCCAAGTGTGAAGTGGGTCAGTCCTCTGTATAGAAAAGCAAGCGCGGCCATGGCTATCGAGAGACAGCTGGTCTGTCGACTTCCCCATCTTCTCAAAAGTTGAACTATTCTGACATCCACATAATTCTGTCCATCTGGAAAGAAAGCAAGTCCCACAGTACACAAAACCATCGCGTGCTGAATTCTCTCTCGAGCTGTCCTGGACAACGAGCTGACTTCTGCGAATTCTCCATACTGTCGGTAGATCTCGATCAGACTCACGTATTCATTCCCATTTTCTTCAATCAGTGGCCAAGACTTGCGCCCTGTCATGTGAGCTACGACATCTTTGGGGTCCAGACCCTTGACATTGATCAGAAACTGCTGCTCTAACGGATCTCCAGGCTGACCGGCTGGCTCAGGCAGTCCCATAATCTCTGAAAACTCATCCATCAGTAGTGTCATCTCGCCCCACGGGAACCAGAACGTGCAAGTGCACAGATTCCACCGCTCTGCCAGTGCATGAATCAGATTGTAGTTGACTATCAACTTTCCCACTGCATATGCCAATTCCAACACGCAATCGCTCAAGTGGTCCGGAAACATACGAGAGAAGTTTTTGAACCAGACATAGTACCACCGGGGGAAGAAGGGTCCGGTGCTAAGAGATCGATGCTCAGGAAGACTTTGTCGCACCTCGTAGGAGATGTGACCCTCATGAAAAACAGAATCGAGCTGACTGGATGCCATTGGACTGAAAGACAAGAAGACTGGAATTAGACTTTGGAAAAATACAAGAATTTTGAAAATTGCAGGCAGGATAAAATGAAAGCTGGAAATTCGAAGTCTAGAGGAACGAAAGAATGAAAAATCTCCTGGAGTTTTGAAGGAAAAGGTGGATAATTTAGAAAAATCATCCAAGGTTTTTGAGAAAAAGGAAATATTTCATAAAAGATGAAAAATGAGGTATTTTGGAAAATTGTTCGGTATTTTAGAAAATTTGGGAAAAATATGAGAAAATAAGGCAAAAATGAATATCATACATTCAATTACAAACAATTATGCACATACAACAATCCCTAAGAAGCCAACTCTAAATGCATTGATTTTGAAAGAGCTTTAGGACCCTAATTTTGACTCTAGGCTCAGATCAACTGTGTCCAATCATGCTATGTCGATATACTCGAGTCGAGGCTCGATGTACGTGGCATAAAACTCATCTTCGGGTCTAGGCTTGTGTTTTCCCAACATCCTTGAGCGCCTGCCGATATACGTTGGACTATGGCCCTTGGTACGTGGCAGGGGGGCGTTAACCCAAATAAGTGGCCCAGTTGTGAGGCTCTGTCCCGAACTATGGTTCTGGAAGAGATCCCAGCAACGTGAAGACCGGGTAGACATAGGTGGGGTGGTTTTTGAAATATGATCACATGCAGGCAAACAGAGGGCTCTAAATCCTAAAGAGAGAGAATTTTGAATTTTTTTTTTTTGAAGAAGCAAACAATGTTTTCATACAAGTCCTAGATTGAGGAGTGTTGTATTTCAGACCTAAGTCTATGTGAGCATGCATAATTCTCCTCAATATGGTCCTACCAAACCATGCCTAGTCTACATGCAATCCATGTCAGCTGGGTTCAAGTCTAGGATCTTAGGTTCACATGATATCAGAAATTAAAGCTGACATTCCATAGAACATAATTTTGATAAATGAGCTAAGTTAAAACACATAATTGATCAGGCGAAGACAGGTCCCATCACGGTCGCCAAACCTGTTATCATCGCAAAATTTTTCCCCTCCCTTGCGAGAGAGAAACGAATTTTGCGAGTCAAACTCGACCAAAGTTTTGAAAATGGTTTTGAAAATTACTCACCTCCGTTTTGAAAATTTGCGGGAAAATTCTGTGGAATGGGATCCGCCTGTCGGTACGAGATTCAACCGTTCCTGGCGCCTTTACCAGGGGTAATTGAACCAAGGATCAATTACGTGCTTTAACTTGACTCAAATATCTAAATTATGCTCTATTTTTCCTAGAATGCACAAAGAATCAGGCTTGTGCTATGGAATTTTGAAAAATGCAAGTTTGAGAAAATATGATGTTTGCTTTGGAAAATTGAAATGCATTAAAAAAAGGACTGGAAAATGCTTGAAAATGGAATTCCTGGGAAAATCACTAAATTTTATAGGAAATCAGAAATTTGCATTGGAAAGTGATTTCTCAGGAAAATTTGAACTTTAGAAAATCAATTTTGAAATTTGGAATTGCTTTTCTGAGAAAATGGATTTGAGAATTCTGAGAGAATCTAAGAAATTCATTGGAAAATGACTTTTGAAATGGAAAATGAATTCTCAGGAAAACTGAAAAATATGAGAAAATCGATTTCTGAAAACTTGGGATTTTAAAATTTGAGAATTTGAAAACATAGGAAAATCTTGATTTGAACTTGGGAAATGCTTTGAAATGTCATTTGAAAACTTAGGATTTTGAGAAAATCAGATCCTGAGAAAGACTTGGAAATTCTTGAGAAAAATGATTTTTTTTTAAATTGAAATTGGAAAATGAATTTGAAAACAATGCAGTTTGAATAATATGAATGAATGAATATGAATTTGAAAAGGGAATTTCATTGAGGAATTGAGAAATCCTTTTGAAGTTTTGAAAAATGCAGTGCATTTTTGAAGTTAGCCTAAGTGTGTAGGCTGAATGTGGCTAATATGAAGATCATAAATCTTGGTTTTCTTCGTATTCTGACTATGGCCATAAATACGAATCCCACCGAGTTTATAAACTCCATAAGAGCTTGTGCATGTGCCATTCGTGTAAACCATAGTGAATTTGAAATAATGTGCATGAATCATACATCACATATTGAAATTTGCATAAATTAAACTATATGTAATGCAACCCTATTCTAAGCAGAAAAGTAACTCTTATTCCAAATTATTACATTTGAGGTTACATTGAATTGAAATAAAAAAAAATAAAAGCTAAGTCTTCTTCTTGAATGTTCCTGCAAAACTAGAAAACAAGGTTAGCACAAAAATGTAGGTTTTTCTGAATTTATCCGAAAATATGGGAAATTATCGGATATTATTCAGATATAAACCCAAAATCATACCCCCTTTGATATAAACATAATAAATAATGAATAAGTTTCGAAAATAAACTTGAGAATTCGAAATTGGGGTCAAAATGACCAAAATACCCCTGATGACCTTGAAATCAGGGTTTTATGAAAGAATTTTTATAAATTTTGGAAATTTTAAAATCAAATGAAATAAATCAAACATAATATGATGAAATATGATGATATGCATAAAATTATGGAGAATTAGAAATTGAAATTTCGAAATTTAGGGCAAATGACCAAAATACCCCTGATAACAAGACTATGGCCTTGAAACCAGGGTTTTCTGAAATAAATTTTGCAAAATTGAAAAATATGAAATGCAAAGGAGATTGAAATTAACCCTAATATGAGTCTACATGCTTATGTACATGATAAAAACCCTAAAATGGCGAAAATATCATAAATATCAAATTTAACCTGATTTTCGTCTGATTTTCGCTTCTGAATTTAAAGATAAACTAACACATGGAGCAAATAAACTTGGAATTAAACCAAATTTGGCATGGACACCTAAAATAACCCTAGAAACATAATGGAGCTCGAAAATCTAATTTTTTTATATTTTTAAATATGAAAATTCAAATAAAAACCTTAAATTTTGTGATTTTTGCCTAAAATGTTGATTCTAAAGGGGATTTAGGATATCAAATTTCCATAAAAATTTTCCAAATTTTATGGGGTGACATAGGACAGTAAGGCAAGAATTTTTGCCTTTTATACTTTCTGGTTTTGACCTATGGTCGGAGCTGTGACACTCCGGCAAGTCAGATCGGAATCCGGTGACTCTAGGATTTAGGGGAAACAGACAGGTTTCAGTAGAAAACATGGGAAAAATGGAAGACAGATGGGAAAAAGGTTGAAATTGTGGAAAATGTCCCTGATAAATATAGGAAAATTTGATCTTTTTACACCATTGGGATTCGGGTTATGGTTTGGAAAAGTCCATACTGTTATCAGAGACCTAAATCTCTGAGATTTCTGGACATTGAAATCTGTTAGACAAAAAGAGAAAATCCGGGAAAAATAATTAAATAGATTCAAAAATTCCCAAATTTTGGGAAATGACAGAAAATTATGTTAGAAACAACTTTCATGTTGAAAGTTATTGCAGACGGGTTGCAGATTGGATGGACTTGGTGCATTAGAGTCTGTCTATACCCTGACGAAAGAAAATCAATATTTTCCCAGGGGTGTGAGAAATCCAATTTTTTACAGAGATCAAAACTAATTAGAAAAAACTCAAAATTTCCAGATCATTAGTAGATTCAATCATGAATCTACTGTGATTTTTGAAGGACGATTTGAATCTCCCACAGGGGTGGTGTCGGAGGTTCTTTTCTGCTAAATCAGAAATTGAAATTCCAGAGGACAGAAAACCCAATTTAGGGTTTTGATCGACTTAGATGGTTTCTAAAACCCGGATTGAATCAAATGTTCGGCAATAGATCAGAGACATATAATCCTAATTGTTCTAAATTTTACAAAATTTATTAATGCAGAAATTTACATAAAAATATGCATGGACTTCGCACAAACTTGAAACTCTACAGATTCTAAATCAATCTACTAATAAGACTATGTAAAATGAATAAATACATGATGAAATTTAACTAAATGCAATTTTTTTTTATATATATATAGAATGACATGAAATACGCAAAATAAAATTTATTGGAGGCATAAATCTATCTTTGATTTTGGCTTATAAAGTGAAAGATTTGATCTATCGACATGAATCTTTCATTTTTTTAGCCTTTACATATAATAGGTACATTGTAAAGAGTATTTAAGAATAAAAATAAAGACCTACATGGTAAAGTTAAAACATTTAAAATTCAGACAAACTATCCTATGAAAGGAGATAACATGAATTTACTCCATATACGATGGTCTTTCCAAAACATAATGAGCCCAAAACGATTATCGCCAAAGCTTAATTGACATCAAGTTGTAATTATTCCTTTAAAAAAACAAAAAAAAAAAGACTTTTACATCAAGTTTGCAACAGAGATCAAACAAGAAAAAAAATGGATTTTGGGTGAGATCAAATAAAAGGGCTAGAGGGGTCCTACCTTGGCTCGGTTGGAGGGAAGGCTATGGTGGCTGCCACCTTGCTGCTACAGCGGAGAGGGAGTGCTACCGAAGAAGACCTGGGAAGCTTTCAACCGTTGGGGATGCTTGAGGGTGCTCGAAGAAGGAGCTAGGCCAACGTACTGCCCTGGTGTTATGACTGGAGCAGTGACCTTGGCAATGGCATAACTGCTACTTTGTTGTTATGGCTGGAGCGGTGAAGGATGGAGGAGATGCCGATTGGAGGAAAAGCACCCGCTGGAATGTCGTGGGGCTGGACCTACTATGGTGGAGGAAGAGCTGCTGTGTGGAGCTGTGGTGTGGCCGGAGCAGCACCTGTAGTGGTGATGGCTGCAGCAACAAGACTTGAAGGAGAGAGGTGTGAGAGTGATGGCTCCTTACAAAGGAGACCACCTTGGAGGATGTTGCAGCTGCTGAAAGAGGTTGATGGCCTGGTGGTGATGACTGCTGTAGAGAGGCTGGAAGAGGTGCCTTCAAAGTTGGCAGATCAGCTGCAAGCAATGATGGTGGCTGGAAGAGATGAACCGGCTGGTGCTCCCCTTGTGGTGGCTGCAAGCTGGTAAGTGGAGCTTCAATGGCTGGAAGAGGTGGTTGGCTGCTATGGTGTGCAGTTGGTGGTGTTGAAGGAAGAAGGTGGGAGTTGCTGTGGGTTGCTAATGGTTATGGCTGTTGCAGCAAAGGGGAGAGAGAGAAAGAGTTCAAGGGAGAGAGAGAGAGAGAGGTGCATAAAGGTAAGTGGAGCTTCAATGGCTGGAAGAGGTGGTTGGCTGCTATGGTGTGCAGTTGGTGGTGTTGAAGGAAGAAGGTGGGAGTTGCTGTGGGTTGCTAATGGTTGTGGCTGTTGCAGCAAAGGGGAGAGAGAGAAAGAGTTCAAGGGAGAGAGAGAGAGAGAGGTGCATAAAGGGGCAATGGGAGCAGCCGTGAGTTGTTATCTTTCAACCTTAGGAAATTTCGGGTCTCATCTCCTCCATACTTAGGTGTTGATAAGTTAAATAAAAAAAAAACAAAGAACCTACGTGAATGGGTGGAGAATAGGGAAAGGAAGGGAGGAAGGAAAGGAAGAAGGAAAGAAGGAAGGGAAGGAAAAGGAAAGAAGAGGGGAAGAAGGAAAAGGAAAGAAAGAAAGAAGAAGAAGGGGGGCTGGACTCCCATACGTGAGTTGGAGGGAGAGGAAAGAAAGGAGGAAATAAAGAAAGAAAGAAAGAAAAGAAAAAGGAAGAAGAAAGAAAGAAAAGAAAGAAAGAAGGAAAGAAAGGAAGGAGGAAAGGGAAAGGAGAGGAGGAGAGAAAGGAAATGGAGAAATAGAGGGGCTGGAGGTTTGGGCGACCACCTTGTGGGTCCCACCTCTCTAAAATAAAATAAATAAATAAAAATCAATAAAAACAAAAATAAACAAATAAAAAGAAACATCTTTTTTTTTTTTAATAAAGTAGAAATGTAAATGAATGGGCCATCTCAGAGCGGGTCCAAATTTCAATTTTGAAATTCATTTTGAAGATTAGAGGGGTAAAATAGTCATTTCAGAAAGTTTCCAGACGAAACGAGCTATTTTTTGCAGTTTTTGAAACGAGCTCGGATTTTGAAGTTCAATACCTCATTGCGAAGAAAATCCAATGTAGAATTTAAAAATTTAATTTTGGAAGAAATCCAGATTGTTTTCTCAAGAAAATATTTCAAAATGAAACAAACTATTTTAGGCAGTTTTTGAAACGAGCTCGGATTTTAAAGTTCAATAGCTAATTGCGAAGCAAATCCAGTGTAGAATTCAAAAAATTGAGTTTGAAATAAATCTAGATTATTTTTCTTGAGAAAATATTTCCAAATTTAGACTCCTGGGGTAAAAATGTCAATTTTGAAAAAACCTGAGGTTTGAAATTGATTTCTGAAAAGTTTTATAACTCAATCTGGATTGAAATTTATAGAACTGGAGTTTTGGACTTCGAAAATAAAATGAAATGTGATGAAATGTGATGAAATGTGACGAAATGTGATGAAATGTGATGAAATGTTATGAAATGCTAAGAAATGATATGAAATGATGAGAAATGACATGCGAAATGCAGACCCTGAATGAAGAATTTTAGATGTTAGACCCCGATTAGCAGTTGTACCAGTTTAAAAAGCATTAAAATTGATAAAATTTGCAAAATAGCTCAAGAAATGGTTTTCGGGACTCTATTGGGTCAGAGTGACACTGAAAATTGGGATTCGAGCTGGATTGAACTGAGATGAGCTGGGTTTTAGAGTTTCAGAACTCAAATGAACTCACCAGACACTGACTCAACTGACCTTTTCGACTGAATTTTCAAGAAAAGTTGCCATTTTTAGAGAAATGGTACGGAATGATCACTGGAGCGAAGTGAATTACGAACTTGAGCTGACTTTGAGCTAAAAAAAAAGGTCAATAATACTGACATGAACTAAAATCGAAGCTCGAACACTAGCTCAATTGGCTGAACTCAGCTCAATTTCAGCTGAAAGAGCTGAAATGGACTAAAATGGGCTCCTGAACACTTGGAAATGGTTTTTAACTGAAACTGGAGCGCTTGAACTTCTGGTGAGCTCAAGTTAGACTCTGGGGAGTATGACTGACTGTAAATGGCTGACTCAGAGACAATTGGCTTTGATTTGAGTGAGAAATGAGCTTATTTCTGAAGAAATGATCTCATTTTGGCAGAAATGGTCAGAAATGAAAATGGCTTTCTCACTGTGAGCTCAGATGAGCTTGAGATGACTGATATTCTAACTGTCTTAAACTGACCAATGAGCTTGGTTGACTCCGACTGACTGGGGTTCGGGATGACCTAGGGGTAAAATGGTAAATTTCCTAATGAAAATGGGTAAAATGGTGATTTTCTGAAACTGACTCGGGGTTTGACTCCTACACTGACCTGACAGGGTTGGCACTGCCTGAGGAGGATTGTTTGAGAATGGATGTGGAAAATTTGAGGTGTTTACAAGGGTCATTTGGCAAGAAGATTAAGTTGGCAATATTTTTTTGTTAAGTCCAGCTTTTTCAATCTTATCGACTTCCAACAATAACATATTAACCAGACTCTCATTTCTACGCACCACTTCATTCATGAGTAATTGGTTGTCCTTTCTGGGGTTTCTCATCATCCATATTACTTATGGCTCTGATGCAGTGCCCTGATCAGAGTCCCAACATAGAATCAGTTTGAATTATCTATTCCCTGTCTGATGGTTCAATGAAAACATTGAGATGATAAGAAACATTACGCCAACATGCAGGGTGGCCTTCTATTATAGGACATGAACTGTTAAGGCTGTATCTAGATAACTCATCCAAACCTCAAGAAAAATGATTATAAGCACAAGTAGAGCATGTGAGGAGAAAAGAAAAACGATATACAAGGAAAAACGCGTTCTATAACAGAAAGATGGCATTCACAGTAAGTGATACTTGCGGACACCCATCCAATACTACAACAGATCCATGATGATACTGCATGGTTCTGAAGCAAATTGTCAATGCAACAAGGTGTATAATTTCAAAATACAGTTAAAATCATTCAAACAACAAAGGTTATGGCAGAATTCTTAAAATATGGTTTGCTGCCAATAAAAAAGGTCACACCAATTTCACGATCACAATACCACTACAAAGTGTATAGAAAATAACTGGAAAAATAAACTGAACTCACATGATTGTTTGCTGTAAGAACAGATGCAATACATAAATCAACTAGCTCGTGAATTTCCTCCATGTTATGCTATTTCATCTTATTAGTACATCAGCAAGTTGTACAAAGGAACACAACTGCACTAAAGATTGCCATCATTAGTTCTTAACCCGATAATTGATATCACCACACAACACAGAATCAGTCGATCCTAGAAAGTTTAGTACGAAATTTGCAATGCAGAAGCTAGAAAGACACAACTGCAATGACGCCAACAAGGAAAGGCAATTTATACGATCGTGCGAATAGAAAAACTCCATGATTTTTTTCTGCTATAAAAAAAATGAACACTCATTTCCTGAATCGTCGCAATAGAACAATTCCAACTATTAAACCAATCAACAAAAAACAATGAATGACAACAAGCCCAAATATTGTGTACAATAATTCAACATAAATAAGTAAAACATGGGAAATTTTGGCTAAGATGATAAAATTATGGACGCAATTGGTAAGAAACTCATGGAAGACATGACAAAACCTGTCAGAAACAAGAACAAATCGTTGATTCGTTTGATCCTGAAGAGCTTCAGCGAGCAACATACGCTCCGCATCGATCATGCTCGCCTCTCCCCAAGCTACCTACATCCCCACCCAAATAATCACAAACTCAAACCATCGAAAGCAACAATAGAACCAATTCATCTACCGCCGATCAATCAAGGAAGGGAGAAAAAAGAAGAAGCCCAAACCTTAATGCTATGATTCAAATGGCGCCCGTAGCAATAGGAGCACATGGTCGTCATGTGGTCGAAGACGAATCCGGGCCTCGAGTGCACGTAAATGGAGAACCTCTCCTCACCTGCACTCTGTGCCCTAGATCCTTCATACCGGAGCCCCGAACAAAAAAACCATCCATAAGGGGAGAACAATGGGATACCTTGAAGAAATGCTGCCAGAGAAAATCGAGAGGAAGGTGTCGTCGGGTGAGGAAGAGGAAGGCGATCATCGGGGGGGGGGGTGCTAACCGACGTGCTGAAAGTAGTCGGGATCGGCGGGCTGGGCGCGAATCATTTTTTTTTTGCTTTACATGATGCGTAAGCCTTAGAGGCGAAGCGTGCCTCGATGAGAGGCGTGCGCTTCACCCATGTGAAGCGTATGCTTCAAGACTCAAACGCCTCGGTACAATGCCTCAGTACCTTGAGCGTGCCCTTCGCCTCTGAGGCGTACGCTTCAGGTACTGAGGCGTACGCCTCTCACAACACTGGTCTGGACCACAGGGGGTCCAGAACCAGCTCCACTACCCCAGCAACAGAGGTTGCTGGGGGTAGGCTACGCCTGGTCTGACCCAGTCGTGGGTCCAGACCAGGCCCACAAAGGGGCCAGCGCACCACTAAGTGATGCGCCCAGCGCCAAGCCCCGGGTGCTCTGAGCACCCAGCTGCACAGCAGCCAACCGGTCCAAGGGGGAGGGGGGGTTGTCAGCTGCCTGCTACAGACCCTGGGTCTGTAGCATCTGGCTCAGCCCAACCATGGGCTGAGCCAGGCCGTACCCACCTGGCGCACCCACTAAGTGGCTGCGCCAAGGAGGTGGCCCGGGTGCCATGCGCACCAGACCACCAGCTTGCCAAAGGGCCTTGGCTCGGGCAAACCACAAAGAAAGGGGCCCATACAGGCCCCTGGTTCGAGCCAAGTGGTGGCTCGAACCAGGGTTGTAGCCCTTGACCCTGCAGGTCAAACCTCAAACCCAGACCCCCGGGTGCTAAGGCACCCGGGTGGTGCGCTGGGGATAACCAAGGAAAGAAAGGGGGGAGGGGGGGGGGGTTCACCCCTGGTGGCTCACCCGTGGTGGGCCCACCTCGGGTAGGTCTGGGTCCAGTGTGGCCCAGGCCAACCGTGGGCTGCAGCACAAGCTGCAGCCATCCTTGCCATGCGGAGAAGAGCCGGACTGACCAGCTTTGGGTCAGTCCGGGGCTCTTCCCAAGGCCCACAACGGCCCAGTCCACCAGCCGTGGACTCAGCCAGGCCACCAAACGGCCTGGGCTGGGCGTGCAAGGGCCCAGCCATGGACCTTGCCCAGCACCAGCCCCCAAGGGGGGGGGGGCGGGGCGTTCTAACACTACAACAAAAACAAGCACACACACTTACAAATTTTTTTTTTTTGAATCAAAAGCTTAAAAATGACAAAGAGGGAGGAACTCACCTTGCTAGGTTGGCCCAGCTGAGGAGCAGCACCAAGGGGGAAGGAGGGAGTGTAGAAGAGGAAGAAGGAGAAGAGTGGAAGGAGAGAGAGGGTGTCGACCCTATCTCTCTTCCCTTCCCTTACTTAAAAAAAGGGGGGGGGGGAAAGATGAGTGGTGGAAAGGGAAGGAGGGGAGATGGGTGGTCTCCCCCTCCCATGCCCCACCCTAGTCACCTATGCCCTATGGGGGTGGGGGGTGGGTGTAAGGTACTTGGTACCTTCCAACCACTCCCCTTAATCAAAGGGGAGTGGTTGGCCTTGACCCCTCATGGTCAAGGTCAACCCAAAAAAATCGCCATTCCCATTCCCATTCCCTTGCACGCCCATGCCCAGCCTATTCCCCAAAACGTGGGCTGAGCCCACCCACTTTTGAAAATACCTTTTCAAGGCCTCCATTTGAAAATTTTCCAACTTTTCAAAATCTCCATTTTGAAAAGTGGTTTTTTGCAAATATTCCTTTTCATAAGTCTTAAAAAAGGAGACATGGGCTGAGGTGGAGCCCATGCCAAACTCTTCTAAATTCACAAACCTACCCCTTGAAAAAAAAGTTTTCAAAAACCCTCTTCTAGGTTTTGAGGATTTTGCAATTTACCCCATTTCTCTCCTTTTGTAAAATCTCAATATAGTAAGTAATAAAAGAACTAATCTAAACTAATTTAAAAATCAAGATTTTAAATTACACTTTGTAAATTAAGGTTTAAGCTTTCATAAAGTATATTTAATTTCTCAATTACGGCGAAATTGGGCCTCGGTATGACTCATAATTACCGATATACCCCTATCTCGCCAAGATCCATGAAATAACGAGATATTGCTCTCGTTTAAACCCTAAATCCGGAGCGAACTCATGCAAACACAATATACATATAATCTACAAATATTGAGGTTGGATCCATCGTGGTTTGCCCCGAATCGCCTCATAGAGCAAATCTACGCGAGTCAGAACCTCAGAAAGCGATAATTGCTAAATTTACGAGTATTGCTCGTGCTGGAACAAGGAATTTCTAATAATGAAGTATATCTCATTTAAAAATTCTTCAGAAAAACTGTGGCGCTTACACGAATGAGACCCAGATTTGTGATCTTCGTATTAGCCACATTCAGCTTACACTCTTAGGCTAACGTCAAAATGCACTGCATTTCTCAAAAATACAAAAAAAAAATCTCAATTTCTCAAAATCATGACTTTCAAATCCATATTCATTCATTTCATTCAATTTAAAAATCCCAATTCCAATTCAAGGAAATCGATTTTCTCAAAATTTTCTAAGTTTTATACAGAAATGGATTTTCTCAAAGTTCTGAGTTTTAAAAGGATATTTCAAGTATTTTCTCAAGTTCAAACTCATGATTTTCCAAATCCTAACATCTTTAATTCCAAAATTCAAAATTCAAACATTTCCTAAAGTTATTTCAAATTTCTCAGAATCGATTTTCATAAAACTTCAAGATTTCTTCATAAATCGATTTTTACTTTCTCAGAAACATTCTCTCAATCAGGATTCACGATTTTCAAGTGACATCTTTTCCAAGAATTTTCCAATTATTCTCAATCTTTAAAGCAAACATCATGTTTTCAAACCTGCATTTTCAGAAAATCATAGCACATGCCTGATTCTTTGTGCATTTAGGAAATAGAACACGATTTAGACTAGTTGAGCAAAGCTAAGCACACTTTTGATCCTTGGTTCAATTACCTTTGGTAAAGGCGCCAGAAACAGTTGAACCTCGTACCGACAGACGAGTCCCATTCTTCGGAATTATCTTGCATTTTAAAACAGAGGTGAGTTATTTTCAAAATCTTTTCCAAAGGTCAGTTTGACTTGCAAAAGTAAAATTTTGTGATGATAACACTCGTATATTGGGCTTAAGACATTGATTGTTGGAACCTAAGGGTTCGTTCACGCTTGTGGATCTAGTTTCCCAAGCTGATATGAGTCGACTCCTGTGAGAGTTAAAGATTTTTGACTGAGACTTAGGGGACTACTTGCATTGTTCGCCCTTCTCATTCCACATTATGTGGTGGAGACGATTGATATATCATAGCGATTATTGAACCCTTAGCCTTTTCATGCTAAAGACAAGATGACTTCGATAAGAATCGTCGTGTGAGGCTCTAAGTGGATGTTTTCCCTCTTTTCTGACCTTGTTGGAATTATTCGTAACACTATCTTTGACGAAGGGTATCTTGCTGGATGTGGTTCCTTTTTGGACAGAAGGCTGAAGCCTTGTCTGTGCCAGTGAGCCTCTGCATATCCCGTTGGCGGATACTGCAGATTTCCCCCAGTCGTTCTTGGTGATGAGAACATATCGGTTGTTACGCGCTTAGCATGTTGCGTTTGTGTTGCTGGTGATGGCATTTGACTCCTGAGAGGGTCGTGTTCTGGGGATAGTTAACACCGATTATCAGGGTGTTCTTGCTCGTGAGAGAGCGTTGCGGGAATTTTTGTTTCCCCCACTACTGTCTAGAGGATTGTGGTGCGTTGGCTCAGGAGGTGATTCCTGGTAGCGCCAACTGTGCCGTTGGATGGAGTAACTCTCCAACGATGCCGTTAGCGTGGTGATTCGTTAACGATGCCATCAGGGTGGTGATTCTCTGATGATGCCATTAGGATGGTGATTTCCTAATGACGCTACTCGAGTGGTGATTCTTCAGTAATGCCGTCAGGTGGTGATTCTCTAACAATGCCATTAGAGTGGTGATTCTCTAATGAAGGTCATTGGAGTGGTGATTCTCCAGTGATACCGTTAGAGTGATGACGCTTCAGTGATGCCGTTAGCATGGTGATTTACTAACGATGCCATTAGAGTGGTGATTCTCTAATGAAGGTCATTGGAGTGGTGATTCTTCAGTGATACCATTGGAGTGGTGACACTTCAGCGATGCCGTTAGCATGGTGATTCGCTAACGATTCCATTAGAGTGATGATTCTCTAATGAAGGTCATTGGAGTGGTGATTCTCCAGTGACACCGTTGGAGTGACGATGTTTCAGCGATGCCGTTAGCGTGGTGATTTGCTACCGATGCCATAAGCATGGTGATTTCTTAATGAGGTTGCTGGGGTGGTGATTCGCCAGCAAGGCCATTAGGATGGTGATTTCCTAATGATGCTACTAAAGTGGTGATTCTTCAGTAATGCCATCAGAGTAGTGATTCTCTGATGATGCCGTTAGAATGGTGATTCTCTAACAATGCCGCTAGGGTGGTGATTCCCTAACGATGTTACGATTGATAATGTCATGCGAGTGGTGTTTCTCTCATGTTTTATTGTGTTAGAGTGGTGATTCTCTAACGTTTGTCGTCTAGAATGGTGATTTTCTAGCGATAGCGACCTTGTATGGTGTCGCTTGAGATCGTTCATAGAACATGCTTATATGTCGTGATGTATTGCACGATGGAATTATGTTGTGGTTTCTGTCTGGATTATATGTGTGTTGTATGCTCATGAATTTTGCATGATTGCTGTGAATATCGTTTCACGAGTATGGTTGTCAGACCTACCGATTGATTATTGTGTCTTTTTGTCATGATAGATGACTTAGAAGACCAGATGCAACGATATTATGGGTACTGTGAGCAACCTTGCGGAGGTTGTGCAACAGAAAGTGGTTGTGATCCAACAGTTGGGTGCGAATCTTCAACACATAGCCCAAGATAGGCAGAACAATAGTGTGGTTTCGTATAAGCGATTCATGGAGTTAGATCCTCCTGCTTTTGTGGGTAAGATAGGCCTTGAAGCCGCTGAGTCGTGGTTACGTGAGATAGAGCGTATTTTCTGTGTTTTGGATGTCCCAGAGGAGAAGAAAGTGAACTTTGGTACTTATCGCTTGAAAGACCACGCTGAGAAGTGGTGGGACACTGTCTCTTCGGTCAAATTTAAGGACGCGACTGTTACGTGGGAAGAATTTGTTGAAGTCTTTAACTCTGCTTATTTTTCGAAGCACGAACGCAATAAGAAGATGCAAGAATTTCTGGACTTGCAACAAGGAACGATGACCTTGTCTGACTATATCACGAAGTTTCGTTGTTTAGAACGATACTGTCTGAATGTTTACGTCGAGGAGAATGATCGAGCAATGAAGTTCGCTCGAGGTTTGAGGCCTACTTTGAGAACCAAAGTATTCACTAGCAGGCCAAAGTCGCTCAAAGAGGCTATCGAGGTAGCTACTCTATTGGATGAAGACCAAGCTGAGCATCAGGCTCAAGTTTTTGCGATTGCGAGTGAGAAGAAACCTAGTAGGGTGGAGTCTTCACCACCTACTAGAGATCGGAAGCGTCAGAAAGTATCTTAGAACCGCCAGCGAAAGTGATCCCAGCGATCGAATGTCCAACGAAAGTGTTGACGATGCGACGAAGATCACGCTTTTGGAGCTTGTCCTCTCTTTGATGGCAAGTGTTTCAAGTGTGGACAACCAGGGTATATTGCCAAGTTCTATCCTAAGAAGTCTACGAGAGACTTAGTTGTGGCCGAGTAGGTGCTGTTGGACGAGATCTAACTATTTTGTTGTTGCTTGTTGATTTGTGATTTCACGGACGAAATCCTTTTTAAGGAGGGTAGAATGTAAGACCCGTGAATTTTCTGAGGAATTTATTGCTTACTTAATATTGAAATGTATGTTTTTGGGTGTTTATGAGATTATAGCATGTAATTTGATGTAAATTGACTGTGCTTTGTATTTCTGCTTTGTGCGCGCGACCCGAAAATTACGTAAATATACTGTGTAAGTAAGAAGTGCCTAATTTCGGACGAATTACGCCTTGAAACTTTAAGGGTAAGTTTATAATATATTTTTATAGTTTGTCTTCAAATTTGGTACCTATACGACGTAAAAACCCTGTCATTGCATGTGAATTACGAGTTTTGCTTTACGATTGGACACGAATCGTAATACGCTTAATTCTTACAAACGAATGAGAATTTTCTTAAGAGGCATCAAGCATTCTATATTAATTAAGGCTTTGAAGAGAACTAAATGATTTATTTGAATTAAATTAATATTTAAATGCATAAAATAAGCATTGTTTTGAAACATAATGCATTAGCAATTTTGGATTTGGACCCGGATCACTAGAAGAGGACCCAAACCCATTGGGCGTCCTCTCTAGAGGACGTTTTTAGCTTTGGTTGACCAGATGGTCAAGGTTTGACAAGCTAGGTGGCATATTTGAAAATATTTGCATGGCTTTTGAAAAAGAGGCCACGATTGGCCATTTCCTCTTTTCAAAACTCATGATGAGCCTAGAGCTCATCATGAGGGGGCAACTTTTTATAAAAAGGAGCATGGGGCTGGCACCTCATGGCATTTTTAAAACACTTTTGAAGCAATTCAAATGCTAAAACTCGGTTGGGCATAAGGGGCGGCAACTAGGGGCATTTCCAAGTAATTTCTACAAGTTTTAATGGCTTTTCAAAGTGGCGTTTTTGTAAACCTTTTTAGAAATTTCAAAAGGGGAACATGCATTTGCTATAGGGGGGCGTGGAGCACCCCAGCCATTCATCCTAGCTGGGACAATCCCAGTCGTCCATTTATTTAACCTAGCTATATAAGATTTTAAGAGAGAGAAAAAGAGGATTTGCCTTGTGCGATTTTGGAGAGGAGCTTCTCTCTCCCCTTTGCTTCTCCAAAACCGTGAGTGATAGAGAGAGAGATTGAGAGTGAGCTTAGTTGCAGCTCCAGCCGTTGCACATACCTCTTCCACCATTGTAGAAAGCCTCGAAGGTGAGACAGTGCTACACATGTCCAAACATGGTTTTCGGTTGAGCAATTTCTATGCATTTTTGGCGTTTGTGTGAGTTTTCCCTCTTTACGTACCTTAATGTGGGTTCTTACTTGAGAATGTTTCGGTTTTGTTACACCTTTGTAGATTTTTGTGAGCGAGCTTGCATGCATGGTAAATAGGGTTTTGGGCTGAGCATGCCATCACAAACCCGTTTTTCCTTTGTTAACTAAGTGGCTGCAACACATCATGTTGATTTTGGTTTGTTCGTGTCCGCCAAAGATTTTTCCAAAGCATGGTTAGGTTGGCAAGGAGGCCACGTTTTGGCAAGCCCAACAAAACCTTTTTACTCGGGTTAGCCCTTTTTGGGTGTTGTTGGCTTAGGCTAAACGGGTCGAGCTATGGTGGAGCGCACCACTCTTTTCTCCTTTTATTTTTTTCTGGCCTTGGACGCCCCTGACCATTGTTTCATTTTTTGTTTGGCTGGACGTTCCAGCATGTGTGACCTAGGCCGACCCCAGCTGGGTCAGCCGGGGGTAGGTTGGGCTGAGCCCCTTTCGCTTCTTCCACTCTTCACTTTCTGTTTTGGGCATCCAGAAATTTCTGGACACACCTTTGCTTTGGGTGACCCCAGGCTGACCACAAATGGGTCAGCCTGGGCGCCCTTTCTCTCCCCGGTTGACCTGGTGAACCCCTTGAGCCGAGCCCAGTCGGTGGCTTTGGGGTTTGGTCACCCTGTTCGGCCTGACATGGTCTGGACCGAACTCGGTCCAGACCTGTCATTGGCCTGGCCGAACCCAGTTCGGTAGGAAGGGCGTTAGGCCCTTTGTTTTCGGGTTTGTTTTGAACCTTGCTGCATCCATGTCGTGTTTAGGCTGCAGCTGGGTGCAGGCAGCTGGGCCTGCACCCCTCCCCTCGGTGCTGGCTGGTGCCTCACGGACCCTCTGTAGCGTTGCAGCAGTTGGGCTGCAACAAGGTGCAAGCTGGTAGGCCTGCGCCCCTCCACTCGTTGGTAGCCGAGCCTCGTGAGGTCTGGACGCATGGTCCAGACCTTGTCAGGTCTAAATATGATCATTTGGGGGTCTGGACCAATCGGTCCAGACCTGGGTCTTCACGATGGCTGCAACCCGCGCGGTGTAATCTTTCCTTGACCAACCCTTTTGGTCCTGGTGGTGCAGCACCAGCAGAAAGTAGCTGGCTGTCACCTCGACGTGGGTGCTGCCACGTTTTGGCAGCACGGCCCAACCAGGCCTGCATGTGTGCGCTTGGTGCCCCATGGCATCGATGTGGCTGGTAAGAGCGCCAGCCTATTTTGGACAGCTCCAACCCAGCTGTAGGACATCCCTCCTTCTCGCCACGGTTTTGCTTCGTTAGCAAGCTTCGGACTGCAGCCTATGGGGCTGCATGAGTGCCCATCGACTTAGGATCCAATATTCTAATGAAATCATTAAGTACTTTAACTGGTTACAACTTGTGCGATGTGTGCACATTGTTCAATGCAAGTTACATAAAAATAGTTATGTATACGTAATGAAATGGTAAGAACCATTAATTGGTGTAGTATTGATTCACCCTTGTTGCGGGTATGGCCGCTTATGCATAGATCGCAAATTGTTGCAAATAATGCCTTGTTAAATGCCTTTTTATAAGATAAGGTTTTGTGAAATAAAGAAACGTATGGCGCTTGTCGATTGAAATGTTGTAATGGTGGCACTTCTCTTGTCATACGTATTTGGCACCTTGGCACTTCACAACTTAGTTATTTAAACATGTTATAGTTGTGTTACGTAACGTATTCTCCCGAAGAAGTTGTGCACCGCCACACACATTGGCACGTAAGCTAGCGTACGAAATGAATGTAATCACAAACTCATATTAGTGATTTTTGAATGTATGTCATCAAATGAGTGTAGTCCTAGTCGTGCTTTTTATATTTTTAGATTGCACGGACCACATTGGCAATTGCATGGTTTTTCCCTAAACATTAAGGGAGTTTGAGGCACACGTATGGAAATCACAGTCTTGTGAGACTTATGCGATAATTAGAACTCATTGGCGAGTTTTTTGTGGGCGATGGACCCACTTAGCGAGATGAGCTCGCTTATGGTTGCAATACATGGTTTATGAACTTTGGCACAGCTTGAGAGTCACGCTTTACCGTGGCAAAATGTTTCTAACTGTCTCATCATAACGTATAATGTTTTGTATTGTTGCTTGGCTAGTTCTTGCACTTATGGCATGTTGCACATACTTGTCTACTTGTATCTGTGCACAATTCACGATGACACATCTGTTTGCACATCACAGTCTTTTGTATTATTACATTAGAAATTTTATGTTCCTTGATGCATACCTTGCTAATGGATTGAAATGAAATGTCATGGTTAAATTCTTTTGCTTTGCCTATTCGCATTAACTCCTGCTAGTTATATTCTCTTATTTCACCATGTATAGCTTTGTACACTTACTCATGTTGTAACTGCTCAATTACTGTATTAAGCATGCTATGTGTTGTATGTATAGCTTTGCTTCGTTTTCCACATATGGTATTTTGTGATTGGTTTGTCTCACCAGCTCGAAAGAGTACTAGCCCCGTTTTATGAGGATACAGGTGTTTTACTTACGCGTGCAATGGAGTTCGATGTGCTGCAGGGGACGTGAACCCACACTTCTATACCATCAGAGATCTTGGCAGATGTTGTTTTGTAAAAGGGAATTGGATGTATCATTTGAAAAAAGATGTATTTAATAATAAGCTGTTTAAAACCTTGTTGTTTCACTCTTGCGACCCTCCCCGGAGTTTGCCACTTGTCTTCCTTTTTGGTACTTCCGCACTTGCACACTTGTTTTAAAAAAGACAAAAGTTTACCCAAAAATCCAAAGGATTTTACAAGTTGGAAAATCTAGGTGCGTGTGAACACCCCAATTTTTTCAAAAATTTGTAAATATTCTCTTTTTGCCCCTAATCCCATTTTTCTGAGTAATTGATTCAGTTTTAAATCTAAATTCCATTTTATTTCTCAAATTTTACTGAAATTAAATTCATTTTATATATCTGACTCGATCTCGGATCCAGATTCAATGTTAAAATCCAAATCTGAGCTTCACTATCCAATTTTCATATTAAATTTTGCAAAAATACCAAAAATAAATTCCAAAATGTTCAGATGGTCAATCCAGTATCCACTTGGGTTTGAGACTCTATATTCCTCGGTTCGAGGTTCAAACCTCGAATATTTCTTCAAAAACCCAGATCTAAACCCGTTTTCTGAATTAAATTTCAAAAATAAACCTAAAATATCAGAAAACCCTTCTTTTGTAAATATTTGAAAATTTAGTTTTAAAATCCCTTAGTTTTAGAATTTTTATTTGAAAAACACCAAAAAAAAATAGGAAATGCAAAGAAAAAAAGAGCAAAAAAAAATCAAAATACAAAAATACAAAAAAATAGTTTAGAAAACCCTGTTTTTGTTTATCCTTCTTAGTGAAAACCACTCTTTTGAAAAAAAAAATTTATTTTCAAAAAGCATCAATCTGAAAATTTTAAAAAATCAAGGACCAAATGCAAAGAAGGCCTAACGGCCTTCTGTTATAAAACAGAGGCCGTGGCTCCCCTTTTTCGCATCCATTCTTCCAATCCTCCTCTCGATCAAGCTGCTTCCCTTCTTCTTCTTCTCCTCCATCAGAAGGAAAATTTAAGAAGAAGATAGAAGAAAAGCCGATTGAATCCACTCCACCCCGCTTGATCCATTTCCATCCCTTCCATCACCACTTCATCCACGCTTCTCTTCTCCTCCAATTTCTCCCCTCCCTGAAACCTCTCCATGGGCGGACGAGGTAAGTGACTCCCCTCCCCCTTCCCGTCTTCCTTCCCTTTTAATTTCTGTATAGCCTTTATAATTTAATCCTGCTCTTCTCATTTTGTTTTTGTTTTATTTATCTTATTTCATTAAGAAGCATAAAGGTAGGACCGACCTGCATCTAGCAGAATCGACCCCACCAATTGCTATATCAATGGAGCGATCGTCTCCAACATCTGTTTAGACCTCTCATCTGCGTTTACAACATGTTTTGTTTATTATCCGTGTAGATGCCATCACCATAAGACCCATCAACAATTTATCATGTTGATCCATCGATTACCATGTGTCGCTTCACAGTAAAACCCCCAATGCATCTCATTGTCGTTTTAGTATATCAGGATTTCCTGTTTATATATCAATTTCCCTTCCGCTTTCTGACTTCTTGCTTGCATTTTGATCTACCTTGTGGTAATTCTATTTTCTGTTTCATATGCTGATTTCTTGGTTTGCTGTTGCAAGATGTAAATTGCTCATGGCCTGCACATTAATATCATATGTATAATCTGCTACATCATTTCCAAAACATCTAATACGGGATCCATAGGTCTCTATGGACAATGTACATCTTGCAACACCAAACCATACTTCAGCTCTGCTAGGTATCTCATCTTAGAGTGCATATGAAACAGAAAATAGAATTACCACAAGGTAGATCAAAATGCAAGCAAGAAGTCAGAAAGCGGAAGGGAAATTGATATATAAACAGGAAATCTTGATATACTAAAACGGCAATGAGATGCATTGGGGTTTTTACTGTGAAGCGACACATGGTAATCGATGGATCAACATGATAACTCACTGATGGGTCTTATGGTGATGGCATCTACACGGATAATAAACAAAACATGTTGTAAATGCAGATGAGAGGTCTAAACAGATGTTGGAGACGATCGCTCCATTGATATAGCAATTGGTGGGGTCGATTCTGCTAGATGCAGGTCGGTCCTACCTTTATGCTTCTTAATGAAATAAGATAAAAAAAAAACAAAAACAAAATGAGAAGAGCAGGATTAAATTATAAAGGCTATACAGAAATTAAAAGGGAAGGAAGACGGGAAGGGGGAGGGGAGTCACTTACCTCGTCCGCCCATGGAGAGACTTTAGGGAGGGGGGAAATTGGAGAAGAAGAGAAGCGTGGATGAAGTGGTGATGGAAGGGATGGAAATGGATCGAGAAGGGTGGAGTGGATTCAATCGGCTTTTCTTCTATCTTCTTCTTAAATTTTCCTTCCGATGGAGGAGAAGAAGAAGAGGGGAAGCAACTTGATCAAGAGGAGGATTGGAAGAATGGATGCGAAAGAGGGGAGCCAAGGCCTCTGTTTTATAACAGAAGGCCGTTAGGCTTTCTTTGCATTTGGTCCTTGATTTTTTTTAAATTTTCAGATTGATGCTTTTTGAAAATAAGTTTTTTTTTTCAAAAGAGTGGTTTTCACTAAGAAGGATAAACAAAAACAGGATTTTCTAAACTATCGTTTTGTATTTTTCTATTTTGATTTTTTTTTGCTCTTTTTTTTTGCATTTCTTATTTTTTTTGGTATTTTTGAAATAAAAATTCTAAAACTAAGGGATTTAAAAACTAAATTTTCAAATATTTACAAAAGAAGGGTTTTCTGATATTTCAGGTTTATTTTTGAAATTTTCTTCAGAAAACGGGTTTAGATTCTGGGGTTTGAAGAAATATTCGAGGTTTGAACCTCGAACCGAGGAATATAGAGTCTCGAACCCAAGTGGATACTGGATCAACCATCTAAACATTTTGGAATTTATTTTTGGTATTTTTGTAAAATTTAATATGAAAATTGGATAGTGAAGCTCAGATTTGGATTTTAACATTGGATCTGGATCCGAGATCGAGTCAGATATATAAAATGAATTCAATTTCAGTAAAATTCGAGAAATAAAATGGAATTTAGATTTAAAACTGACTCAATTACTCAGAAAAATGGGATCAGGGGCAAAAATGGAATATTTATAAATTTTTGAAAAATTTGGGGTGTTCACAGATGCCCCTCTTTGCTACTAAGCCGGTTGAAAGCTGAGCTTAGTGGCAAAGAAAACACTCCAAATTTTTTTTTAAAAAAAAAAATGCCCCAGTCAGCAGATCTGAACTGGGTGTGGAAGAATTTACTTGGAAAGACATGATTTCAGGCTTAAAACCTTATCCTGAATGGCCTTGGGGGGACGAAATCCTCGACAATGATATGACTGAATGATAGAAATGAGGAAATCGTGATGGGACTTTGGGCGAAGATCCCGAAATGATAAAAGATAAGAATTTTGATCAAGTCTCATGGGTGAGGCGTGATCAACCTTTTGGAATGACTCAGGTTTAGCCCTTAACCTGGATGGGACGAAGATATCTCAAAATAACCTGAATGGGGGAAATGAATATAAGCGGACCTTGATGGGACATTTTTGAGAGAAATACCTTGTGAGATGAAACTCAAGTATGATCCTTTCCTGGATGGATGTACAGAGCATGGATTCCTTTGTGGGGAGAAACCCTGATGGGACTGAAAGAAAATACCTCATCAAAAATGAGGAACCTCATCCAAAACAAGACTCAGGTTTAACCCAAAATCTGAGAAAGGAAAGATACCTCGAGGGGCGAGGTTCAGGCTTAACCCTTAACCTGAAGGGGACAACCAAATGGAATCCTCGAATGAAGAAGCCATGATGGTACCTTCGGAGTTTGAACGAACAAATCCGAAAGGGGTTTTTGCGAAAGGAGAGAAGAAAATAGGGTTCCCTAAAGCTTTGGAAAAGAGATGACCTTTGAGCATCTCATCGCTGAGATTAAATCAGTTTTTTGAAATCGATGACCTCTCGCAAAAAGTACAGGTTTGACCCTTAATCTGAGTGGGTACAACCATATGGAATTCTCGAAACCATGATGTGATAGGAGAGATACTTCAACTGAATGGGGTAACTCTTCTGGAAGATATAAACAACTCTAGGTTGCATCAAAATGAATATTGAATATTTATTTCATCCTTGGAATAGCTAGAAAATTTTGCCAATAAGATAAAATTGTAGTTGACTCAAACGTTTGAAGATGTGCACGTATGTGCAAAATATTTTCCTTCTTTTACCTGGAGTATTTCCTCCAACGAGGTTAACTCATTGGTCTTAAGAGTCAAATTCAAAATTTTAGCGCTGATGATTTTCTTCAAGGAAGCTATCTATTTCCTTGATATGAGAAGAGAAGAAATATTCTCAATTTCATAAAAGTAAGTAGTGAAAAGATATTGATAAAAGAATTTTGCATGAGAAAAGATGACTTCTGGCAATTTTGGCAGTTTTGATATCTGGGTGTTTTTCCGATGATGATCTTTTTGCACTCTTTTTGAGTCATTGGGATTTCTCGGACTTTTACATCATCATTTATTTTGGAGATGTCCTGACTTTTCTCTCTTTTTCGAGGAAGGGTACGTCACAAACTCCTTCATCTTGGAGATGCTCTGATCCTTCTTTTATCTTAGGAATTATATTGATGATATTGTCTCAAAAGGTCTTTAGATGATAGCAGAAATCAAATACCTTTTAGGGTTTGTCGGTAGGTTCATCACATTCGCCTTCATCTCGACGGTGATCTGAACTTTCCCTAGAAGGATCCTTCTCAAACTTCTTCATCTCGGAGATGATCCAAATCTTCTTTAGCCCCGGGGGTCTGCTCGCATATTCGTCTTCATCTTGACGACAATTGAGAGATCCCTTTTGAAGATATTTGATTGCAACTTAAATGGATAAGGAGATATGGATTGTGTGGATTCTTTTTTTATCGCTCAGGATATTTCCACTGCCTGATTGCCAGATAGTCGTCTTTAAACATGCGCCATAGCTATGATCAATATCAATTCGCTTCTGGCTTTTCAACATCATTGAATATTTCTTTCGCTAATCATACCGAGGATATTTCTCACATCCATTTGGTTGATCAATAGGGAAAAAGTTCTGAATTTTATCCCTTTTTCGCAAAAGGTTTCACCCTTTTGTAAAGAATACTAGAGATAATCTGAGGTGATTCATTTGTGCAATAAGAATTTTAGAATCAACAAATACTTTTAGCAAATTGGCAAAGTTTTCATGAATTCTGTGTGAAACAATCACTCAATATAGATTTTGATGAGACCTTGAGCTAAATTTTTTATTTTGGAAAATTTCGACCAGTAAAACTGGGACTTTTTATTTATCGGCCAGCGAAGGAGCTGGGGCTTTTTTATTTAATGACCAGAAAAAGACTGAAACCTTTGATTTAACGACCAGTGAAAACTGGGACCTTTCATTTAACGACCAGCGAAGGAGCTGGAACCTTTCATTTAACGACCAGTGAAAACTGGGACCTTTCATTTAATGACCAGCGAAGGAGCTGGAACCTTTCATTTAACAACCAGTGAAAACTGAGACCTTTCATTTAACGACCAGCGAAGTAGCTGGAACCTTTCATTTAACAACCAGTGAAAACTGGGACCTTTCATTTAACGACCAGTGAAACTGGGACTTTTCATTTAACGACCAACGAAGTAGCTGGAACCTTTCATTTAACGACCAATGAAAATTGAGACCTTTCATTAAACGACCAACGACGAAGCTGGAACCTTTCATTTAACGACCAGTGAAACTGGGACTTTTCATTTAACGACCAGCGACAGAGCTAGAACCGTTCATTTAACGACCAGTGAAAACTAAGACCTTTCATTTAACGACCAGTGACGGAGCTGGAACCTTTCATTTAACGACCAGTGAAAACTGGGATCTTTCATTTAACGACCAGCGATGGAGCTGAAACCTTTCATTTAACGACAAGTGAAAACTGCGACATTTCATTTAACGACCAGCGAAGTAGCTGGGACATTTCATTTAACGACGAGTGAAAACTGGGACCTTTCATTTAATGACCAGCGAAGGAGCTGTAACCTTTTATTTAACGACCAGTGGAAACTGGGACATTTCATTTAAGGACCAGTGGAGTAGCTAGGACTTTTCATTTAATGACCAGTGGAAACTGGGACATTTCATTTAACGACCAACGAAGTAGCTGGGACTTTTTATTTAATGACCAATGGAAACTGGGACCTTTCATTTAACGACCAACGAAGTAGCTAGGACTTTTTATTTAACAACCAATGAAAACTGGGACATTTCATTTAACGACCAATGAAGTAGCTAAGACTTTTTATTTAACGACCAGTGAAAATTGGGACATTTCATTTAACGACCAGCGAAGTAGCTGGGACTTTTCATTTAATGACCAGTGAAAACTGGGACCTTTCATTTAATGACCAACGAAGGAGCTGGAACCTTTTATTTAACGGCCAGTGGAAACTGGGACATTTTATTTAATGACCAGCGAAGTAGCTGGGACGTTTTATTTAACGATCAGTGAAAACTGAGACATTTCATTTAACGACCAGCGAAGTTGCTGGGACATTTCATTTAACGACCAATGAAGAAGCTGAAACCTTTCATTTAACGACCAACGAAATAGCTGGGACATTTTATTTAACGACCAGCGAAGTAGCTGGGACTTTTTATTTAACGACCAGTAAAAACTGGGACATTTCATTTAACGACAAGTGAAGTAGCTGGGACTTTTTATTTAACTACTAGTAAAATCTGGGACATTTCATTTAACGACCAGCGAAGTAGCTGAGACTTTTTATTTAACGACCAGTAAAAGCTGGGACATTTTATTTAACGACAAGCGAAGTAGCTAGGACTTTTTATTTAACGACCAGTGAAAACTGGGACATTTCATTTAACGACCAGCGAAGGTGCTGGAACCTTCATTTATCGACCAGTGAAAACTGGGACATTTCATTTAATGACCAGCGAAGGAGCTGGAACCTTTCATTTAACGACCAGTGAAAACTGGGACATTTCATTTAACGACCATCGAAGGAGCTGGAACCTTTCATTTAACGAAGAATTTCCCTATTGGCAAACTTTTCTAGCTATTCCAAGGATGAAATAAATATTCAATATTCATTTTGATGCAACCTAGAGTTGTTTATATCTTCCAGAAGAGTTGCCCCATTCAGTAGAAATATCTCAACTGTCCTATCACGGTTTCGAGAATTCCGTATGGTTGTACCCACTCAGGTTAAGGGTCAAACTTGTACTTTCTGCGAGAGGTCATTGATTTCAAAAAGCTGATTTAGTCTCAGTGATGAGACGCCCAAAGGTCATCTCTTTTCCAAAGTTTTAGGGAACCCCATTTTCTTCTCTCCTTTCGCAAAAACCCCTTTCGGATTTGTTCGTCCAAACTCCGAAGGTCCCATCATGGTTTCTTCATTCGAGGATTCCATTTTGTTGTCCCCTTCAGGTTAAGGGTTAAGCCTGAACCTCATCCCTCGAGGTATCTTTCCTTTCTCAGATTTTGGGTTAAACCTGAGTCTCATTTTGGACGAGGTTCCTTGTTTTTGACGAGGTGTTTTCTTCCAGTCCCATCATGGTTTTTCCCCACAAAGGAATCCATGCTCTGTACATCCATCCAGGAAAGGATCATACTTGAGTTTTATCTCACGAGGCATTTCTCTCAAAAATGTCCCATCGAGGTCCGCTTATATTCCTTTCCCCCATTCAGGTTATTTTGAGATATCTTCGTCCCATCCAGGTTAAGGGCTAAACCTGAATCATTCCAAAAAGTTGATTTTATCTCACCCATGAGACCTGATCAAAATTCTTATTTTTCATCATTTCGGGATCTTCACCCAAAGTCCCTTCACAATTTCCACATCTTCTAATTGCTTAGTCACATCATTTTCGAAGATTTTGTCTCCCCAAGGCCATTCAGGATAAAGTTTTAAGCCTGAAATCATGTCTTTTCAAGTAAATTCTTCCATACCCAGTTTAGATCTGCTAACTGGGACATTTGTTTTAAAAAAAAATTGGAGTGTTTTATTTGCCACTAAGTTCAGCTTTCAACTAGCTTAGTAGCAAAGAGGGGCATCTGTGAACACCCCAAATTTTTCAAAAAATTGTAAATATTCCCTTTTTGCCCCTGATCCCATTTTTATGAGTAATTGAGTCAGTTTTAAATCTAAATTCCATTTTATTTCTCGAATTTTACTAAAATTGAATTCATTTTATATATCTGACTTGATCTCGGATCCAGATCCAATGTTAAAATCCAAATCTGAGCTTCACTATCCAATTTTCATATTAAATTTTGCAAAAATACCAAAAATAAATTCCAAAATGTTCAGATGGTCGATCCAGTATTCACTTGGGTTCGAGACTCTATATTCCTTGGTTCGAGGTTCAAACCTCGAATATTTCTTCAAAACCCCGGATCTAAACCCGTTCTCTGAAGAAAATTTCAAAAATAAATCTGAAATATCACAAAACCCTTCTTTTGTAAATATTTGAAAATTTAGTTTTAAAATCCCTTAGTTTTAGAATTTTTATTTCAAAAACACCAAAAAAAATAGGAAATGCAAAGAAAAAAAGAGCAAAAAAAATTCAAAATAGAAAAATACAAAAAAATAGTTTAGAAAACCCTATTTTTGTTTATCCTTCTTAGTGAAAACCACTCTTTTGAAAAAAAAAACTTATTTTCAAAAAGCATCAATCTGAAAATTTAAAAAAATCAAGGACCAAATGCAAAGAAGGCCTAACGGCCTTCTGTTATAAAACAGAGGTCGTGGATCCCCTCTTTCGCATCCATTCTTCCAATCCTCCTCTCGATCAAGCTGCTTCCCCTCTTCTTCTTCTCCTCCATCAGAAGGAAAATTTAAGAAGAAGATAGAAGAAAAGTCGATCGAATCCACTCCACCCCTCTCGATCCATTTGCATCCCTTCCATCACCACTTCATCCACGCTTCTTTTCTTCTCCAATTTCCCCCCTCCCTGAAGCCTCTCCTTGGGCGGACGAGGTAAGTGACTCCCCTCCCCCTTCCCGTCTTCCTTCCCTTTTAATTTCTGTATAGCCTTTTTAATTTAATCTTGCTCTTCTTATTTTGTTTTTGTTTTTTTTTCATCTTATTTCATTAAGAAGCATAAATGTAGGATCGACCTGCATCTAGCAGAATCGACCCCACCAATTGCTATATCAATGGAGCGATCGTCTCCAACATCTATTTATACCTCTCATCTATGTTTACAACATGTTTCGTTTATTATCCGTGTAGATGCCATCACCATAAGACCCATCAGCTGGTTATCATGTTGATCCATCGATTACCATGTGTCGCTTCACAGTAAAACCCCCAATGCATCTCATTGTCGTTTTAGTAGATCAAGATTTCCTGTTTATATATCAATTTCCCTTCCGTTTTCTGACTTCTTTCTTGCATTTTGATCTACCTTGTGGTAATTCTATTTTCTGTTTCATATGCTGATTTTTTGATTATCTGTTTATAACTCGATCTACTCATTTATATTCTTCTTCCCACCATTAGCATCTGCATGTTTTTTTTTTTTAACATCCTATGCTCACGCACAATGGCTAAAAACGTGAGCTTCAAATCCAAGCTGCTATAAAGATCGATGGTGAATTCGCTGTGAAACCCAATATCTAGTTCCATGCTGGTACCAGATTGGGTTTCGTCAGGAAAAGCCCCTCAACATTCCAGGGAATCACTTTCAGCAATTAAGTTGAAATCAAAATTGCGAAGATTGATCTATTTGAAATCATCCGTGGTCTTGTTAGATCTGTTGTAAAAGGCCAAACCCACAGCAGCCAGAGATTTTATCCTCTTGCTCCTTGTTGATCGAGGGTTGCTGATCGGGTCATCTGAAGGCATCAGAAGATTGTTCATAGTCTTCTATAACCTGCCTTTCCTTTAACGTGAGCATAAGATTATGAACATATGAAATTGCAGCACAGAGTCGAACAAGCCCCGAATTCCAACGATTTGTGGCTTCTGAAATTTAGCATTGCTGAGATATTAAGTCAGATCTTCGCTTTCACATGCACTATGTTCATTTGGAAGATTTTGTCCATATGGGTCCAACAAAGACTGGCATGCATGATATTTCTTGGTATATACATTTAACGCCTCTCAAAACTGCCATACAGACGTATTGACATCAGGTTACATGTGGAGAACTATCTTAATTCTGCATTCCGCAACCATAATGTAACGCCTTCAATCTAATTGAAAGATGCACTATGAGATGAGATACCTAGCAGAGCTGAAGTATGGTTTGGTGTTGCCAGATGTACATTGTCCATAGAGACCTATGGATACTGATGTCTTCTTTTAAATCGTTGTAATTTTGAAAAGATTTTTATATGTAAAACATGTGAAAACCAGACATCAAATAATAAAAAACGGTTCTCACTAGTGGACGAGACCAGGTCGAACTCAGGGAACGGGAATATTTTGTATTCAAACACACAAATCTAAACTAATCTTTATTGCCGTATTATTAAAATGTAAAATGTTCAAGAAAGGTAAAAACAACTAACTATTAGAACAAATGAATACCCTTCGCAGAGGGCGTAATGTGCAATATTTACAAACCCAATTAAATTCCTAATTCTAAACTAAAAAATAAAAAGAAGCTCTACTCTTCGTACTTCGTGTCACGTAAACACTTTTGCTCCACTTCTGTGCTGTCCTGCACACATCAAATGAACACGAGCAGTACCAAATACTAATAGAGACTATACTAAGCAAAATATACTAATTAAATGCTAAAACAATGAAAGGTAATGTAAAAGAAATTTAAATGACAAACAAAACGATACTAACCTATAATGCTAATGTATGAAAGCTAGATATAAACTATATGAAACTACTGACAATTCACTAAGTACTTTTAAAAACTAACTAACAACATTTTCTTAACTAAGTAAACTAACTACTAATTAATTGAGTATTCTAATTACAAAACAATTAATAATGCTCATTATTTACTTAACAACTAACTACTTACCTAACTAGCAACTAACATTATTACTCAAACAGTAAAAATCAGTGAAATTCAATTTTAAAATCAACACACGTGAAAATAACTTTTAAAAGCAACAGACTATGAAAACCAACTTTGTTTCACCACACATTATCGTGAAAATGAATTTTCACATTTTAATCACAATGCCCGACTTTACACAGGTGAGATCGGTTCCCACAGTGGCTCAAAAAGATGAGCTGCCATAGATATGGGTAACCGCCGGTGAGTTCTACAGGAAATGCAATTCACGATAGTAAATATAACTTCCGGCGGATTCAGAGATGAGGATTCCAACAACCAGAGATCTACCCGGCAGATCAAAGTAATTTTCTGGCAAGAAAGAATGATTCCAGTAGAAGAATGAATTTCAACCAGTGACTTGGAGAAGATCTCATGGTTCTTGATCAGATGATTGGGATTCCGGTAATCAGATACAGAGAACTTCCGGCGAATCGTCCTGGTTTTGTTAGATTTCACGGTTGTTCAACAATGAGGATGCCAGATTCATACTTTCACTTCAGATCACAACATCCGATCGAATTTTTTCAAAAACACTCACTAGAATTTCAAATAGCAACAACCTCCACCAGAAATATCAACAGCTTCCACCGGAAATAGCAACAGCTGTGAAATGAATTTCACGGTAACTCAAGTGAAAATGCCTCTTTCACATTTTCACGATAAATGTGAAGTGAATCTGGCTAAATCAGGGAATTCCAACTATCAACAGAGAACAAAGAGATTATGATCAACTGGATTTGATCCAGTTCTCTGATCAATGCTGGAAATCAAATTCAATTAACTTTGAAAATAATAGTCTGAAAACACAGTGATCGATCCAGATGATCGATCAATTTTGTAAGAAAATGTTCAAATTCGATGAATCCACAAACAGATCTAATGATTTGAGTATGATGTTTTCTCCGGATAACAGATGCACGCAAACTAGAAATGGTGATTTCACAGCTATCAAATGTCTGATTTCACTGTATGCACACTGCAACGCTTGAAGAAAAAGCTTAAAAACAAACACACAGCAAACAAAAAAAATAAAAAGAAATAGAAATAATATGCAGAATGAATCTATGAATCAAAAGAAAATATGTTGAAAATTCAGATGCTAATGCTAATACTACCTACGATGAATTCAAAATGTAACATGAAATTTGAATCATGCATGCTATCTACTAATTTCAGCAAATCAAATTAACAAAACAGAAGAAGAGGAAGAAGAAGAAGAAGAAGAAGAAGAAGAAGAAGAAGAAGAAGAAGAAGAAGAAGAAGAACTTACTGTAACTTGAGGGATTAGAAGAGAGGTTGGAATCCTCTCTCTTGCTTCAGCTGTTGTAGGAATTCTCCACCGGAAAGAGGATGAGAAAAAGAGGGGGAAATAGGGAGAAGGAGAAGAAGAGGTAAGAAGAGGTGGAGAAGAAGGGGAAGAAGAGAGGGCTTAGGCAAGAAAGAGAAGACAATTTGAAATTCCCCCTACGTATCATATTTATAAGTTTGAAGTTTTGTCCATAAGTCCATCTTCTTTTAAAAATTGCATTTCAACTCTCTTCAAAAAGTTATTTGCAAAACAACTCAAAATGACTATGTTTTAGAAATTGTAAAACTAAGTCTATTTTAAATCTAATTTTTTTATGATTTTCAAAAACTAAACTACTACAATTATGTCAAACACTAAAATATGCATAAAAATGTAAAATAACACTATTTTTCATGTATTTTCTATTTTTATATTATTTTAGTACATTTACTCGAAACTAACATAAAATTGGGTTTTTAAATCATTTTCTCTTGAAATTATGCATATTTTTATATGAAATATCCCTAAAATATATGCATGATCAAATACCCCCATGCTTATGTTTTGCTAGTCCTCGAGCAAACTAGACAAATGCACGAAATCAAAACTATCATCTAACTCACTTTTGTAAGAATCACGGTTGCATTTAGCTCATGCAACAAGCCCTTTCAACCCCTGGGTTACACCAGTGGACGAGTAAGGTCTCATGAGGGTTTGCAGTGATTCTACCCACAAACCTCTCTTTCATGTATGCATAATATTATACATCCTCATAAGCAGTAGTTAATTAAAGACTTTATTTTCACCAATATTTCTTGTTATTTCAAAATCAAAACATAATTAGATTCTTTTATATACCACCACAGAAAAAAAATTTCTTTCACTTTTCTAAATATCACAATTATTTATGTTTTATTCTTAGAAAATCCAATAAAAACATATTATTATTTACTTATCCTCACTCATATGTTTTCTACACAGGTTTTCTTAATCACACTTCTAAGCACTGAACTTTTCTTTCTTTTTAAGCTCTTTTCTCTTTTTTTTTTCACGCTTTTTCTTTTTTTTCGCATTCATTCTTCTGTTATAGCTTGCGTGTGGTCTGCTTTTATGCCTTGTGCAATGTCAATATCTTCTATACTTTTTCAATGCATACTAAAAGATATCAACTAAGACATAAAAGTGACTTCCTTCATTCACCTTTTGCAACATGAGAGTCAAACATTTCAACTTGTATCTGTTCTCAGCTACTTAGGATCACGAAGTTTTCCACTGTCCTTTTCGAAATGAAATCCAAAAGTTTCAACTTACATTTAAGTCCCATCTACTAAGGATTGTGGAATTATACAAACAACCTAACGCATGCTCTTTTTTCTCTTTTGAGCTCTTTTTTACGCTTTTGTTCATTTGCTTAGTTTTTCAAAAATAGAACTGTGCATATTCATATTTGCGATTCAAAATAAATTCTAACATGTATCTATCATCATTTCTTCGAAATCCACATAAACAACCATAATTTTTAGATTCATGTCAGAAAAATTTTTCATGGGGCTTAAAAATCCTCTAAAAAAACATCAGATTTGAAATAACATTCATATAAGTTCAAACTCTTTCTTTAAAAACCTACTTTTCATGAGAGATGTGTAAACATGTGCAAGAACGTAAACAGAAATAGCAAGGTGTGCAAACTACACCATCCCCCATGCTTGAATGACATTGTCCCAGTGACACTCCCCCATGCTTATATGAAACTAAGTGAATGCACATGAGAGGAAATAAATGAGGGAAAAGAGTAGAATCAACTTGTCATGAATTAAAAAATTGCACGTTCTATGAATGTAATGTATGCAATGTGTACATGACATGACGTGAAAACCATGAATGAAACAAAAAGAACATGAAAAACTCATGAATAAAATGAAAAAGGAAAAACAAAATAAAATCTATAAATTCTAAGCAAATCTAATAATATACAAGATATGGGTTGCCTCCCATAAAGTGCTAAGTTTCACGTCCCCAGCCAGACGGATCCCTGGAAAAACCTTCATCGTCCATGAGATCAATGGACATGAAGTATCGCTCAATGAGGCTCTATGAAGAAAAGAGTGTCATCTGTGACACTACGCACTGTGTTGCCATCCCGTCTACCTCTAAATGTAGTATCAAATCTCTCTCGACATGAAGAACAAAGATTAATCTCATCTGAGAGACTGGTCAAGAATTGAGAGTCTAGAACCGATCGACTATCAATGAATGCAACTTCAGACAAGTGGTGAATATGATCTGGCTTGACTTGGTCAAGCACCTTCTGCATCTATACCTCTTGCTTACTAAAAACAATCGGTGATCCTAAAAGTTGAGAGAACGGGGCTTTATGAATATGTGATGATAATGCATGCTGTGGGTCAGGCCTTTTCTGTTGAGGTATCATGGAGATTGACTTGTCAGTAGAAATGATATGAGGTTCATGAGTCGATTCCCGAGTGGAGTGACACGCCTTCCCATACTGAAGGGATGTAACATATTTGACTTGCACAGGGTGTGAATCTGTGGGTTGCAAGTCAAATGACATGGGCTCCTCTCCCTTGGATGTGACAACATACTGACTATGAAGGTTCCCCTGGCTTTGCCTACTGAAGGTCTCAACCAACTGTCCCATTTGAGTCTCTAGCTTGGCTATTGACTGCGTATGGGAGCTCAAAACTTGTAATATCCTATCTTGGAAGGATTAACTAGGTGAAAGCTCATGAGAATGGGGTTGAGTATAAGCAGGTTGGGCTGGGGAATGAACCTGTGGAAAAATAGGATGCGAGTAACCTTGTGAAGGGTTACTGGGTCTATATTGTGTCTGGGAGGGCTGATGGGATGGAGAAATGGACTGGTTTCGCCAACCTGGGTTATATGATGCAAATGAATCAAGCATGGGTTTAGCGAAACCTTGGGCAACATTCACCTGCTCCTGAACAAATTCAGGATATAATGGAGCTGCCGGACAATCTGAAACACAATGTGCAGGGCTAGCACATAGCTCGCACACTCTTCCTACTGGACTTCGCGAAGAATTGGCTAGGAGTTGATCTAACTTCCTAGTCAACTGGTCAACCTTGGTACGCAAATCTAACTCAGACCCTACTTCGGAAATCTTTATTTTCCTAGGACCACTAGACAGAGATGTAGTCCTATCAAGCCGTGAAGACAAGGTATGATGCATCCTGTTTTCACTCAAGGTCTCGAATAGAGACCACGCCTCGTCCTCACTCTTGAGCATAAAAGTGCCCCCACAAGATGAATCAACCATCTGACGGTGCTTCTCAGAAAGCCCGTCATAGAAATACTGCACCAACTGCCTACGAGGCACTTGGTGATGGGGACACTTGCGGAGAAGATCTTTCAATCTCTCCCAAGACTCGTGAAACTGTTCTCCCTCAATTTGAGAAAAACTGGTTATAGCTTTACGAAACTGATTCATTTTACCAATTGGGAAGTACTTTTTGAGGAATTCGCGCTGCATTCCTTCCCAAGTAGTAATATGAACCGTCTTAAGAGATTTTAGCCAGTGCTTGGCTTTATCTTTGAGAGAGAACGGACACAAAGTTAACCTCATAGCGTCATCTCCAAAGTTATTGATTCGCACTGTCAAGCAAATCTCAAGGAATTCGTCGAGATGACGATATGGGTCCTTATTACTAAGGCCATAAAACAAAGGTAGCATTTGAATCACACTGGCCTTAATCTCAAAATGGCTCGCTCCTACATCAGGTCTCGTGATGCAGGAGGCGGGAGTATATGTATTTGGCATGAAGTACTCCCTCAAAGGACGGATCAAATGATGATCGTCAACCATTGCGTACACCTCGGAGTAGACCGGTGTAGCACACGTCCTAACTTTGGGTTTTCTACCTAACTAACGCACTAAGAGGTCAAACCATGCAAACCACAAAGCGAGTAGACTAAAAACAACAAAAACTAAACAAACACCACACACTTACACATAACAGAGATTATGCAAAAGAAATATGAAATCTATGTGTACGGTACCAATCGTACACAGTCACCTCTAAGGGGATCTTAGTAGGTGGGCTGTGCAGAAAAGTAAGCTCGTCTCTAAGATATGCACATACGTGGTTCTACAACTAAATGCAAACAAACACTAAGCAATAAAGTGAATACTAATATTACGCCGTTCCCCGGCAAAGGCGCCAAAAATTTGATGTCTTCTTTTAAATCGTTGTAATTTTGAAAAGATTTTTATATATAAAACATGTGAAAACCAGACATTAAATAATAAAAACCGGTTCTCACTAGTGGATAAGACCAGGTCGAACTCAGGGAACGGGAATATTTAGTATTCAAACACACAAATCTAAACTAATCTTTATTGCTGTATTATTAAAATGTAAAATGTTCACGAAAGGTAAAAACAACTAACTATTACAACAAATGAATAACCTTCGCAGAGGGCGTAAAGTGCAATATTTACAAACCCAATTAAATTCCTAATTCTAAACTAAAAAATAAAAAGAAACTCTACTCTTCGTACTTCGTGTCACGTAATCACTTCCGCTCCACTCTTGTGCTATCCTGCACACGTCAAATGAACACGAGCCGTACCAAATACTAATAGAGACTATACTAAGAAAAATATACTAATTAAATGCTAAAACAATGAAAGGTAATATAAAAGAAAATTAAATGACAAACAAAACGATACTAACCTATAATGCTAATGTATGCAAGCTAGATATAAACTATATGAAACTACTGAACATTCACTAAGTACTTTTAAAAACTAACTAACAGCATTTTCTTAACTAAGTAAACTAACTACTAATTAATTGAGTATTCTAATTACAAAACAATTAATAATGCTAATTATTTACTTAACAACTAACTACTTACCTAACTAACAACTAACATTATTACTCAAACAGTAAAAATCAGTGAAATTCAATTTTAAAATCAACACACATGTGAAAATAAGTTTTAAAAGCAACAGACTATGAAAACCAACTTTGTTTTACCACACATTATCGTGAAAATGAATTTTCACATTTTAATCACAATGCCCGACTTTACACAGGTGAGATCGGTTCCTACAGTGGCTCAGAAAGATGAGCTGCCAGAGATATGGGTAACCGCCGGTGAGTTCTACAAGAAATGCAATTCACGATAGTAAATGTAACTTCCGGCAGATCCAGAGATGAGGATTCCAACAACCAGAGATCTACCCGGCAGATCAAAGTAATTTTCTGGCAAGAAAGAATGATTCCAGGAGAAGAATGAATTTCAACCAGTGACTTGGAGGAGATCTGATGGTTCTTGATCAGATGATCGGGATTCCGGTAATCAGATACAGAGAACTTCCGACGAATCCTCCTGGTTCTGTTAGATTTCACGGCTGTTCAACAATGAGGATGTCAGATTCATACTTTCACTTCAGATCACAACATCCGATCGAATTTTTTCAAAAACACTCACTAGAATTTCAAATAGCAACAGCCTCCACCGGAAATAGCAACAGCTGTGAAATGAATTTCATGGTAACTCAAGTGAAAATGCCTCTTTCACATTTTCACGATAAATGTGAAGTGAATCCGGCTAAATTAGGGGATTCCAACTATCAACAGAGAACAAAGAGATTATGATCAGCTAGATTTGATCCAGTTCTCTGATCAATGCTGGAAATCAAATTCAATTAACTTTGAAAATAATAGTCTGAAAACACAGTGATCGATCCAAATGATCGATCAATTTTATAAGAAAATGTTCAAATTCGATGAACCCACAAACATATCTAATGATTTAAGTATGATGTTTTCTCCGGATTTCAGATCCACGCAAACTAGAAATGGTGATTTCACAGCTATCAGATGTCTGATTTCACTGTATGCACACTACAACGCTTGAAGAAAAAGCTTAAAAACAAACACACAGCAAACAAAAAAAAATAAAAAGAAATAGAAATAATATGCAGAATGAATCTATGAATCAAAAGAAAATATGTTGAAAATTTAGATGCTAATGCTAATACTACCTACGATGAATTCAAAATGTAACATGAAATTTGAATCACACATGCTATCTACTAATTTCAACAAATCAAATTAACAAAACAGAAGAAGAGGAAGAAGAAGAAGAAGAAGAAGAAGAAGAAGAAAAAGAAGAAGAAGAAGAAGAAGAAGAAGAAGAAGAAGAAGAAGAAGAAGAAGAAGAAGAAGAACTTACTGTAACTTGAGGGATTAGAAGAGAGGTTGGAATCCTCTCTCTTGCTTCAGCTGTTGTAGGAATTCTCCACCGGAAAGAGGATGAGAAAAAGAGGGGGAAATAGGGAGAAGGAGAAGAAGAGGTAAGAAGAGGTGGAGAAGAAGGGGAAGAAGAGAGGGCTTAGGCAAGAAAGAGAAGACAATTTGAAATTCCCCCTACGTATCATATTTATAAGTTTGAAGTTTTGTCCATAAGTCCATCTTCTTTTAAAAATTGCATTTCAACTCTCTTCAAAAAGTTATTTGCAAAACAACTCAAAATGACTATGTTTTAGAAATTGTAAAACTAAGTCTATTTTAAATCTAATTTTTTTATGATTTTCAAAAACTAAACTACTACAATTATGTCAAACACTAAAATATGCATAAAAATGTAAAGTAACACTATTTTTCATGCATTTTCTATTCTTATATTATTTTAGTACATTTACTCGAAACTAACATAAAATTGGGTTTTTAAATCATTTTCTCATGAAATCATGCATATTTTTATATGAAATATCCCTAAAATATATGCATGATCAGATCCCATATTAGATGTTTTGGAAATGATGTAGCAGATTATACATATGATATTAATGTGCAGGTCATGAGCAATTTTTGTTGGAATGGGTCTGATCCCCATATTTACTGCATCCCCTGTAGATGGGTGGTCCGGTGTTGGCTTCGTCTCTACACATCTTATAGAGGATATATATATATATATATTCGTATGCAAGAGCATCCTAATAAACCCCTTGCATGGCATTATAAAGCACAACTTCTGAGGATGCGACAACTATGTGTGTATTATCTTTTTTTTTTTTCTCTGTTGAAACTCTATATAGCTGCAATATCAGCATTTGCCTACCATTGCATTAACTCATTCACGTACACCTCCACTTCTTTTCACAAATGCACTTCCCTGTTACTATACTCCACTGTGTGTAACCTGTTGCACCTTCCTTTCTTTCACCTTGTCACCCAACCTGTTGCACTTCTTCACCTTAGTTATAACAACAAACTTCTTATATGCCATCATACCACTTTACACTGCTGAAAATCATTTGTGTTCCAATGTGTCATTGGTTACACTACCTTCAAACAACCCAGGATCAATAGTCTTCCTCCATTACGGTTTGCTGTCATCACTACCACAACACTGCAAATTTGTTGTAATGTGCATGAACACTGCACCTGTGCACTTTTACTTCACTTACACGTTGCACATTCATATTTTTACCATCACCATTACAGCACAGTACTACTTCATTACACACTGTCACTCGTGCACAACCTCTGTCACGACCCTTGCAACAATGCTCTAGCCAATTGCTGCGTAACCACATCAGCCCCTGCACTGTTATGATGTCCCCCTTTGTACCTACAGCAGTGCTTGGCACTGTTGTAGCCTCTAAAACATACCTACAGCAGTGACAATGCACTGTTGTGGTTTCCCTTTCAAACTTCTACAGTAATGCCCAACATTACTACAAATCCCAGTGATGCCAAACACTACTGCAATCTCACTATAGCCTGTAACAGCATATTACCCACCCCTTTACACCCACCTACCATCCACCATCACCCCTTTTACATATTATACACATCATAGCATGTGTATTTTGCCAGCCTTGCAACACAACCCACACCCACTTTGCCACTATCCAGCAATTCATGGAGGTTGTCCCATGCTGGGCAATGGGTGCAAGCCCAGCCGCAAGAACTGATGCAGCTGCAGATGCAATCTCAGTCACAGTACCTCCATTCTCCATCTGCACCAACTCCACTTTTACAGCAACATTGTTGTTGCCATTTTGCAGGGAATCATCCCCTGTCATCCACCTTTGCTGTCTCACAACATCCCCTTTACACTATCATAGCATGCATACCAATTATCTTCCCTTGTGCATGAACCTCTGCATATTTCAGCATGGTCCACCTTTATTAGTTCCTTCATATCCTATCCTCTGCTTCCTTCAAACAACATCATATGTCCACTTTATTATACTACACTTAGGTATCATCTGTATTTCATATAATAGCGCACTTTGACATCTATCCAAATGCACATTTTTTTTTTGCCATAAGCACATAGACATTACTTCCTCAACCTAGATATCATATTTAGGAGTAGGTCCACATGCATTTTTTTTAAGTTTTCCCATCAAATTTAGAATATTGTCGATATATCCAAAGATGAATTCTCTCGTTGTCACATGTATTTTCTCATTCAATTAAGCACAACATTTAGATCCTAAACATGCATCCCCATCAACATTGAGGAATCATCATATGCACTGTAAATCCAATGCAATTTCACAATTTCTTTTCCATTTCGTATTCCTGTTGCATGCTAACTTTGTCTTTTTGCAGGAAATGTCTGAAAATGTCATTTTTTTTTTTAGAGATTGTAATCTCAATTGCAGAATTGTAATAGCTAGGTTATAATGAATTTTACATTTCCTGCACTAGATTAGAATGAATGATCATATATATCTTAGAAATTGCTTGTTTTCATGTCATTTTCTCCTTTTATTTTCAAAAATTTCACAAATGAAGAACACAAATGACACGTGCACCATTTTTGTAAAAGGTAATTAATCCTAAGTTAATGATTTACATCAATGGCCATAGTCAGGATGTAAACAAAACTTAGGATTTTTATCTTTTATAAAATAACATTGATCCACACTGGATCCTCTTTAAAAATCATCATATTTTTGAATATTTTCTTCTTTTATCAGAGTTTAACTTAAAATTAACTCAAAATATATATCAATGGCCATAGTCAGAATATATTGACAGTTAATTTCATTTTAAACTCTATAAAAGCACCAAAATTTGTTTCATTCTTCACCTGAATTTAAATATAGATTATTATATAATACATTCAATGACCATAGTCAGGAGTGTATTATATCCTCAATCTTATTTTAATTCACTTAAAAATGAAATAAGATTTTCAAATCCAATTTCAAAATTCTTTAAATTCATTCATCATTTAGGATAGAACTGCATCATATTTTCAAAATTCTTTTTCAAAATCCAAGTGGTCTTGAATATCTTTTCTTCAAATTTCTATATTAAATCATCAATTCTATCTCATTTTCGAAGTCCAGTTTCAAAGTCCGATTTGACTTTGAAATTTCAAAATTCATTTTATATTCAAAACTCCAATCAAATTCAAAGTTCAATTTAAAATTCTTGATTCATCTTCAAATTCAAACTTCAAATTCAAAGTCCAATTTGACTTTGAAATTCATTTGTATATTCTAAAATTCTAAATCAAATCTAAAAATTCAAATCAACTTTGAAATTCCAAGTTCATTTTTCAAGATTCAAATTCAAATTCAAATTCGATTCAATATCTCAAATTCAATTTCAAAGTTTAATTTAAACTTTGAAGTTTTCTTATTCTTCTGATTTCAAATTCAAAAATCAAGATTATTTTCTTATCTTCAAATTCAAAATCCAAGTTTTGAGATTGATTTTGAATCTCAAAATTCAAGTTTTTCTAAGTTTTAAATTCAATCTGGGTTTTCAAAACCCAGATCCATCTTCAAAAGTCCCATTTGGACTTTCAAAATCCAAATCCAAAGTTAGATCCCAATCCCAACTTGGATCCAGATTTCCAAACGTAATCTCCACTTTTTGGATCTCAGATTTCAGATTCAAATTTCATCTTGGATTCCAGATCTTGGATCCAATTCCAATTTAGGATCCAGAGCCCAACTTCATTTCTAGATCTCAGACTTCGGATACAATTCCATTTAAGACTCTAGAATCCAACTTTATTTTGGATCTTAGACTTCAGATCCAAAGCCACTTAGGATCCAGAATCGTGTTCCACTTTGGATCTCAGATTTCAGATCCAATTCCATTTTTAGGATCCAGAATCCAGTTCCACTTTGGATCTCAGACTTCATATCCAATTCCATTTTTAGGATCCAGAATCCAATTCCACTTTGGATCTTAGACTTCGGATCCAATCCCATTTAGGATCCATAATGCAAATTCCATCTTAGATCCCAGATTTCAAATCCAATTCCATTCCCAATTCTAGATTTTAAATCCAAATCTATCTTGATTTCAAATCCAATTCCATTTTCAGATCTCATCTGGACTTCTTAAATCCATTTCTATTTTTAAATTTCCATTTGGATCTCTCAAATCCAAATTCTATCCTGATTTCAAATTTTAAATCTAAAATTTAATTCCATCTCAGATTTCAACTCTTCTCTGGGTTCACAATTCAAATTCAAAGTCCATTCCTGACTTTGAAACTTCATTCCTTTTTTCTTTTATCTCAGCTTTAAATCATTCTTTTCAAAATCCAAAGATTTATTCTTCCAACTCTAATTATTTCAAAGACTTAGAACTTCAAGATATCTTTCCTGATCTATCTCAAGTTCTAAAGCTAGATTCAACCATTTCTTCACTCCATTATCAAATTCATCTTAGAAAACTTGAAAATTTTCAAAACATTTTCTCAAAAGAGCATACATCCTTGCATTGCACAAGCATGATTCTTTGTGCATTTAGACTTAGGATAAATTCTTAGATAATCTTTTAGCAAAACAAAGAGGCATAAATTCGACCCTTGGTTCGATTACCCCTGGTAAAGGCGCCAGGAACAGTCGAACGTCGTACCGACGAGCGAATCCCGTCTCCCCATTTTTCTCGCAAATATTTTTAAAACGGAGGCGAGTTATTTTCTTAAATATTTTTAAATCAAGGTCAAATGAGACCCCACAAAAGAGCGACTCTCTCTTCTTCCTTTTCTTATTCTCTCTTCTTTTCTATCTTTTTATTCTCCTTCAAAAAGGGGGAATAAAGGTTAGAAAGGCAAAGAGAAAGGAAAAGAGGAACGAGAGGAAAAATTTTGCAATGATCACAAGGCATTACAAGAACTAGGGTCAGATACTACTTCAAAAAGTATATGCTATATACAAACAAGAAAATACTTGAAAGAGATGGATCAACGAAGCGAACTTACTTCAATTTACGAAAAAACGACTCTAGAAGGCTCCAACGGCTTCAATCACTTCGAACATCCTTTTGAGAGGTCAGATGGGTTCGACCTAGTTGAGAGAGAGGAAGAGTAGGTCAAACTGCTCAACCTAAGTGGTTTGAACCAAACTGGGTTCCATCCAAGTCAACTAGGTTCAGCAGGTTCAGACTTAGCCCAAGTAGGCTAGGTCTGGTTAAGAAAATCAAACCAAATATTGAGACCAAAAAGGACCTTGACTTTGACTTCGAACCAAACCAGGTTCAAGTCAAGTCAACTGGGTTTGGACTAGGTCAAGTGGGTTCAAACTAGGTCAAGTAGGCTAGGTCTAGATCAGGCAGGCTCAGGCCAGGTCAGGCAGGCTCAGACCAAGTGAGCTAGGTAGGAGAGGTTTTAGGAAAGAGGAGAGAGAGAGAGAAGGCTAGAAAAGGGGGGGGGGGGCGATTTTTTCTAAAAGGGGGCACCTTTATTTATAGTTAATGAAACTTGACCCCCAAGTTTCCCTTTTACCTTTATGCCCTTTGCTTATTTTAAACTTCAAGAGGTTCCTTGGTGTGGGGCCCACATGAAAATTCCATGAGATATTTTCATGGGTCCCACCCGATATTTTCTGAAGAATATTTCTGTGGGTCCCACCAACATTTTCGTGCGTCCCACAAAAAATTCAGCTTTTCGATAATTTTTTTCCAAAAAATTCTGAGTACGCCATTCCCTTCGTATTGACGTAACTAAGAAAGTCGGCTCGAGAAAATCTCTTGATTTCGTTCAGGTAGAAAGTTATGACTTCTAGAGTGTTTGAGCATATATTCGCAAAGCGACAAATATCTTAAGTATAACTGGTTCGTAGAAATTGATTCGTTTTGCATTCTGAGTGAAAAAGCTATTTTTACTGGTAAATACTTCATGAATTTTATTCAGAAATTATACTGAAAAATTGTCGGTCTTACATCATTACCCCCTTAAAGGAATTTCGTCTGCAAAATTATGTTAAGAGTATAAAGTGAATAGCTGAGGATACTTATCCCGCATATCAGATTCAGGCTTCCAAGTGTAATAATCAATTCCATGATGTTGCCATCTCACTTTAACAAGTAGAATGACCTTCGTTCTTAGCACTTGCTCTCGTCGGTCCATGATTTCTACTGGTTTTTCCTCCGCCATCATATCTTCTTAAATATCAATATCTTCATGTTGGATGACGTGAGAAGAATCATGAACGTATTTCCTAAGCATTGATACATGAAATACGTCATGTATTTGTGCGTATTGCGGTGGCAATGTTACTCAGTAGTCGGTCTCTCTGATATGACTCAAAACTTTAAAAGGACCAACGAATCTGGGGTTGAGCTTCCCCTTCTTTCCAAAATGAAACACACTCTTGGTTGGGGAGACTTTGATAAAAATCTTATCTCCAACCGCAAAAGTGAGCTCCCTATGTCATTGATCTGCGTAGCTCTTCTGTCGGCTCTAAGTAGTCAGTAGCTTCTTTCTGATCATATGGACCTGCTCAGTGTAGTGCTGCAATACAATGGGCGAGTCCAAGGTTCGCTTACTCACTTTACCCCAATGGATTGGTGATCGACAGGGTCGTCCGTACAAGACTTCATACGGTGCCATCCCAGTGCTAACGTGGTGGCTATTATTATAAGCAAATTCAGCCAACGCTAAGTAAGAATCCCAATCACCCTTCCATTCTGACATATAGGCTCTTAGCATATCTTCAAGAGTCTGTATGGTCCGCTTAGATTGCTCATCAGTTTGAGGCTGGAACGTTGTACTGAACTTAAGTTTTGTCCCCAGGGCTCTCTGCAGCTGCTCCCAGAAGTGGGAGGTGAACTTCGGGTCACGATCAGATATGATCGATATCGACACTCCATGGAGTCTGACGATTTCTCGAACATAGATTTCTGCCAATCATTTTGTTGAATATCGAGTGTTGATTGGCAGAAAGTGAGCAAACTTGGTGAGTCTGTCTACAATCACCCATATCGAGTCATATTATCTCTTGGATTGAGGTAATCCTATGATGAAATCCATCATAATGCCCTCCCATTTTCATTCTGGAATCTCAATCTGTTGCATCTTTCCGCCAGGTCATTGATGTTCGATCTTAACTTACTGGCAGACCAAACACTTTGAGAGAAACGTGGCCACATCTCTTTTCATACCCCTCCACCAGTATTTTCTCTGCAAGTCTCATAACATCTTTGTACCTCCAGGGTGGATAGTGTACTTGCTACTATGAGCTTCCTAGAGTACTTTCTCTCTTAGCTCAGGGTTATTTGGAACCCATATTCTTTCTTCTATCCATATTCCTCCATCTTCTTTCAAATGGAAGAAAGTGTCATCTTTTTCAGCACAAGCTTTTAACTCCAAGTACTGGGGGGTCCTTGAATTGTTGGGCTATAATTCGACCAAGGATCTCGATGTGGATTGTCAAGCATGACAATCAGATTTTTCCAGAATCATCCAAAAATGGCTTTCAGCCGACGAAATCTTCCATCAACTTTCATTGTCCTGCGAGGCTGACGAAAGTGCCAACAATCTTGCGACTAAGGACATCCGCTACAACATTCTCCTTTTCAGAGTGATAGGAAAGCGTGAATTCATAGTCTTTGAGGAATTCTAGCAATCGCCATTGCTGCATATTGAGCTCCTTTTGAGAGAATAGGTATTTTAAGCTTTTATGGTCTGACATGACCTTAAACTTCTCTTCATACAGGTAGTGTCACCAAATTTTAAGCACGAACACCACCGCGGCAAGCTCAAGGTCATGGCTTGGATAGTTTTTCTCATGTATTCTCAATTGTCGTGATGCATAGGTGATCACCTTGCCGTGTTGCATCAATACGCAACCAAGACCCATCCCTGAGGCATTCGTGTAAGCTCTGAATCCTTCTTGACCAGAAGGTAGAGTAAGGACAGGGGAAGTAGTAAGCCTCTGTTTGAGAATTTCAAAGCACTCCTTACACTGGTCGTTCCATCCGAACTTGACTCCCTTTTTCAACAGTTTTGTCATGGGTACGACAATTCGGGAGAAGTCCTGTATGAACTTTCGATAGTATCTGGCAAGTCCAAGGAAGCTACGACCTCAGTGATATTCTCTGGCTGTTTCCAGTCTATCACAACTTCCACCTTCGCAGGATCCACTGCGATCCCATCTTTAGAGATTACATGGCCAAAGAACATCACTTTGTCTAGCCAGAATTTACATTTCGAAAAGTTGGCATAGAGTTGATTATCCTGAAGGGTCTTCAAGACGATAGTGTTCACTGTGTTGTTCCTTATTCTTTGAATATACAAGAATATCATCAATGAAGACGATGACAAAGTTATCCAAATATGGTCTGAATATCCGATTCACCAGATCCATGAAGGCAGCAAGCACATTAGTAAGTCCGAAAGGCATTACTATGAACTCATAATGGCCATATCTCGTTCTGAAGGTAGTCTTAGGTATATCTTCCTCTTTAACTCTGAGTTGATGATACCCATACCTAAAGTCGATCTTGGAGAACACTCTTGTTGTTCTGAGTTGATCGAATAAATCCTCAATCCGAGGCAACAAGTACTTTTTTTTTATAGTTGCCTGGTTAAGCATTCGATAATCGATGCATAACCGAAGGGATCTATCCTTCTTCTTTACAAATAGCACTGGAGCTCCCCATGATGATGCACTTGGACGGATGAACCCTTGTTCCATCAGTTCTTCCAACTGACATTTCAACTCACCGAGTTCAGCTGATGTCATTCGATAGGGGGCCTTTGATATTGGCATTGTTCCAGGTAAGGATTGAATTCCAAATTCAACTTCACGAAGTGGTGGAAGTCCTGGCAATTCCTCAGGAAACACATCGGGAAACTCTCATACCACTTCCAAACTCTCAAGGGACTGGATGTTTGAATTTTCCACTAAGAGGCTTAATAGGAAGGCTACACAACCTTTCCTAAGGTATTTTTGTGCCTTAAGAGCTGATATGAGTCATTTCTGCGGGATAGGTTTAGATAACCGGTATTCCACCTTAGGCAATCCCGGTTAAGATAGAATTACCCTACTCTCACGACACAAAATCCTGGCATTATTCTGGGACAACCAATTCATTCCTAGAATGACATCATACTGTACCATATCGATAAGGATGGCATCAGTAGGCAAGTGTTGCCCAGCTATTTCTATATCCAAGTTCTTCACACACCGGATATATTTGGTGCGTGAACCCAACGGGTTGTATACTTTGATCATTTTATCAACCGGTTGCACCGAAGAGTGGAGTTGTTCGGTGAAATCATTGGAAATAAAAGTATGAGTAGCACCATAATCAAACAAGACGTAAGTTGCATGTCCATTAACAGGTACGATGCCTTCAATTAGGTCACCAATTTCAACTTGTTCAGTCGTTACAACATATACATGACCTGCAACAGACTTTTGTTCTACTTTAGGTGGTAGTCATTGGAATTGGGGACGTGGTGGTACTTGTTGAGGGGGTCCGACAGATCCGGTATTCCTCCTTTGCTCATCCGCAAGCTTCTTACCACACTACCTCGCAATATGGCCCATTTTGCCACAATAGAAGCAACCACCCGTGTCATGAGGACACAGTCTCTCAGGGTGGTTCACATGGCACTTCGGGCAACTGGAGTTTGACTGCTGAATATTGGGAGCCATATTTTGCTTGGGATTCACGACTTGCTGAGCGACGCTCCCACCTTGGAACCTCCTATTTTGAAAAGGTTGTTGTGAACCTTGGCCACTTGGGAACGTTCTCTTATGGTTCCCACCATTGATTACATGCCTTTTTACTATGACCCCTTTGGATCGCTTCCAGTCCATGTGAATTTTTGAAGCTGCCGCCACTGCAGCTTGAAAGGTTGAGGACATGCTTGTTATAACTTAAGACCGCAACCCTTCCCGTAGACCGTTGATATACTTGTCGGCTCTCTCCTGGTCTGTCTCAAACAACCGAGAGCAGTATCGCTCTAGATTTTGGAATTTGGTGGTATAGTCAATCAGACTCATACCGCTCTGCTCTAACTTCAGAAACTCCATCTTTTTCTTGTTTCTGAAATGCAATGAAAAATAGATATCCATAAAAATTCTCTGGAAGTTCTCCCAAGGAACGACTTCGAGTTGTGAGAACTGGATCAACTTAATGGTATCCCACCAGTTCTGTGCATTGTCCTTTAATCTATACATACCAAAGTTGATATTTTTCTCTTCTGGTACTCCCAATACCAGGAAAGCACGTTCTGTCTCCTCGATCTAGTTTTTTGCAATCTCTAGATCGGCTCTACCGACCAAAACTGGCGGGTCAAGTTTGAGGAACTTCTCATAGGTTATTCCTTCCTGGTTCTCATTACGAGGTATGACTGGTTTTGGCCTCGTCTCACGAATGGCTGTAACCAGGTTGTTGAGCGTCTCTAGTAGGAATCCTTGTGTATGAAATTTCTCGCTCGGCATGGTTCTCCTTGTCGTAGGAGTCATTTATCTATTCACACACAAGCACTTGTTTTTAGTTTCTTGATGTATATAGGGAAGTAAAACTTTATTTACTTATATACATTCCATTACAAAAACATCGCCTCATATACAAGTGTCATGCCCCACTGGCAGACATAAGCGGCGAGAAACTATATACATGAGTCTATTGACTCCAAAACATCACCAGTCTCTTTAGAACATAATTTCTTTGATGAGTATGAACTCATAAAAGTCCATCGGTTGCCACATCGCCTTGGTTTATGTATCACTAGAGTTGGCTTGGGCGACACTTCCGTACTCTCAAGTGAATCCTGAAGATAGATGAGGGATGCTGGTCCACTCTCCCAGGCAACATTATCAAGACTCGGAGAGTCTGAAATTATGATCGACGAATAAAATAAATCCCCTCTTTCATTCGGATCATTCAAGCTTGGCGTATGTGATGCCGGGTGGTAGCTTGGTGAGCGATTGACTTCCCCAAGGAAGTTCAAATCAAAGTCTCTTAGACTTGGCGATCCATTAGAAGTCGTTGGGGTACTGTTACTCCCAATACTTAAGTAAAGCGGTCCACTAATGCGCGAGGTCTCATCCTTAAGACCGTTTGATCCCCGCCAACCCATGGTATATTTCCTTTGGCATTCATTGGCGGAATACCCATCCTTGCCACAAAACTGGCAGTCCTGAACCTTATACAGGCATATCCACTCATCGTGCATGAACTTGCAACGATAGCAATAACCGCGTGAGTCGTGAGTTGCCATCTATATAAAGATGCACTCAAATTAATAAGTTTAAAGAAAATATACTTACAGTATGATATCGTAAAAACGACGGATCTTGAACCAGGTTTCTCAGACACAGGCTCTGATACCAATTCTGTAACGCCCCGGATTTCCAAAACAAAGCTAAGTTAAATTTTTCATGGATTTTTTTTCTTTCTTTGCAGCAGAACTTAGAAAAGCTTCTAGCAGCGGAATCGGACGATAATGAGTCGTCAGTTTTAGAAAACCCCGGGCACATTACAAGTATATGGCCAAGCAACTCATTGACCACCAAAGTATTTTATTTTATCGAAAACCACACGTTTATTACAACATCACTGCTTAGAAAAGCAACATCGGTTCAATAAAAGGAAGCAACACAACTCTGTCTAGAGAAACTCTGGAACTCAATGCCGCCTCGCTCCGCATATCGCAACGCAGATTCAACACTTGAAATTCCCATAAAATGGGGTCAGAACCACTGATGGTCTGGTAAGCAAGCAATCACATATCCATTCAACTCAAGTAAATGCGTTAACCACTCAGGGTTGCTGTTCACAATAATGATGCTCAAGTCTCCATGACTTAGCGTATATCGCAAGAGCCTCCTCAGGGCTATGAGTTGAACATCCGCTCAAGTCTTCACGACTTAGCGCAAGCCTCTTCAGGGATGTGATTTGAATCTCTCGCTCAAGTCTTTATACTTGGCACATCCATATCCCACGCATCTAAGGACATCTCCTCGAGCTTCGCTTAGTCGTGCAGATACAACATGGGTCTTTGCCCAGTCGGTCCAGTCGTATACCGATTTGACACCTTTACAAAGGTTATGCAGGACTGACTCAATAACATCCATCCACTCATACATTCAAGCATCGCTGAATCTAAACTAATGCTTTGTTTCTATAATTAACCCCTCCCTTTGGGCTTAAGGGAGGTATATCTGAGAACCAATGCGATGATCTGAGGGTTGATTATTCTATGTATTTTTAGATACCCTAGAGGCTTGTTGACCCCATCCCCCTAGTAGGATGGTACAATCATACCAAAAGAAGTCCCTACTAGGTATTCAAATGCTTTCTGTTACTGCAGTAGTTGGGTTTAATCCTTAGAATTTAAGGATAACCACGACCTCCATACCTATGAGTGACAGAGGCCATCATGAACTCTATCAGGTTTGAGGGTAATATAAGTCACTCAAGGTTGCACCATCATCGTCTTCCTCGGTGAGAGATTCGGAAGAGGTCTACCAGCTTGACAAGCTACTTAATGCATGCCCATAGGGCATCTATTGACGTGTATGTACCCAACCCCATTCAGTGTGCCCCTAACACGATCATCAACCACGGGGTCTTTTCATTTTATTCATATGCATGCTTGACTATGCTCTCGGCATTGCGGCCATCGCGAGCATCTCACCTCTTCTAGGTGGACAACGTACTTTGGCTCTGTGGCCCTTATCAGTCTAGTTGTATATCAGTCTCTCAATGAGCATGCATATGACACGATCACAATGGATCGGTTGCTTAGCGTATTTTTATACACGAGCCCATAACCTAGTCAAGGCGCAACCACTACTCTGGTGCAGCGGCCCTTACGAGCAAGGTGCCTTTACAGGTATCAAGGGGACGAGTCAATCTGACATTGTTCCAACAACAACATCATTGTGCCACTTAATCGGTTCTGGCAGCTCTTTTGCCAACCATTTCGTTAGCACTTTTCCAGCTCTATCGGCAGTGGTGCGATGATCCTTTCTACCTTGTAGAAAGTATTCCATGAACTGGGTAACACTTCGCTATATGACGGAGTATCCTGCTATGTTCTTTTCTGAGCTATTTTTAGCTTCTTTAGAAATTTCTGCAGCACTTCCTCTCTTTGACGGAGAAAGCATGCATTTTTTTAATCCATTTTAGCGACATCTCCCCTCTTTGGTGAAAAATCGCTACGCTTAACTCGGGAAATGGATATACACCATTATGCGTACCTTGCATCCATCAAAGTTGTTTGGAACTCTCGGTCATAGCCAGGCCATACGTAAATGACTTAGTCTTTACATAAAGAGCAGTTTTGCTAAAAAGCGAAGCCTTTCCAATAAGGGCTTCATTAGTCAAGCAAAATCTTGAGCGAGGAGCGATAAGAGAATCGCATTGGCGATTTGGAGTTGATCTCCATTTGAATGCTCATTTACGCATCATATATGTAGTATAAACAGAAGTCTGTGCTTTATATGGCGATGACATAAAGGAAATGCATATACTTATTGTTCGGGGTGTTTAACCGACTGAAATAATATATATATATATATATATATATATATATATATATATATATATATATATATATATATATATATTTGTAGAAAGCTGGAGCCTTGACGTCATTCAACGCGACAGCGTAAGTAAATGCATAATCGAAAGTGCATAATTAGAAATTGCAGAAAGCAGGGAGCCTTGGCATCATACGACGCGACGACGTAATGTAAATGCATAATTGGAAATTACAGAAAGCAGAGAGCCTTGGCATCATACGACGTGGCAAAAAAGGTAAATTATAAGGCCTTGGCGATATAAGACGCGACGGCAGTCACCAGATGATATACACGAAGTTTGGCATCCAACGAGAGTTACGAGATGAGCAGGTGAACACCGAGGTGTCCTGAAAGGGTAAGATACCATTTTAAGAATGTATATATTGCGTATTCAACATATATATCCAGTGATAGTTACGAGGCGAGCGGTTGAACATCGAAGTGTCCTAAAGGGCTCAACCAAGAACTAGGGTCAGATACTACTTCAGAAAGTATATGCTATATACAAACAAGCAAATACTTGAAAGAGATGGATCAACGAAGCGAACTTACTTCAATTTACAGAAGAAATGACTCGAGAAGGCTCCAACGACTTCGATCCTCCTTTTGAGAGGTCAGCCTATGTAACACCCGTAAAATTTTCTGAGGACTTTACTGTTTGAATTGAGTTGGAATGCATGCTTTCATGTGTTTATGAGAATACAACACGTAATTTGATGTGGATTGATTGTGCTTTGTATTTAGCTTTGTACGCGCAACCCGAAAATCGTGTAGTTTCACTGTGTAAGTAAGAAGTGCCTAATTCTGGATGAATTAGCTTTTAAAATTTTAAGAGTTAATTTATAATATGTTTGAGTAGCTTGTTCCCGAATTTGGGACCCATACAATAAGAAAACCCCGTCAGTGCATGTGAATTACGAGTTTTGCTGGACGATTGGACCCGAATCGTAATACGCTTAATTCTTGCAAACAAAAGGCAATTTTCATGAAAGGCATTAAGCATTCTATGTTAATTAAGGCTTTAAAAAGAACTAAATGATTTATTGGAATTAATTTAATGTTTTAATGCGTTAATTAAGCATTGTTTTAAATTAATACAATTGGCGATTTTTGGATTTGGATCCGGATGACTAGAGAAGGACCCAACCCATTGGGTGTCCTCTCTAGAGGACGTTTTTGGCTTTGGTTGACCAGCTGGTCAAGGTTTGACCAGTTGGATGGCATATTTGAAAGTTTTTGCATGGGTTTGAAAAAGAAGGCCATGATTGGCCCTTGTTCTTTTCAAAACCTCATGATGAAGTCTAGAGCTTCATCATGAGGGGCGCATTCCAACAAAGGGAGGCATGGGGCTAGCGCCCCATGGTATTTCTGAAAGATTTTTGGAGCATTTCAAATGGTGAAAAACGGTTGGGCATAAAGGGCGGCAACCAAGGGGCAGCCCTTGTAATATTTCAAAATAGTAAAGGCACTTTTCAATGGCATTTTTGAAAGATTTCTGAAAATTTTCAAAAGCTCAACATGCATTGGGCGTGAGCTGGCTATGGGGGGGCGTGGAGCACCCCAGCCCTCCATCTACCCACATTAAATCCTAGCCGTTCCTTTTTGTAAACCCTATGTACTTAAGTCTTGAAGAGAGAGAAAGAGGAGACCCCTTGGGCGATTTTTTTTTGGTGGAGCTCCTCTCTCCTCCTTCCCTTCTTCTCCAACCGTGTGTGAGAGAGAGAGAGAGTTAGAGTATTGTGATACCTTGCTGCAGCTCCAACCGTGGGCAACGCCAACCTCCTCCATCTCCTCCATTTTCTAAAGCCTCGGAGGTGAGTTAGCATGCTTACAATGCATTTTTTTTGTTTATTGTGAAATGTGGTAGTGAGGTGCCATTTGAAATCGTTTTGGGTTTTTCCCATTTGAAATCATTTTGGGTTTTTCCCATTTAAAATCGTTTTGGGTTCTCCCCATTGCCATTGTTTTTCGTTGCATGCATTGCATTGAGCAAAATAATGGTAAGATGTCATGAGTTCAGATTTTTATTCGTGCTCTTGCATTTGTTGTAGTACATTACATGCTTTCATTTTAGACTATGGATTTAACGTGTATACTAGCATGCATAGCGGAGGTTTTCGGTTACACAATGGCTGGAAGCCATTTCACGTTCAAGCATTTTTCTATTGGTTGTTGACGCATTTTGTTCATGTGGTTTGACTCATGCCAGCCAAGGCATTGTTTGTCATCTTTCTCCGTTTTGGCTAGGAAGCCACAATTTGGCACAAGCCCAGCAAACCCAGCTTATGCGGGTTAGCCCCTTTGAGAGTGTTGTTAGCTTTGGCCAAACAGATCGAGCCGTGATTGAATGCACATCAAGTTTTCTCATTGTTCAGCTATTTTTTTTCTCTATTAGACGTTGAGCCTTTGATTTTATTTTCTTGGCTGGAACGGTCCAGGAAGTTGGATGCGACGCCCCCAGATTTCTCGACTTGCAAATCCTTTGGATTTAGGGTAATTTTTTTTTTGAAAACGAGTACGCAAGTGCGGAAGAAACCAAAACAAGGAGAAAACAAGCGGCGAACTCTGGGCAGGGCCGCAGGGGTGAAACAACAGTTTAATAAACAACTTTTATTAAATACATGTTTTACAATTTAAACAAGATGTACAAATCTTTCCCTTATACAAAACGACAACTGCCAGGATCCAACAAGTGAGATTCAGAAGTGTGGGTTCAGAGTCCGCTGCAGCACATCGAGCTCCATCGCACGCCTAAGTAAACACTTGTATCCCCATAAAATGGGGTCAGTACTCTTTCGAGCTGGTGAGACAAACCAATACGATATACCATATGTGGAAATCGAAGCAAAGCTATACATACAATACTTAGCATGCTTAAAAGCAGTAATAGAACAATTACATCATAATCAAAGGTACAATGCTACACATGGATCTACACGAGAATGTGCTAGCATGAATCAATGAAATTAGGCAAAGCATACGCAAATAACTACAACTATCATTTCACAATTCATATCAATTTGTAAAGTATGCATCAAGGAACATAAAATTTCTAATGTAATGATACAAAAGCTGTGAAAAGCAAACCGATGTGTCATCGTGATTTGTGCACAAATACAAGTGAACAAGTATGTGTAACATGCCATAAGTGCAAGAACTAGCTAAGCAACAATGTGAACCATTGTACGTTATGATGAGACAGTTAGAAGCATATTGCCACTGTAAAGCGTGACTCACAAGCTGTGCCAAAGTTCGTAAATTATGTATTACGACCATAAGCGAGTTCATCTCGCTAAGTGGAGCCATCGCCCACAAACCACTCGCCAAGGAGTTCCAAATGTCGCACAAGTCTCTAAAAAAGAGACTGCGATCCATACCAAGTGCCTCGAGTCCCTTCACACTTGGAGAAGACCATTCAATTGCCAAAGTGATTAGTACATTCAAGTAGTGCGAGCAAAACATGGGAGTATATTCATTCGTGTAAACAAACACAACGAGCACGATTATGTGACTACATTCATTTGATGACCTGCGCCTTAGGTTTCGTAATTACGAAAAACCCTTATTTTATTTAGAAGCCTTTGATAGGGTGTCTTTTGGTGGCACTTCGTGTTCCATTTCAAAAGTGGACCTATGCACATACGTATGAGTCCACACCACATACATTGATAATTTGCCATTGGGATTCATGCAATCAATTATGCAAACATGACCATGCGATTATACTCCTTTGATGACATACGCCTTAGGATTCGTAGTTATGCGAAAATCTCATTTATTTAAGGCAGTAACATGGCATCAATTGCAAAAATTCACGTTCTATGCGAAACAACACATGCACAGGGATAGTCACACACATTACCCATATCATATCATTTCGTATTCATAAACATTTTACGTAGCTCGCATGGTATACCGCACACTTGTAGCACGACTCGCAACTAGTTGAACATTAAAATAAGTGCATTGGGATATTGGATCCCGTGCTGCAAACACACATGCAGCCCCATGGGTTGCAGTCCGAATGCATGCTAAAACAAGTAAAAGTGTGGCGAAAAGAAAACCAGCTGCAGCTGGTGTTGACCAAAGCTTACCTTGCCATCTTAGCAGTCGCATCAGTGCCATGGGGGCACCAAACACACTCATTGCAGGCCCGATTTGGGCAGCGCTGCAAACCTGAGAGGAAGACAACAACTATGCTGTCATGCAATCTAACAAGGGTCAAATACCCTGGACCGAATGGGGGGTCCGGTCCAGGGAAGATCACGACTGGGGGCTCAACCAACTTAAGACAGCCCCGGGGTCTGGCTGGGCACAACGAGAAAGGAGTCTGGACTGGACGTCCAGACCCAGCTAAGCTTCCGCCATCACCAAGAAGAAAGGGGGTGCAGGCCCAGCTGCAACCTAAACATGGCAGGGCTACAACAGGGTTTGAAACGAACCCCAAAACCAAGGAGTTTAATGATCCACCCATCGAACTAGGTTCGGCCAGAGCCCATGACAAGTCTGGACCGAGTTCGGTCTAGACCATGTTAGGCCAAAAAGGGTGACCAAACCCTAAAGCCACCAAAAGGGCTCAACACACGGGTTCTTCCAGCTCCATAGAAAAAAGAAAAGAACGCCCAGGCTGACCCGTTTGTGGTCGGCCTGGGGGTCACTCAAGCACAACAATGCGTTCAAGAATTTCTGGACGCCCAACAGAAAATAAGGGGCTGAAAAGGAAAAAGGGCTCAGCCTGTCCAACCCAGGACAGCATTGCCTGAACCCAAGAGGGTCGGCACGGCTGCTGGACCAAGGGTCCGTCAAGGGATTCCCAGCCACCCGAAAATGCTTAGGAACGAAGCCTTGGCTGACACAAGACAGCCCAAGCGAGCAAAATGGAAAAACGCATAATAATAAAATGAAAGAAAAAGGCTTCTAGTCATTGTGCAACCGTGACACAACCTTAACACCATTCCGCTGCCATAGGCAAACGGGTTCAAAAGCCATCACAATTCCAGCCACAAGAACGAGCAAAATAATGGTTGAAATGTGTTTCGGCCATCAATGACTATGATGCATGAAAGGGAAATACACGCAATGCAAACCGAGGGCCTAATGCGTGCGAACAAGAGAATCCACCATTATGAACTTAACACTATGATGCACAACAAAACACATGCATATATGCTCCATAAAATCCACCAATAAAGAAAGGAAAAACAATAACCCAAGGAAAACCGATGTGCATGCAATTTGAAACCAAAGTTTGATGCATGCAAGCATACCATTAAAACCCACAATTTCTACTTAAACATGTAGTAGCTCACGAAAATATAGGAACACTCATACCCTTGCTCAATCAAACCCACAATGAGGTATGCAAAGAGGAAAACTCACATGAATGCACGAACTTGTAAAACTTGCTCAAAATGGAATCACAACGGTGTATGAAAGGGGAAGCTCACAAGAATGCAAAACGCCTAGAAATTGCTCAATCCGAAAACCACGTTTTGGACAAGTGAAGGGGTGTCTCACCTCTTAGGCTTTGAAAATGGAGAAGAACGAGATGCTGCTCATGGTTTGGAGTCTCAGCAAGGCACCCACACACACGTTGGAGATAGAGGAGAGAGAGGAGAGTAAGAGAGGAGAGAGAGGAGAGCCTCCAAAAATCGCCCAAGAGGAGACCCCTTTCTCTCTCTTCAAGACCTAAATAGCTAGGGTTCAAGGATTGAATGGCTGGGATTAATCCAGCCTAGATGGAGGGCTGGGGTGCTCCACGCCCTCCCATAGCCAATGCATGTCTCTCATTTAAATCACTTTAAAAAGATTTGCAAGAATGCCATTGAAAAGGTTTTGAAAAAAGCCTTTAAAAGTTGAAGGAATTACAAGGGCTGCCATCCAACCCAACCAATCGACTTTAACCATTTGAATTAATTCAAAAGTCTTGCGAAAATGCCATGGGGCCCCAGCCGCATGCTCCTCTTAGGAAATGACGCCCCTCATAATGCTTCCTTATGAGGTTTTGGAAAGAACACTGGCCAATAGTGGCCTTCTTTTCAAAAGCCATGAAATTTCTTTCAAAATCGCCACCTAGCTGGTCAAACCTTGACCAGCTGGTCAACCAAGCTCAAAAATGTCCACTAGAGAGGATGCCCAATGGGATTGGGTCCTCTACTAGTGATCCGGTCCAAATTCAAAAATCGCCAAATGTAGTATTTCCAAAACAATGCTTAATTAATGCAATTAAATACTAATTTAATTCCAACAAATCATTTAGTTCTCTTTAACACCTCAATTAACATAGAATGCTCCAAGCCTTTTAAGAAAATTCTTATCCATTTGCGAGAATTAAGCGTATTACGATTCGGGTCCAATCGTGGATCAAAACTCGTAATTCACATGCACTGACGAGGTTTTTACGTCGTATAGGTCCCAAAATCGTGGACAAACTACAAAAATAGATTATAAATTAACCCTTAAAATTTCAAAGATTAATTCGTCTAGAATTAGGCTCTTCTTGCTTACACAGTGAAACTACGCGATTTTCGGGTCGCGCGTACAAAGCCAAAACACAAAGCACATCAAATTACATTAAATTACGTGCCATAATCTCGTATACACACGAAAGCATATATTTCAACACTAAGTAAGCAGGAAATTTGTAAGACTCATGAATTTTTATGAGAAATTTACTGCTTATTTGATGTTGTTATGTATGATTTTGTGTATTTATGAGATATAGCACGTGATTTGATGAGAATTGATTGTGCTCTGTATTTTGGCTTTGTACGTGCGACCCAAAAATCGCGTAGTTTTACTGTGTAAGTAAGAAGTGTCTAATTCTGGACTAATTAGCTTCTAAAAAATTAAGGGTTAATTTATAATATGTTTTTATGGCTGGTCCCTGAATTTGGGACCTATACAACGTAAAAACCTTGTCAGTGCATGTGAATTACGAGTTTTGACCCAAGTTTGGACCCAAATCCTGATACACTTAATTTTCGCAATCGGGTGAGAATTTTCTTGAGAGGCTTCAAGCATTTAGTATTAATTGAGGTTTAGTAGAGCACTAAATGATTTATTGGAATTTATTTAATGTTTTAAGGCATTAATTAAGTGTTGTTTTGAAACGTATTGAATTGGTGATTTTGGATCTTGGATCCGGGTCAACTAGAGGACCCAAACCCTAGATGCGCCCCTCTAGGGGGACGATCTTGTCTATGGTTGACCAGCTGGTCAAGGTTTGACCAGTTGGGTGGCACTTTTGAAAAAAATTGCATGAGTTTTAAAATATAGGCCACAATTGGCCATTTTCTTCTTTTTGAAACTCATGATGAGCCTTGAAGCTCATCATGAAAGGCATTTTCCAATAAAGGGGACCATGGGGTTGGCGCCCCATGGTGTTTTTGTAATTGTTTCAAACTATTTTAAATAACAAAATCTGATTGGTTGGGTTGAGTGGCAGCCCAAGTAAATCTTACAAGTTTTAAAGTCTTTAAGAAACCCTTTACAATGGCGTTTTTGAAAGAAAAGTTGGAGATTTTAAAAGATGGACATGCATTAGGCATGGGTTTCTAGGGGAGGGGCGTGGAGCACTCCATCCCTCCATCTTGCTTCAATCAATCCTAATCGTCCAATGTATAAACCCTACATATATAAGGTTTCAAGTAAGAGAGAGAAAGAACCCCTTGGGCGATTTTTCTTGGAGGAGTCTCTCTCTCTACCCCTTCTTCTTCTTCTCCAAAACCGAGTGAGAGAGAGGTGAGTGTGGTGTGGAGCAGCTCCAGCCGTAAACCCCATTGCCTTTATCTTCTTCATCTCCTCCATCTTCTAAAGCCTCGAAGGTGAGACCCTCCTACTCATGTCCACAAGTGTGGTTTTTGATTGAGCATTTGGGTTTTTCCCATTTGTCGACTTTCTTGAGCTAGTGTATGCATTTTTAAGTTTTTGTTTTGAGGAAGTTACATGTTCATGCATTCTTAGGAGTTTCCCTTTCATACATCAATGTGGGTTTGATTGAGCAAGGGTATGGGGGTGCTTGCATAACTGCATTTTTTGATTTAGCATCGTTGCATGTGTTTTGATGTGCTTTAAAGTAATCGGTACCATGGAATTATTCCAGACTTGGTTGCCTTGGGTTTTCCTCTTCACAACCATGCATCGTTCATTTTTGTGGGTATGATTCACGACAGCCATGGTTCTGCCTTGTTTATGGCAGTGAACCGTGTTGCCAAGGCATTTTCTTTTTGGCAAGGAGGCTTGAAGGCCGACCCCTTTCGGTCCAGCAAGCCACACCCAGCTGGGTCGGCTCCTTTAGGGATTCAGGTGCTGCTGGACTGGGGAAGGCGAGCTGAGCCCTGCTCTTCTTCTACCCCTCTAATTCCTGAATAGGCGTCCAGAAAATTCTTGGACACCTGGTTATTTTTGGGTGACCCCCAGGCCGACCACAAACGAGCCAGCCTGGGCGCCCTTTTGTTTTCTTCAATTTTGGTTGGCGTGGCCCTTAGCCGAGCCCACCAGCTTGTGCTGGTGTGGGTTAGGCTTGCCACCGGCCTGACATGGTCTGGACCGTACACGGTTCAGACCTGTCAAAGTCCTGCTCCAGATTCATTCAGTTTGGGCGTCAGCCCCTCAAGCGCCTCCAGTGTGGGCATTCGGCCCTTGTTGCAGCTGCAACGATTCGGCTGCAGCTGGGGGCAGGCAGCAGGCCTGCACCCCTTCTCATTTGTGGTGCTGGCTGAAGCCAGCTGGGTCCGGACTCACGGTCCAGACCATGCTCAAGTTCGAGCACACCCGGGACAACAAAGTGTTGTCCTTCATCGGTTCGATCTCGGCACTTGGGACAGCATGTCATGCTGTCTTCACATTTTGGGCCGACTCCGCAAGTGCTGCCCCAGACCGGGCCTGCAATGTGCGTGTTTGGTGCCCCATGGCACCAAGTGATAGTTTGGAGCGGATTCGTTTTTTACAACACCAGCCGCAGCTGGACTTCTTTTCGTCTCATCTTTACTTGTTGTAGCACGCATCCGAACTGCAACCCAAGGGGCTAAAAGTGTGTTTGGAGCGAGGTCCAATACCCCAACAATGTTATGGACATTCGACTCGTTGTGTCAAATGGATTGTGCTCGACGTTGATCAAAGCAATTTTAGATATATGTATTTTCCTCCCGTGGTTATGCGATTTAGCTTTATTAGCAACCTCTGAGCTGCAGCCAAAGGGGCTGCAAGCATTGGTTAGTGAGGCTTCGGGTTGCAGCCTATGCGGCTGCAAGGATGTACGTAGAGCGGGATTCAATACCCCATCGAGTGCACTAAGTGTTTGACCTTTTATAACTCGTGCGATGAGTGTGCGTGGTCCGATGCAAATTATGTAAATATGGTTATTATTGCAGGGGCGTGTTTTGCCCATAAATATGGGTAATGTGTGTGTGTGCCCACCCTTGTGCATAGGGCTGCTTTGCACAGAGCGCGGAAGGTCGCCATGATACCTTGTCAATGCCTTTTTATAAATGAGATTTTACGAAGTCAAGAGACGGATGGCACCACTCTTGTCACTTGTATTTGACACCTTGGCACTTCATACTAAGTCATTCAAATGTATCATGATGATGCTACGTAAAGTAGTATGTGCACACTTTAGCACGTAGCTAGCATGCGTAATGAATGCAAACACATACTCGCATATGTACGAAATGAATGTAATCACTAACTCATGTTAGTGAAATTTGAATGATTGTCACCTAAGGAATGTGGTCATAATCGTGCTTGTTATGTCTTGGGGTGCACTATGGATATTGCAGTCGTAAGAGACTTATGCGACCTTGGAACTACTTAGCGAGTTGGATGTGGGCGATGGTCCCACTTAGCGAGATGAGCTCGCTCATGTTTGTGATACGCGGTTTATGGACCATGGCACTGCTTGTAAGTCATGCCTTACCATGGCAAATGTTTCTAACTGTCTCATCATAGTGTGAAATGTTTGAATTATCATAGACGAGTTCTTTCACCTATGACACGATGCACATACTTGTCCACTTGTACTTGTGTGCAGTTCACGATGACACATTCACTTGCATAGCATAGCCTATTGTTAGCACTTTATGTTATGTGATGCATACCTCACTATTCGATATGAGCTGTGACATGAATAGTCGTAGTTAATCATTCATGCTTTGCCTACTCTCACGGATTCATGCTATTTGCAGTCCTTCGTAGATCCATGTGTAGTTTATACTTGTTCATGCGGTATTTGCTCAAGTAATGTAAGATTAGCCTGTTGTGTATGTTTTGTATAGCTTGCTTTCGAATTCCACACTTTGGTATTGTGGTTTGGTTTGTCTCACCAGCTCAAAAGAGTAGTGACCCCGTTTTATGGGGATACAGGTTTTACTTAGGCGTGCGATGGAGCTCGGTGTGCTGCAGCGGACTCTGAACCCACACTTCAGAACCTCGCCTGTTGGATCCTGGCAGTTTGGTTTTGTATAAGGGAATGATTTGTAAATTTGTAAAATGATTAATAAAAGTTGTTTCTTATACTGTTGTTTCACTTCCGTAGTGGCCGCCTAGAGTTTTTCGCTTGTTTCTTCTATTTTGGTTTCTTCCGCGCTTGTGCTTTGGTTTTAAAAAAAAAAAAATGACTAAAAAATTCAAAGGATTTTCAAGTCGGGAAATTTGGGGGTGCTACAGTTTTGGTATCAGAGTCAGGTTTTGAAAGAGTTATGAAGTGTGGTTCAAGTCTCTGCATGCATCAACCATCGCAGTATAAGTACTTCTAATTTAGTTTCTACTCTTTGACTGCTTGATTTGATGACATTGTGTGTTTCTCGGGTGTCGTTCAATGTGATACCCCATTTCATGTTTAAGCCTCATATATCGGGCTTAAGACATCGATTGACAGAACCTACGGGTTCGTTCGTGCTTGTGGATTGAGTTTCCCAAGCTGTTTCGAGTCAACTCCTATGAGATTTAGAGATTTTTGACCGAGATCTTAGGGGACTACTTTTGTAGTTCTCCCTTCCCGTTCCACATTGTGTAGTGGAGACGATCGATATATCATAGCGATTATCGAGCTTTCAGCCTTATCATGTTGTAGACGAGATAGCTTCGATAGAAATCGTCGTGTGAGGCTCAAAGTGGATGTTTTCCCTCTTTTTCAACCTCATTGGAATTGTTTGTAACTTTGTTGTTGACGAAGGGTATCTCGTTTGATGCGATCCTTTTGGACAGAAGGTTGAAGCCTTGTCTATGCCAGTGCGCCTCTGTGTAGCCCGTTGGCTGATATTGCTGATTTCCCCAGTCGTTCTTGATGATGAAAACGTAGCTGTTGTTTCCCGCTTAGCATGTCGCGTGTGTGTTGTCGGTGATGGCATATTGACTCTTGAGGGGATTATGTTCTGGGGATTGTTAACACCTATTATCTGGGTGTTTCTGCTTGTGAGAGAGCGTTGCGGGAATTTTTGTTTCCCCCACCACTATCTGGAGGATTGCAGTGCGTTGGCCCAGGAGGTGATTTCTGGCAGTGCCAACAGTGCCGCTGGATGGAGTAGCTCTCCAGTGATGTCGTTAGCGTGGTGATTTGCTAACGATGCCATTAGAGTGGTGATTCTCTAATGAAGGTCATTGGAGTGGTGATTCTCCAATGATACCGTTAACGTGGTGATTCGCTAACGATGCCATTAGAGTGGTGATTCTCTAATGAAGGTCATTGGAGTGGTGATTCTCCAGTGATACCGTTGGAGCGGTGACGCTTCAGCGATGCCGTTAGCGTGGTGATTCATTAACGATGCCATTAGAGTGGTGATTCTCTAATGAAGGTCATTGGAGTGGTGATTCTTCAGCAATATCGTTGGAGCGGCGATGCTTCAACGATGCCGCTAGCGTGGTGATTCGCTGGCGATGCCATTAGGATGGTGATTTCCTAGTGATGCCTCTAGAGTGGTGATTTCCTAATGATGATGTGATTAGCAATGATGAGTTTGGCGATGTTACGATAAATGATATCTTGTGACGATGCTAGATGAGTTTAGATGACTCTCGTGTTTTGTAGTGTAAGGAGGTGATGACTCTCCTTGTTTCGTTAGAATGGTGTTTTTCTAACGTTCATCGTCTATCATAGTGATTTTCTAGCAATAGCGACCTTGTTTGGTGTCGCTTGAGTTCGTTCGTAGAACATGCTTTGTCGTGTTGTGTCGCACGATTGAAATGTGATGAGAATTTTGTCTAAACTTTGTGTGTTTTAGGCTCATGATTGTTGTTTGATGGCTGCGATTGTTGTTTCGCGAGCTAGGTTTTTCAGACCTACCTTTTGACTTACCTTGCCTTTCTGTTATGATAGATGACTTGGAAGACTAGATGCAACGATGTTATGGGCACTGTGAACAACCTTGCAGAGGTTGTGCATCAGCAAGCAGCTGCAATGCATCAGATGGGTGAAAATCTTCAACACGTAGCCCAGAGTGTGCAGAACAATAGTGCGGTTACGTATAAGTGATTCATGGAATTGGATTCTCCTGCTTTCAAGGGTAAGACAGACCCTGAAGCTGTTGAGTCATGGTTACGCGAGATAGAACGTATTTTTCGTGTTTTGGATGTCCCAGAGGAGAAGAAGGTGGATTTTGGCACTTACCGTTTGAAAGACCATGCTGAGAAGTGGTGGGACACTGTTTCTTTGGTCAGATTTAAGGACACGACTGTTATGTGGGACGAATTTGTGGAAGTTTTTAACTCTATTTACTTTTCGAAGCACGAGCGCAGTAGGAAGATGCAAGAATTTCTGAACTTGCAACAAGGAACGCTGACCTTGTCCGAGTATGTCACGAGATTTCATTGTTTGGAACGATATTGTCCGAACATTTACGTTGCGAAGAGTGATCGAGCAATGAAGTTCGCTCATGGTTTGAGGCCTACTTTGAGAACTAAAGTGTTCACTAGTAGGCCGAAATCGCTCGAAGAAGCTATTGAGGTAGCTACTCTGTTGGATGAAGACCAACCCGTGCATCAGGCATAAGTTTTTGCGATTGTAGCTGAGAAGAAACCTAGTGGGGTGGAGTTCTCGCCGCCTACTAGAGGGCGAAAGCGTCAGAAAGTGCAGCAGAATGTCCAGCAGAAACGACCTCAGCGATCGAATTGCCAACAAAAGCAACCTCAGTGACCGGAAGTTCAGCGGAATTGTCGACGATGCGACATAGATCACGCTTTTGGAGCTTGTCCTCATTTTGATGGCAAGTGTTTCAGGTGTGGGCAACCTGAGCATATCGCCAAGTTCTGTCTAGAGAAGTCTTTGACAGACTTAGTTGTTGCTGAATAGGCACTGTCAGACGAGATCTGACCCTTTTGTTGTTGCTTGTTGTTTCATGATTTTGCGGACGAAATCCCTTTTTAAGGAGGGTAGAATGTAAGACCCACAAATTTTTATGAGAAATTTACTACTTATTTGATGTTGTTATATATGCTTTTGTGTATTTATGAGATATAGCACGTGATTTGATGAAAATTGATTGTGCTTTGTATTTTGGCTTTGTACGCGCGACCCGAAAATCGCGTAGTTTTACTGTGTAAGTAAGAAGTGTCTAATTCTGGATGAATTAGCTTCTGAAAATTTAAGGATTAATTTATAATATGTTTTTATGGCTGGTCCTTGAATTTGGGACCTATAGGACGTAAAAACCTCGTCAGTGCATGTGAATTACGAGTTTTGACCCATGTTTGGACCCAAATCGTGATACGCTTAATGCTCACAATCGGATGATAATTTTCTTGAAAGGCTTTGAGCATTTAGTATTAATTGAGGTTTAGTAGAGCACTAAATGATTTATTGGAATTTATTTAATGTTTTAAGGCATTAATTAAGTGTTGTTTTGAAACGTATTTGTGATCATCGCAAAATTTTTCCTCTCATAATATTCTCTCTCTTCCTTCTCTTTTCCTTTTCGACCTCTATTTCCTCCTTTTTGAAGGGAGAAAAATAAAAGACAGAAAGAAAGAGAGAAGAGAAAAGAAGAGAAAAGGAGAGAAGAGGAATTCTTTTGCAGAGTCTCACTTGACCTTAATTTGAAAATATATAAGAAAATAACTCGCCTCCGTTTTGAAATATTTGCGGGAAAACTGGGAGACGGGATTCGCTCGTCGGTACGAGGTTCGACCGTTCCTGGCGCCTTTACCAGGGGTAATCAAACCAAGGGTCGAATTCATGCCTTTTGCTTTGCTAAAATATTATCTAAGAATTTATCCTAAGTCTAAATGCACAAAGAATCATGCTTGTGCAATGCAAGGATGTATGCTCATTTTGGAAAATGATTTGAAAAATTTCCAAGTATTTCTGAGATGATCTTGATAATGGAATGAAGAAATGGTTTCTGACTTTAGAACTTTAAGATTTAAAGTTCTAAGTTTTTATAAATAGTCAGAGTTTGGGAAGAATGAATCTGGATATTGAAAAGAGATGATTTTTGAAATTTGAGATAAAAGGAGAAGCAAGGAAATTTCAAAGTCATAAATGGACTTTGAATTAGAATAGAAATGAAATGGAATTGAATTTTAACTTTCGAAGTTTGAAATCAGAATGAAATATAGGAAATAGAATTGAGAAATAAGATTGATTGGAATTCAAGATGGAATTTGAATCCAAAGTCTGGATTCTAAATAGAGTTGAGATTTAAAATTGAACTCTGGATTTAGAATCTGAAATGGGAGTTGAATCTGAATTTTGAGATCCGAGATGGAATTGGACATCACATCCTAAATGGAATTGGATCTGAAGTCTGAGATCCAAGACGGGATTGGATTCTGGATGGATTTTGGATCTTAAGTCTAAGATTCAAAGTGGAATTGGATTCCAGATCCTAAAAGGATTTTGGATCTGAAATCTGAGATCCAAAGTAGAATTGGGTTCTGGATCCTAAGATAGATTTGGATCTGAAGTCTGAGATCCAAAATGGAATTGGATTCTGGATCCTAAATGGAATTGGGTCTGAATCTGAGATCCAAGATGGAGTTGGTTTCTGGATCCTAAAATGGATTTAGATCTGAAATCTGAGATCCAAAGTAGACTTGGATCCTGGATCCTAAAATGGGTTTTGGATCTGAATCTAAGATCCAAGATGGAATTGAATTCTGGATCCTAAAAATAGATTTTGGATCTGAAGTTCGAGATCCAAAGTAGAGATTATACTTGGAAATCTGGATCCAAGTTGGGATTTAGGATCTAACTTTGAATTCAGTTTTTTTTTTAAGATGGATCTGGTTTTTTTTAGAACTCGGATTGAATCTAAAACTTTAGACAGATTGAGATTCAGAATCAATCTCAACTTTGATTTTGAAATTTTGAAGACAACTTGATTTTGAATCAAAAGATAAATCAGAAACTTCAAAGTTTAAATTAAACTTTGAAATTGAATTTTGAATTCGAATTAGACTTTTGGAGTTTGAATATAAAATGGTTTTGAAATTTCAAAGTCAATTTGGACTTTGAAATTGAGATAGAATTGAAATTTGGAAAAATGAATCAAAAATTTAAATTGGACTTTGAATTTGGTCTCAAAGTCAAAATTTGGATTTTGAAGAATTGATAAATTGAAATAGAAATTGAACAAGAGATATTTACAATCACTTGGATTTTGAAAAAGAATTTTGAAAGTATGTTGCAATTCTATCCTAAATGATGAATGAACTTAAATGATTTTGTAATAGGGCTTTGAAGAGCTATTTCATTCTTTAAATGAATTAAGAATGAGGTTGAAGATATAATATATCCCTGACTATGGTCATTGAATGTATTATATAATAACCACATTTAAATTCAAGTGAAGAACAAAATACATTTTGGTGCTTTTATAGAATTTAAAATGAAATTAACTCTCAATATACCCTAACTATGGCCATTGCTATATGTTTTGAGCCAATTTTAAGTTAAACTCTAATAAAAGAAATAAATATTTGAAAATATGATGATTTTTGAAAAGGATCCAGTGTGGATCCAGTGTCATTTTATAAAAGATAAAAATACTAAGTTTTGTTTACATCCCGACTATGGCCGTTGATGTAAATCATCAACTTAGGATTAATTTACCTCTTACGAAATGGTGCACGTGCCATTCGTGTTGCCATTTGTGAGAATTTTGAGAAATAAAGGAAAAATGCATGAAAAATAAGTAATTCATGATGTCTACAATGCTCATTCACTCTATCTAGTGCAGAAAATGTAAATTTTCCTTAAGATCTAACTTATTACAAAAAAATGGATTTACAACCCCAAGAAATGATATTCTCCACGTATTCCCTGCAAAACATTTGATTAGTAGAAGAAAATTGCACATATCATATAAATGTCAAAAGTATTCATTCATGATGGAAAAGATAGGAAATGATATATATATATATATATATACACTTATATATGTATACATAGGTATGTGGGTAGTGGAGGGGCACGAGTGGTGTGAATGCTGTGAAGGTGATTGCAGGTGTGTAGTAGCAGGAAATGTGTGGCTGTAATGGATGCTGGAGGTATAATGCAAGAAATGAATAATATTATGGGAGATAAAATAGGTACCTGTGGAATGGATGGGACAGGTATGGTGAGAGTGGGAAAGGGGATTAGGTTATAGCAATATGTTGTAAGGGACAACAGTGGAATGAGGTGATGTGCCGTGAGGGCTGGATGGAGCTATCAGGTGGGTGTCTTACACAATGAGCATAAATCTAGTGCCGTGGTGAAGGGTAGGTACAGCTACAATGAAAGCAATAGTAGATGCTGGAATGGTGTACTGAGTGTATTTACCAACAATAGATATACGAGGGTGCTGGGAAGTAGAGGTAAGGAGGTGCATAGGTAAGCGACTGTATAAGTGCAGGAATTGAAAGTGAAGGTGTAGTGAATACAACAACCACGACAGCAAATGGGTAATGAGCAATGTGCAGGTCATGTGACTGATAGTTAGGTGAAATGATGTGAAGACAAGAGAATGTTGGGAAGAGGTGCAGGTAGAGGTGTTGAGTGGTTAATACAAATGCCAATGCATTGTTAATATGCAAAATATGAAATGCTATGAAAATGCTGAAGGTGGTGTTGTAAGGGCAATAATTAATGTGAAGTGAAGATAGGCACAACAAGGTTGAGGTTGATATACAGGGACAAGGGTATGCAAAATTTTGAAAATGAAAATGCAGTGGAGTGTAAGCGTAGCTGAGTGTGAATGCAGTAAGAGAGACAAAGGGAATGAATGTGCAGTGATAATGCAGATGCAAAGGATGTGGTACCTAATGTAGATGGAGTATAATACAGCAACCCGAGATCTGATCTCAATTTAGTAGAGCCTGGGTTCTGCAGCAGATCACGATTTTATTTTGAATTAGATAAAACATATATTTTCCAAAAAAAATAAAAAAATAAATTTTTTTGATTTTAAGTGGAATAAGGCATGGATAAATGCAAATAGATTTTGCATAAGCAAATCGATTTTCTCGAATTGATTTCAGCAATATCTTAGTAGACTGAGTCCCTCCTTTGGACAAAACTGGATATACAGTGTTTCTAGTATATTACAGTGTGATATCGCATCTTCCACGACCTGCTCTTCGATCCCACAAGATCGAAGCAAAAAGGGCTGGTCAACAAAAGAAAATATTTCGATTGAGTAAGCACCAAAATCAACCTCAGAATCAATTGTTTCAATCAAACATCTCAACCACCTTTAGAAAACAACACATCAATAACAACAAGGGAATTCCTCCATTCAGATGATTCAAAATGATTGTTGGGAAAGAGGGCCACCAAATGAACTTCAAGAAAGCACCATTTAAGCAAAAAAAACTTCGCCCACTTGGGCACCAAGATTCAAATTTCTGGAGAAAAGACAAAAAAAATGTTCCAAAAGATAAATATATGGTTCAAATTCCACCAACCACCCAAAGAAGATTGCATTTCAAAATGCACCTATACATTTTCTATTGACGGTGCAGCAAATCCCCATCCATCCCCACCGAATTTTGTGGTTGGGAGAGGAGAAAGACCAGGGCATATCTGTTTTTACTATAAAACCTACAGTAATCTTACAGCAAATATACGACAAATGTTGTCTTTGCTCTGAAATCACTAGAGATCTTTAGACCAGCAGAACAGACTTCTCAATGAGTCTTTTGCATGATTTCACATTAGTTCAAACAGAATAAATGCTGAAGAGAGAAACAGATGGGGAGATCTGATTTTAAACCATCAGAGTATTTCACTGTATAATGGAGGAATGGTGCTTGGTAAATGCAAAAATTGGTGAAAGGCCAATGCTCGGTAGTTTAGGGATTGAATCCATCTTAATACAGAAATCAGATCTGAGGCAAATGAGATCACCACCCTAAGTTTGATGTAGTTAGGTTGAATTTAATATATCAAAACAACTTACAGAACATTAACACCATTGCCATGCTGAAACAGGGGATTGATGCAGCTGAGATGAAGATGTTGCAAATGAAAATTAATATGAAAACTAAGATGATTGTAGCAAAGGAAATGCATAGATGTTGGAAACTGGGTTGGCTGCCATGCAAATGATACACAACAAATCAAAATCTGTTGTTGATTTTTTACAACAAATCTAAAAAAAATCCAACGCTCTTTCATGTTCTATGGCAGAGATGGATAGAGGCAGGAGATCAGATATTTGATGGAGCTTCAAATCTGCTTTATGACTCGTGTTCAACCAACCTCTCTCATTTTCTTCTTTATATCTAGTTTTTGAGCCTTTTCTCTCTAGAAAACTTTGCATAATGATTCCATCATATGTAGGCTTAATGGCATCCGCACCTGGTTTGTGGCTTGCATATTTGCTTATCAAAAATAAACAAATTCCTTTCAACTTGAATTTCTTCTTCTGAAGCCTCTTGACTGATACCGAGTCACTTGTATGAGTCCTTTACATTAATTCTTGGGACATTTTTACTTGATTCATCAGTCACATTACTTGAATGATACATCTATAGCGCTTCTCATTTTGCGAGTTTCTGGAATTCGATAATTCCATATGGAACCATTCAACTATTTTTTTTATCAATATTCTAAATAAATTACAAAAAGGAAAGGAAATATGGGAATCGATAGATTCCATTGATGTTGTAATAGGTGGGGTGATTCTGCTACAGGCAGGTCAATCTCCACCATTGGTGCTTAAAAAAAAGTAAAAAAAAATAAAACAAGGATGAAGGGATCTAAACAAGCAAAGATGCGATAATGAGAAATGAGATTTTTGCAGAGATAAAAAAAGGAAATGAAGAGAGGAAATGCTTACTTACCTGTAATCGAATTTTCTTCAGTTGGTGGGGAAAGAGACCAAGGAAATCTAGAGATTGTTCACCGTGTGGAGGCTTTAGCTTCAGCTGGATTTATCTTCAGGACCTTGGGACGAAACTTAGAAGAGAACGGAGAAGGAAAAAGAATCGATGCAGGGGCGAAAATGGATGTCGATTGTAGATTGAAAGGGGAAGATCTGAAGATCGATTAGCAGAGAATGCGATGATGATGTTGGATTGTAATGGGTATGTGAAAGTTGGATGACCCACACCAGAGGAAAAAAAATGGATTTAATGGGTTTTTGCAGGGAAAAACTCGATGATTGGGATAGAGAGAGGCTGATAATCGATGTCCGAGAAGGGACCCTTGCGTGTCTTTTTAAAGAGGAAAAAGAAATCTCCGGAAGAGGAGGCTGTTAGGCATCGACGGTGGTGAGGTCCCTCTTGCGATGGAGGCTTCCAGAAGAAAGATACGAGGGGAGGGGCGAGCCTGTAACCGTTTGTAATTTTTCCTTTTTTCAAAAAGGAGGTCCGTTTTAAAAGGATTTTTTTTATAAAATTGTTCAAAATGAGGTTTTTAGCAAAAATCTCTTAAAAATATTTAAAATCATTTATTTTTCTCTTAGTTTTTCATTTTTTTTTGGTTTTTGTGTTATTTTTTTATTTTTTGAATAAAATCTAAGATTTTACGAGAAAACAAAGATCAAACCTAAATTTTTTTTGTGTTTTTGCAAAATATTTACAAGAGGGAATTTTTCTGAGAATTAAAAGCTATTTTGAGAAAATCTTTTCAGAAAATGGGTTTATATCCAGATTTTTTTTTTGGGAATATTTGAGATTTACAACCTTGCACTGAGAAATATAGGGTCGGGGATCCAACAGAGTGCCAGATAAATTGCCCGAGCCATTTAGGACTATTTTTGATATTTTTGTAATTTTAATTTGGAAATCAGACAACGGGGCTCACATTTGGGGTTTAAAACACTGGGTTCGGACCCAAAATCGATTTTGAATGGATCAATATGGATTTTAATCCAGAAAATCTGAAGAGTGACTGAAATTTAGCTTTGAAATTGCTTTGATTACAACATATTGCTATAACCTAATCCCCTTTCCCACTCTCACCATACCTGTCCCATCCATTCCACAGGTACCTGTTTTATCTCCCATAATATTATTCATTTCTTGCAATATACCTCCAGCATCCATTACATCCACACATTTCTTGCTACTACACACCTGCAATCACCTTCACAACATTCACACCACTCGTGCCCCTCCACTACCCACATACCTATGTATACATATATAAGTGTATATATATATATATATATATATATATATATATATATATATATATATATATATCATTTCCTATCTTTTCCATCATGAATGAATACTTTTGACATTTATATGATATGTGCAATTTTCTTCTACTTTCTTCTACTAATCAAATGTTTTGCAGGGAATACGTGGAGAATATCATTTCTTGGGGTTGTAAATCCATTTTTTTGTAATAAGTTAGATCTTAATGAAAATTTACATTTTCTGCACTAGATAGAGTGAATGAGCATTGTAGACATCATGAATTACTTATTTTTCATGCATTTTGCCTTTATTTCTCAAAATTCTCACAAATGGCAACACGAATGGCATGTGCACCATTTCGTAAGAGGTAAATTAATCCTAAGTTGATGATTTACATCAATGGCCATAGTCGGGATGTAAACAAAACTTAGTATTTTTATCTTTTATAAAATGACACTGGATCCACACTGAATCCTTTTCAAAAATCATCATATTTTTAAATATTTATTTCTTTTATTAGAGTTTAACTTAAAATTGGCTCAAAACATATACCAATGGCCATAGTCAGGGTATATTGAGAGTTAATTTCATTTTAAATTCTATAAAAGCACCAAAATGTATTTTTTTCTTCACTTGAATTTAAATGTGGTTATTATATAATACATTCAATGACCATAGTCAGGGATATATTATATCTTCAACCTTATTCTTAATTCATTTAAAGAATGAAATAGCTCTTTAAAGCCCTATTTCAAAATCATTTAAGTTCATTCATCATTTAAGATAGAATTGCAACATACTTTCAAAATTCTTTTTCAAAATCCAAGTGATTGTAATTATCTCTTCTTCAATTTCTATTTCAATTTATCAATTCTTCAAAATCCAAATTTTGACTTTGAGACCAAATTCAAAGTCCAATTTAAATTCTTGATTCATTTTTCCAAATTCCAATTCTATCTCAATTTCAAAGTCCAAATTGACTTTGAAATTTCAAAACCATTTTATATTCAAACTCCAAAAGTCTAATTCGAATTCAAAATTCAATTTCAAAGTTTAATTTAAAATTTGAAGTTTCTGATTTATCTTTTGATTCAAAATCAAGTTGTCTTCAAAATTTCAAAATCAAAGTTGAGATTGATTCTGAATCTCAATTTGTCTAAAGTTTTAGATTCAATCTGGGTTCTCAAAAAAAAAACAGACCCATCTTTAAAGGTCCTATTTGGACTTTTCAGAATCCGAATTCAAAGTTAAATCCTAAATCCCAACTTGGATCCATATTTCCAAGTATAATCTCTACTTTGGATCTCGAACTTCAGATCCAAAATCTATTTCTAGGATCCATAATTCAATTCCATCTTGGATCTTAGATTCAGATCCAAAACCCATTTTAGGATCCAGGACCCAATTCTACTTTGGATCTCAGATTTCAAATCCAAATCCATTTTAGGATCCAGAACCCAACTCCATCTTGGATCTCAGATTCAGACCCAATTCCATTTAGGATCCAGAATCCAATTCCATTTTGGATCTCAGACTTCAGATCCAAATCTATCTTAGGATCCAGAACCCAATTCTACTTTGGATCTCAGATTTCAGATCCAAAATCCATTTAGGATCTAGAATCCAATTCCACTTTGAATCTCAGACTTAAGATCCAAAATCCATCCAAAATCCAATCCCATCTTGGATCTCAGACTTCATATCCAATCCCATTTAGGATTTGATGTCCAATTCCATCTCGGATCTCAAAATTCAGATTCAACTCCCATTTCAGATTCTAAATCCAGAGTTCAATTTTAAATCTCAACTCTATTTAGAATCCAGACTTTGGATTCAAATTCCATCTTGAATTCCAATCAATCTTATTTCTCAATTCTATTTCCCATATTTCATTCTGATTTCAAACTTCGAAAGTTAGAATTCAATTCCATTTCATTTCTATTCTAATTCAAAGTCCATTTATGACTTTGAAATTTCCTTGTTTCTCCTTTTATCTCAAATTTCAAAAATCATCTCTTTTCAATATCCAGATTCATTCTTCCCAAACTCTGACTATTTCCAAAAACTTAGAACTTTAAATCTTAAAGTTCTAAAGTCAGAAACCATTTCTTCACTCCATTATCAAGATCATCTCAGAAATACTTGGAAATTTTTCAAATCATTTTTCAAAATGAGCATACATCCTTGCATTGCACAAGCATGATTCTATGTGCATTTAGACTTAGGATAAATTCTTAGATAATATTTTAGCAAAGCAAAAGGCATGAATTCGACCCTTGGTTTGATTACCCCTCGTAAAGGCGCCAGGAATGGTCGAACCTCGTACCGACGAGCGAATCCCGTCTCCCAGTTTTCCCGCAAATATTTCAAAACGGAGGCGAGTTATTTTCTCATATATTTTCAAATTAAGGTCAAGTGAGACTCCGCAAAAGAATTCATCTTCTCTCCTTTTCTCTTTTCTCTTTCTTTCTGTCTTTTATTTTTCTCCCTTCAAAAAGGAGAAAATAGAGGTCGGAAAGGAAAAGAGAAGGAAGGGAGAGAATATTATGAGAGGAAAAATTTTGCGATGATCACAGTTTTGGCGACTGAGATGGGACATCGTCTTCGTCCGGTCGGATTTTAATGCCTTTTCATTTTGCTTTGATATTATCTAAGTCTTTATTCTTCAGATGTCAGCTTCATTTCCATGCAAACCTTAGGAGCCTAGACTCTGTCCTAAAGCTGACATCATTGCATATAGGATTTAAGTATGGTTTGGTAGGACCATATTGAGGAGATTATTCCATGCTCACATTAGACTTAGGTCTGAAATACAACTCTCCTCAATTTTAGGGATTGAATGCAAAACAATGTATGCAAGTGTACGCTTCTCTTCATTTTAATCTATCTCTTTAGGACTTGCATTAGAGCCATCTGATTTCTTGCATGTTGAGCATATTTTTGAAAATCTCCCTACCTATATTGTCTCGGTCTTCACGTTGCTGGGTTGTCTTACTGAACCATAGTTCAGAAAAGAGCCTCACAACTGGACCACTTATTTGGGTTCGCGCCCCCCTACCACGTACCTAAGGGCCATAGTCCGAGGTATATCAGTAGGTGCTCAAGGATGTTGGGAAACCATTACCTTAGAACCAGAGGAATATTTATATGCCACGTACTTCGAGCTTCGGCTTGAGTATATTGGCATTTCTTGATTGAAATCAGATGATTTGAACCCTAGAGTTAGGATTGCTATTTGTGCATCCTTGTTTGTATATCTATGATTGTATGATATTTTATATTCCCTATATTTTTCAAAAACTTGGGTATATATTATTCAAAATTTCCTCTTTGTTTTAAAACCCAGGTGTATTTTCCTTTTCTTCTCTTAATTTCTTCTAATTCTTTTTTATCTTGCCTGCAATTCTTCAAATTTTTTCTTTTCTATATTCTATTCCTTACCCTCATTTACAATAAAACATCTTTTGTCAGGATATGTCCTTTTCAAAATTTATCTTTATTCACATTTTACTTGTCTATCCTTTTTTAGAAAAACAATGCGGTTGTCACAAATTTTGGTGACAACCTGATCCCTCGTAATGTGATATTTTCATTTTTTATGATTTCCTCCCTTATTAAAATTTCTTCCTAGATCTCTTCTAAAAACCCCATTTTTTCCCTACAGAGAGAGCATTGGCATTATTAGTTGATTTGGGGCGAAGATCAAAGATTGCACTGATCTAACATCCCAGTTACAAGCAGAGAGAGTAAGGAATGGATTCTCAAAAATCTGTCAAAGAGGGAGTTCAGGACAGCAAAAGTGAGATTGATCCCGTGATATACCAATTATTCAAAAGGATGATGGTTGAGATATTGTCTGAACAAGCTGAATCCAATTGCGGAAAAGCTCCCATAGAAGGAAAGGCACCTGTCACTTTCCCCATGAATGAACACAACAATATCAGTGTAGGAAATTCCAAAGCCAGCAGGGGCAGCAATCAAGGCAACCAGGGCAGCAACTTGGGAGAATATAAAGGTCAGATTGGGAAATATTATGAAAACCATGATAGACCTCTTCAATACAGTCCTCAGCAAAAAGGCAAGAAGAACCAAAGCGCAAGGATTGGAGCAAGGATTGAGATTTCACTCCTTTAAATGAACCGCTCGACAAAGTCCTCGAATACATGTTGTCTAGCAAATTACTCAGGCTCCCAAAAGCCGCCAACCCTTCCACAATCATGGGAAAATATATAGACCAATTTTGTGGGTACCACCGAGCAATAGGGAATGACACTGAGCATTGCTTTATCTTCAAGAATATAGTTCAAGACTGCCTAGATAAGAATCTCTTTGTCAAAAATGAAGAAGAAAAACATCCAGATCCTCTAACCATGCAAGCCCAGTCCAGCACTCAGAAAGGGGTCAACACTCGGCAAAAGTCAAGCAAACCAAAGAAAGCAAAGCATGATGGTTGGGGTTATGATCGCAAGCTTATTTTCTCCTTCTTTTCTCTTTTCTCTTTCTTTCTGTCTTTTATTTTTCTCCCTTCAAAAAGGAGAAAATAGAGGTCGGAAAGGAAAAGAGAAGGAAGAGAGAGAATATTATGAGAGGAAAAATTTTGCGATGATCACAGTTTTGGCGACCGAGATGGGACATCGTCTTCGTCCGGTCGGATTTTAATGCCTTTTCATTTTGCTTTGATATTATCTAAGTCTTTATTCTTCAGATGCCAGCTTCATTTCCATGCAAACCTTAGGAGCCTAGACTCTGTCCTAAAGCTGACATCATTGCATATAGGATTTAAGTATGGTTTGGTAGGACCATATTGAGGAGATTATTCCATGCTCACATTAGGCTTAGGTCTGAAATACAACTCTCCTCAATTTTAGGGATTGAATGCAAAACAATGTATGCAAGTGTACGCTTCTCTTCATTTTAATCTATCTCTTTAGGACTTGCATTAGAGCCATCTGATTTCTTGCATGTTGAGCATATTTTTGAAAATCTCCCTACCTATATTGTCTCGGTCTTCACGTTGCTGGGCTGTCTTACTGAACCATAGTTCGGAAAAGAGCCTCACAACTGGACCACTTATTTGGGTTCGCGCCCCCCTACCACGTACCTAAGGGCCATAGTCCGAGGTATATCAGTAGGTGCTCAAGGATGTTGGGAAACCATTACCTTAGAACCAGAGGAATATTTATATGCCACGTACTTCGAGCTTCGGCTTGAGTATATTGGCATTTCTTGATTGGAATCAGATGATTTGAACCCTAGAGTTAGGATTGCTATTTGTGCATCCTTGTTTGTATATCTATGATTGTATGATATTTTATATTCCCTATATTTTTCAAAACCTTGGGTATATATTATTCAAAATTTCCTCTTTGTTTTAAAACCCAGGTGTATTTTCCTTTTCTTCTCTTAATTTCTTCTAATTCTTTTTTATCTTGCCTGCAATTCTTCAAATTTTTTCTTTTCTATATTCTATTCCTTACCCTCATTTACAATAAAACATCTTTTGTCAGGATATGTCCTTTTTAAAATTTATCTTTATTCACATTTTACTTGTCTATCCTTTTTTAGAAAAACAATGCGGTTGTCACAAATTTTGTTGACAACCCGATCCCTCGTAATGGGATATTTTCATTTTTTATGATTTCCTCCCTTATTAAAATTTCTTCCTAGATCTCTTCTAAAAACCCCATTTTTTCCCTACAGAGAGAGCATTGGCATTATTAGTTGATTTGGGGCGAAGATCAAAGATTGCACTGATCTAACATCCCAGTTACAAGCAGAGAGAGTAAGGAATGGATTCTCAAAAATCTGTCAGAGAGGGAGTTCAGGACAGCAAAAGTGAGATTGATCCCGTGATATACCAATTATTCAAAAGGATGATGGTTGAGATATTGTCTGAACAAGCTGAATCCAATTGCAAAAAAGCTCCCACAGAAGGAAAGGCACCTGTCACTTTCCCCATGAATGAACACAACAATATCAGTGTAGGAAATTCCAAAGCCAGCAGGGGCAGCAATCAAGGCAACCAGGGCAGCAACTTGGGAGAATATATAGGTCAGATTGGGAAATATTATGAAAACCATGATAGACCTCTTCAATACAGTCCTCAGCAAAAAGGCAAGAAGAACCAAAGCGCAAGGATTGAAGCAAGGATTGATATTTCACTCCTTTAAATGAACCGCTCGACAAAGTCCTCGAATACATGTTGTCTAGCGAATTACTCAGGCTCCCAAAAGCCGCCAACCCTTCCACAATCATGGGAAAATATATAGACCAATTTTGTGGGTACCACCGAGCAATAGGGCATGACACTGAGCATTGCTTTATCTTCAAGAATATAGTTCAAGACTGCCTAGATAAGAATCTCTTTGTCAAAAATGAAGAAGAAAAACATCCAGATCCTCTAACCATGCAAGCCCAGTCCAGCACTCAGAAAGGGGTCAGCACTCGGCAAAAGTCAAGCAAACCAAAGAAAGCAAAGCATGATGGTTGGGGTTATGATCGCAAGCTTACCGCTCTAGGTCAGCCAATCGAAGAAGTTCTCCAATATCTACTCGCGAAAGACATGATCAAACTCCCAAGAAAGGTTGATCCTCCTGTCATCATGAGAAAATGGAAAGATCGTTTCTGCAAGTTTCATCGAGCAAGGGGGCATGACACGGAGCGCTGCTTCGTCCTCAAAAACATTGTGCAGGACTACATTGACAAAGAGCTTCTGGTGCCAGAGGAAGGAGAAGAGCAGCCTGCAGTTTCAACCAAACCTTTTTCAGACCAATCAGAGAATTGAGAATGCCAAGAGTTTTTCGCTTTCATCACTTTCTGTCAGTTGCTTTGTAGGGGCAAGTCAGCCCAGTCTTTGTGACTTCTTTTAGTTAAAATACTTGTAAATATTCAGTTTTGTTATCAACTTTTGCTTATCAATGAAATGTCGATTTTCTTTATATCTTTGATATTCAATACTTCCTTTTTTTTTGCTACATTGGGGCATTAGATTCCTTTTCTTTTTCAAAATGCTGGACAATCCTGACATCATTCATGAGAGAAATGATATTACCTATGAGGGTCTTTCAAAAATCATAAAAAATTTAGTTCAAATATTTTATTACAACCTTTTTCAAAGATCAACCCTTGTGTTGATCATATTTTTCTACAAATTGATTCTGAATCATTGTATTTCAAAGATCAACCCTTGTGTTGATCATATTTTCTGAAAATTGATTTCGAATTAGTACATTTCAAAGATCAACCCTTGTGTTGATCATATTTTCCAAAAATTGACTTCGAATCATTACATTCAAAGATCAACCCTTGTGTTGATCATATTTTCTAAAAATTGGTTTCGAACCATTGCATTCAAAGATCAACCCTTGTGTTGATCTCATTTTCCAAAAATTGATTTCATTACATTCAAACATCAACCCTTGTGTTGATCTCATTTTCCAAAAATTGATTTCATTACATTCAAACATCAACCCTTGTGTTGATCGTATTTTCCAAAAAAAATTGGTTTCGAACCATTGCATTCAAAGATCAACCCTTGTGTTGATCATATTTTTCTATAAATTGATTTCTAATCGTTGCATTCAAAGATCAACCCTTGTGTTGATCATATTTTCTAAAAAAATTGATTTTGAATCATTGCATTCAAAAGATCAACCCTCGTGTTGATCATATTTTCTAAAAATTGGTTTTCAAATCATTGCTTCAAAAAAAAATTAACCCTCATGATGATCTCTCATGAATTATCCCCTTTTAAGGATCGGCTCTCACACTTAATCCTCTTTCCAAAAAAATTAATTTTCTCATATTCTTTAAAGATCCCACATGCAGGCAGGATCAAACTCTTTTTCCTAAAACTTTTATCAAATTTTTCATTTATCAAATCTTCTTTCAGTCTTATCAGTTTTATTCATCTTTATCAAATTTTATTAAATTTTATTCATCCATTTTTATTAATTCTTCTTGTCAATTCTTATTTCAAAATTTTCCCTTTCAGGTTAAGGGATAAACTTGATGCCTCTTTTCCATGAGGTATTTCTTTTTCCTTCTTCTTTTCCTCCGCCTTCAGGTTAAGGGATAAACCTGAAACCTCATCCTACGAGGTCCTTCTTTCTTCAGGATAAGGGATAGTCCTGAATATCTTTCTCTTTTAAAGCTTCATTAATCTCTGCCAAATCTTTTTCTTTATCCAATTTTATCAAATTTATTTCTTTATCAAATTTTAATTCTTCCAATTCTTTAACAAAGTTTTTTTTTTTAAATTTTATTCCTTTCCCATTCAGGATAAGGGATAATCCTGAAACCCCTCATAGGAGCAACAATGCTACCTGTGAGAATTCTTTTACAAAGATAATTTCCATAAAATTTCCTTGATTCTTTTCTTTCGTCAAATTTTTCACCAATTTTTATCTCCTCTCATTAGTTCTTCTCAAATTTTATTTTCTCCCCAGTCAAGATAAGGGGGCAATCAGATTGCATGCAAATGAATTCAGTCCTCTATATGGTCATTCTCAATCCCAGGTCCGGTCCTCGCACTGGCAAATTTTCAAAACTCAATCTTTTGATTAAAAACTTTTTGTCAAAAACCCGAGTTCTCACTTGGGCTTCTCTCTTTATTCTTTCGTTTGAAGTTTCGAGTTCCGACCAGGACTTCCTTCTGAATCCAATCCTCGCATTGGAAATTAATCCATTCTTTAGAAATTCGAGTTTTCAAAACTCGGGTTTCTCTTTATCCGAGTTTCGGCTCGGGTTTTTCATCTATTATTTTCGTTTGAAGTTCTGAGTTCCGACCAGGACTTCCTTCTGAATCCAATCCTCACATTGGAAATTAATCATTTCTTTAGAAATTCGAGTTTTCAAAACTCGGGTTTCTCTTTATCCGAGTTTCGACTCAGGTTTTTCATCTATTATTTTCATTTGAAGTTCTGAGTTTCGACCAGGACTTCCTTTTGAATCCGATCCTCGCATTGGAAATCAATCATTTCTTTAGAAATTCGATTTTCAAAACTTGGGTTTCTCTTTATCTGTTATCCGAGTTCCAGCTCGGGTTTTTCCTCTATTATTTTCGTTTGAAGTTCTGAGTTCCGACCAGGACTTCCTTTTGAATCCAATACTCACGTTGGGACCAATTGATTGCGTTGAGAATTCGAGTTTTCCAAAACTCAAAATTTCTCTCTTATCTTTTTATCTTGAACATCCGAGCTCCAGCTCAGGTCCTCCCCTTTTATTTCATCTTCCTCTTTAAACACGAGTCCCAACTTGGACTCTCTTCTTTTTCAAAAAACCCCAACTGCCAGGCAGGACCTTCTTCCAAATTCCAGCCTTCCGGCTAATCCATTTCAAAATTCAAAAATTCAGGTTTATTCTCTTTGAAAATTCTTCCTACCCTTTCAGGTTAAGGGATAAACCTGATGCCTCCTGCTAACGAGGTATTTCTTTCCTTCCTTCCCCCGTTCAGGATAAAAGGATAAATCCTGAAAGCAGACCACAAACAATTAAAACAATGATGGTCCATTAATTTTCACCAAAGATCCTTGATTCCTCATTTCTTTTCGAAAATTTAGCTCTCTTCAAAATCCGGTCCTCGCATCGGTAACCTTCTAAATTCAGTGTTCTGATCAAATTCTTTACTTTTACAAAATTCAAGTTCTGACTTAAATCTGATGTATTTCCAAAAGATCCAGCATCTCGCTGGTCATGTATTTCCAAAAGATCCAACTTTCGTTGGTCATGTATTTCCAAAAAGATCCAGCATCTCGCTGGTCATGCATTTTCAAAAGATCCAACTTTTGTTGGTCATGTATTTCCAAAAGATCTAGCTTTTGCTGGTCATGTATTTCAAATGTTCCAGCTTTTGCTGGTAATGTATTTCAAATGTTCCAGCTTTCGCTGGTAAGGTATTTCAAACATTTCAGCTTTCGCTGGTCAGGTATTTCCAAAAGATCAATGCTCGTTGGTCATGTATTTCAAACGTTCCAGCGTTTTGCTGGTCAAGTATTTCAAACGTTTCAGCTCTTGTTGGTCAGGTATTTCAAACGTTCCAGCTTTCACTGGTCAGGTATTTCAAAAGATCCAACACTCGTTGGTCATGTATTTCAAACGTTTCAGTTTTGCTGGTCATATATTTCAAACGTTCCAGCGTTTTGCTGGTCAAGTATTTCAAACGTTCCAGCTCTTGTTGGTTAGGTATTTCAAACGTTCCAGCTTTCACTGGTCAGGTATTTCAAAAGATCCAACACTCGTTGGTCATGTATTTCAAACGTTCCAGTTTTGCTGGTCAGGTATTTCAAACGTTCCAGCTTTTGTTGGTCAGGTATTTCAAACGTTCCAGCTTTCGCTGGTCAGGTATTTTCAAAAGATCAACACTCGTTGGTAATGTATTTCAAACGTTCCAGCTTTCGCTGGTCAGGTATTTCAAACGTTCCAGCTTTCGCTGGTCAGTTATTTCAAAAGATCCAACACTCGTTGGTTATGTATTTCCAAACGTTCCAGCTTTCGCTGGTCATGTATTTCCAAACGTTCCAGCTTTTGCTGGTCAGGTATTTCAAACGTTCCAACTTTCGCTGGTCAGGTATTTCAAAAGATCCAACACTCGTTGGTTAAGTATTTCCAAACGTTCCAGTTTTCGCTGGTAATGTATTTCCAAACGTTCCAGCTTTCGCTGGTCATGTATTTCCAAACGTTCCAGCTTTTGCTGGTCAGGTATTTCAAACGTCCCAGCTTTCGCTGGTCGGGTATTTCAAAAGATTTTAACATCTATTGGTCATGTATTTCAAACGTTCCAGTTGTTGCTGGTCAAGTATTTGAAACATTGCAGCTTTTCGCTGGTCATGCATTTCAAATGTTCCAGCTTTTACTGGTCAGGTATTTCAAAAGATTCTACACTCGTTAATCATATATTTCAAACGTTCCAGCTTCTTGCTGGTCAGGTATTTCAAACGTTCCAGCTTTTGCTGGTCAGGTATTTTAAAAGATCCAACACTCGTTGGGCATGTATTTCAAACCTTCCAGCTTCTGCTGGTCAGGTATTTCCAAAAAAGATCCAACACTCGTTGGTCATATATTTCAAACGTTCCAGCTTCTTGCTGGTGAGGTATTTCAAACGTTCCAGCTTTTGCTGGTCAGGTATTTTAAAAGATCCAACACTCGTTGGGCATGTATTTCAAATGTTCCAGCTTTTTGCTGGTCAGGCATTTCAAAATGTTCCAGCTTTTTGCTGGTCAGGTATTTCCAAAAAAAGATCCAACACCCGTTGGTCATATATTTCAAATGTTCCAGCTTTTCGCTGGTCAGGTATTTCAAACGTTCCAGCTTTTGCTGGTCAGGTATTTCAAAAGATCCAACACTCGTTGGGCATGTATTTCAAACGTTCCAGCTGTTGCTGGTCAAGTATTTCAAACGTTTCAGCTTTTCACTGGTCATGCATTTCAAACGGTCCAGCTTTTGTTGGTCATGTATTTCCAAAAGACCCAACTCTCGCTGGTCATATATCCCAAAAAGTCCCAGCTCACAATTATCGAGGTCCCAAAACAACCTATTCCACAAATGAAACCTTCATGGTAAGATTTCTCCATTCTCTCATTTCTAAACCTTCGGGTTTCAATCTCTCAAATCTATCATTTCCAAAACTTCATATCTCAAAATCTCTCAATTCTATCAAATTCTCCAACCTCCGGGTACAATGTTTATAACCAGTTGTGTATTTCCCAAAAGGTCTAACACTCGTTGGTCATGTATTTCCAAAACGTTCCAGTTTTGCTGGTCAGGTATTTCAAAGGTTCCAACTTTTGTTGGTCAGGTATTTCAAACGTTCCAGCTTTCGCTGGTCAGGTATTTCAAAGGTTCCAACTTTTGTTGGTCAGGTATTTCAAACGTTCCAGCTTTCGCTGGTCAGGTATTTCAAAAGATCTCAACATGTATTTGTCATGTATTCCAAAAGGTTCCAGCTTTCGCTGGTCATGTATTTCAAAAAGGTTCCAGCTTTCACTGGTCATGTATTTCAAAAGTCCTAGCTTTTGCTGGTCATGTTTTTCCCAAAATCAAAGATACAGCTAAAGGTCACATCAAAATCTATATTGAGTAATTATTTCACAAAGAATTCATGAAAACTTTGCCAATTTGCTAAAAGCGTTTGTTGATTCTAAAAATCTGATTACACAAAAAGAATCACCTCTAATTACTTCTGGTATCCTTTCCAAAAAGGTGAAACTTTTTGCGAAAAAGAGGTAAAATTCAAATCTTTTCCCAGTTGATCAACCAAAAGGATGAGAGAAATATCCTCGGTATGATTGGCGAAAGAAATATTCGATGACGTTGAAAAGCCAGAAGCAAATTGATATTGATCATGGCTATGGCGCATGTTTAAAGATGATTTTCTGGCAATCAGACAGTGGAAATATCCTGAGCGATAAAAAGAATCCACTTAATCCATATCTTTTCATTCTAAAGCTGCAATCAAATATCTGCAAAAGGGATTTCTCAATTGTCATCAAGATGAAGGCGAATAGGCGAGCAGACCCCCGGGGCCAAAGAAGATTTGGATCATCTACCGAGATGAAGGAGTTTGTGAAGGATCCTTCCAGGGAAAGTTCAGATCATCGTCAAGATGAAGGCAAGTGTGATGAACCTATCGACAAACCCTAAAAGATATTTGATTCCAACTATCATCTAAAGACCTTTGAGCCAATACCATCATATATAATCCCTGAGATAAAAGAAGGATCGAAACATCTCCAAGATGAAGGAGTTTGTGACGTACCCTTCCCTGAAAAAGAGAGAAAAGTCAGGACATCTCCAAAATGAAGGATGATGTAAAAAGCCCGAAAAAGTTCAATGACTCAAAAGGAGTGCAAAAAAAGATTATCATGGGAAAACACCCAAATATCAAGCTGCCAAAGTTGCCAGAAGTCATCTTTTCTCATGCAAAATTCTTTTATCAATATCTTTTCGTTACTTGCTTTTATAAAATTAAGAATATTTCTTCTATTCTCATATCAGGGAAATGGATAGCTTCCTTAAAGAAAATCATCAGCGCTAAAAATTTGAATCTGACTCTTAGAATTGAGGAGTTAACCTCATTTGGGGGAAATACTCTAGGTAAAAGAGGGAATATCATTTACACATACGTGCACATTTCCAAGCGTTTGAATCAACTATAATTTTATCTTATTGGCAAATTGTTTTAGCTATTTCAAGAATGAAATAAACATTCAATATCCATTTTTGATGCAACCTAGCGTTGTTGCCTCTGAAAGAAGTATCTCTTCCTGTCCCATCACGGTTTTCTCATTGAAGAATTCCGTATGGACGACCCACTCAGGGTAAGGGTCAAGCCTGAACCCCCTGCGAGAGGTCATATATTTCAAAAGCTATTTCAGTCTCAGCAATGAGACGCCCAATTTCTTCCCCTTTTCAAAGCTTTAGGGAACCCTATATTTTCTCCTTTCGTAAAAACCCTTTCGGATTTGTTCATCCAAATTCCGAAGGTTCCATCGTGCTTTCTCCATTTGAGAAATCTGTATGGTAGATTTCCCCCACTCAAGATAAGGGTCAAACCTGAACCTCTTGCAAAAGATCATAGATTTCAAAAGCTATTTCAGTCTCAGCAATGAGACGCCCAATTTCTTCCCCTTTTCGAAGCTTTAGGGAACCCTATATTTCTCCTTTCGCAAAAACCCCTTTCGGATTTGTTCGTCCAAATTCTGAAGGTCCCATTATGGTTTCTCCATTTGAGAAATCCGTATGGTAGATTTCCCCCACTCAGGTTAAGGGTCAAACCTGAACCCCCTGCGAGAGGTCATAGATTTCAAAAGCTATTTCAGTCTCAGCAACGAGACACCCAATTTCTTCCCCTTTTCAAAGCTTTAGGGAACCTTATATTTCTCCTTTCGCAAAAACCCCTTTCGGATTTGTTCGTCCAAATTCCGAAGGTCCCATCGTGCTTTCTCCATTTGAGATATCTGTATGGTAGATTTCCCACTCAAGTTAGGATCAAACCTGAACCCCCTACGAGAGGTCATAGATTTTAAAAGCTATTTCAGTCTCAGCAATGAGACGCCCAATTTCTTTCCCTTTTCAAAGCTTTAGGGAACCCTATATTTTTCCTTTCGCAAAACTCCTTTCAGATTTGTTCATCCAAATTCCGAAGGTCCCATTATGATTTCTTCATTTGAGAAACTCGTATGGTAGATTTCCTATTCAGGCTAAGAGTTAACCCAGAACCTCGCTTCGCGAGGTATCTTCCTTTCAGGTTTGGGTTAAACCTGAGCCTCGTTCCAACGAGATTCCTCGTTATGACGAGATGTTTCCTTCCAGTCCCATCATGGTTCTTCCCATCAAGGAACCCATGCTTTATATATCCATCCATGATAGAATCCTACTTGAGCTTCATTTCACGAGATATTTTCCAAAAATGTCCCATCAAGGTTCTCATGTATTCCTTTCCACATCCAATTCATCTTGATATATCTTCGTCCCATCCAGGTTAAGGGCTAAACCTGAATCATTCCAAAAAGAGTATCTTGTCTCACCCATGAGACCTAATCAAAATCTAATTTTCCACCATTTCGGGTTTTTCACCCAAAGTCCCATCACGACTTCCTCATTTTCTACTCAATCATATCATTTTCGAGGATGCCATCTCCCCAAGACCATTCAGGATAAGGTTTTAAGCCTGAGAAGTTATATTCTCAAATTAATTCTTCCACACCACGTTCAGATCTGCTGACTGGGGCATTTTTCAAAATTTGGAGTGTTATCTTTGCCACTAAGCTCGACTTTCAACCGGCTTAGTAGCAAAGAGGGGTATCTGTGAACACCCCAAATTTTTTAAAGATTTGTAAAGAAGACCTTTTTGCCCCTGACCCCATTTGGAATGAGGTGATGTGCCGTGAGGGCTGGATGGAGCTATCAGGTGGGTGTCTTACACAATGAGCATAAATCTAGTGCCGTGGTGAAGGGTAGGTACAACTACAATGAAAGCAATAGTAGATGCTGGAATGGTGTACTGAGTGTATTTACCAACAATAGATATACGAGGGTGCTGGGAAGTAGAGGTAAGGAGGTGCATAGGTAAGCGGTTGTATAAGTGCAGGAATTGAAAGTGAAGGTGTAGTGAATACAACAATCACGACAGCAAATGGGTAATGAGCAATGTGCAGGTCATGTGACTGATAGTTAGGTGAAATGATGTGAAGACAAGAGAATGTTGGGAAGAGGTGCAGGTAGAGGTGTTGAGTGGTTAATACAAATTCCAATGCATTGTTAATATGCAAAATATGAAATGCTATGAAAATGCTGAAGGTGGTGCTGTAAGGGAAATAATTAATGTGAAGTGAAGATAGGCACAACAAGGGTGAGGTTGATATACAGGGACAAGGGTATGCAAAATGTTGAAATTGAAAACGCAGTGGAGTGTAAGCGTAGCTGAGTGTGAATGCAGTAAGAGAGACAAAGGGAATGAATGTGCAGAAATAATGAAGATGCAAAGGATGTGGTTCCTAATGTAGATGGAGTGTAGCACAGCAACCCGAGATCTGATCTCAATTTAGTAGAGCCTGGGTTCTGCAGCAGATCACGATTTTATTTTGAATTAGATAAAACATATATTTTCCAAAAAAAAAAAGAAATAAAAAATTTTGATTTTAAGCAGAATAAGGCATGGATAAATGCAAATAGATTTTGCATAAGCAAATCGATTTTCTCGAATTGATTTCAGCAATATCTTAGTAGACTGAGTCCCTCCTTTGGACAAAACTGGATATACAGTGTTTCTAGTATATTACAGTGTGATATCGCATCTTCCACGACCTGCTCTTCGATCCCACAAGATCGAAGCAAAAAGGGCTGGTCAACAAAAGAAAATATTTCGATTGAGTAAGCACCAAAATCAACCTCAGAATCAATTGTTTCAATCAAACATCTCAACCACCTTTAGAAAACAACACATCAATAACAACAAGGGAATTCCTCCATTCAGATGATTCAAAATGATTGTTGGGAAAGAGGGCCACCAAATGAACTTCAAGAAAGCACCATTTAAGCAAAAAAAACTTCGCCCACTTGGGCACCAAGATTCAAATTTCTGGAGAAAAGACAAAAAAAATGTTCCAAAAGATAAATATATGGTTCAAATTCCACCAACCACCCAAAGAAGATTGCATTTCAAAATGCACCTATACATTTTCTATTGACGGTGCAGCAAATCCCCATCCATCCCCACCGAATTTTGTGGTTGGGAGAGGAGAAAGACCAGGGCATATCTGTTTTTACTATAAAACCTACAGTAATCTTACAGCAAATATACGACAAATGTTGTCTTTGCTCTGAAATCACTAGAGATCTTTAGACCAGCAGAACAGACTTCTCAATGAGTCTTTTGCATGATTTCACATTAGTTCAAACAGAATAAATGCTGAAGAGAGAAACAGATGGGGAGATCTGATTTTAAACCATCAGAGTATTTCACTGTATAATGGAGGAATGGTGCTTGGTAAATGCAAAAATTGGTGAAAGGCCAATGCTCGGTAGTTTAGGGATTGAATCCATCTTAATACAGAAATCAGATCTGAGGCAAATGAGATCACCACCCTAAGTTTGATGTAGTTAGGTTGAATTTAATATATCAAAACAACTTACAGAACATTAACACCATTGCCATGCTGAAACAGGGGATTGATGCAGCTGAGATGAAGATGTTGCAAATGAAAATTAATATGAAAACTAAGATGATTGTAGCAAAGGAAATGCATAGATGTTGGAAACTGGGTTGGCTGCCATGCAAATGATACACAACAAATCAAAATCTGTTGTTGATTTTTTACAACAAATCTAAAAAAAATCCAACGCTCTTTCATGTTCTATGGCAGAGATGGATAGAGGCAGGAGATCAGATATTTGATGGAGCTTCAAATCTGCTTTATGACTCGTGTTCAACCAACCTCTCTCATTTTCTTCTTTATATCTAGTTTTTGAGCCTTTTCTCTCTAGAAAACTTTGCATAATGATTCCATCATATGTAGGCTTAATGGCATCCGCACCTGGTTTGTGGCTTGCATATTTGCTTATCAAAAATAAACAAATTCCTTTCAACTTGAATTTCTTCTTCTGAAGCCTCTTGACTGATACCGAGTCACTTGTATGAGTCCTTTACATTAATTCTTGGGACATTTTTACTTGATTCATCAGTCACATTACTTGAATGATACATCTATAGCGCTTCTCATTTTGCGAGTTTCTGGAATTCGATAATTCCATATGGAACCATTCAACTGTTTTTTTTATCAATATTCTAAATAAATTACAAAAAGGAAAGGAAATATGGGAATCGATAGATTCCATTGATGTTGTAATAGGTGGGGTGATTCTGCTATAGGCAGGTCAATCTCCACCATTGGTGCTTAAAAAAAAGTAAAAAAAAATAAAACAAGGATGAAGGGATCTAAACAAGCAAAGATGCGATAATGAGAAATGAGATTTTTGCAGAGATAAAAAAAGGAAATGAAGAGAGGAAATGCTTACTTACCTGTAATCGAATTTTCTTCAGTTGGTGGGGAAAGAGACCAAGGAAATCTAGAGATTGTTCACCGTGTGGAGGCTTTAGCTTCAGCTGGATTTATCTTCAGGACCTTGGGACGAAACTTAGAAGAGAACGGAGAAGGAAAAAGAATCGATGCAGGGGCGAAAATGGATGTCGATTGTAGATTGAAAGGGGAAGATCTGAAGATCGATTAGCAGAGAATGCGATGATGATGTTGGATTGTAATGGGTATGTGAAAGTTGGATGACCCACACCAGAGGAAAAAAAATGGATTTAATGGGTTTTTGTAGGGAAAAACTCGATGATTGGGATGGAGAGAGGCTGATAATCGATGTCCGAGAAGGGACCTCTGCGTGTCTTTTTAAAGAGGAAAAATAAATCTCCAAAAGAGGAGGCTGTTAGGCATCGACGGTGGTGAGGGCCCTCCTACGATGGAGGCTTCCAGAAGAAAGATACGCGGGAGAGGGGCGAGCCTGCAACCGTTTGTAATTTTTCCTTTTTTCAAAAAGGAGGTTTGTTTTAAAAGGAATTTTTTTATAAAATGGTTCAAAAATGAGGTTTTTAGCAAAAATCTCTTAAAAATCTTTAAAAGCATTTATTTTTCTCTTAGTTTTCTAATTTTTTTGGGTTTTGTGTTATTTTTTTATTTTTTTGTATTTTTTGAATAAAATCTAAGATTTTACGAGAAAACAAAGATCAAACCTAATTTTTTTTTGTGTTTTTGCAAAATATTTACAAGAGGGATTTTTTCTGAGAATTGAAAGCTATTTTGAGAAAATCTTTTTAGAAAATGGGTTTATATCCGGATTTTTTTTTTTGGGAATATTTGAGATTTACAACCTTACACTAAGAAATATAGGGTCGGGGATCCAATAGAGTGCCAGATGAATTGCCCGAGCCATTTAGGACTATTTTTTATATTTTTGTAATTTTAATTTGGAAATCGGACAACGGGGATCAGATTTGGGGTTTAAAACACTAGGTTTGGACCCGAAATCGATTTTGAATGGATCAATATGGATTTTAATCCAGAAAATCTGAAGAGTGACTGAAATTTAGCTTTGAAATTGCTTTGATTTTCTCAGAAAATGGGGTTAGGGGCAAAAAGGTCATTTTTACAAATCTTTGAAAAATTTGGGGTGTTCACAGTATTGAATTGGCGATTTTAGATCTTGGATCCGGGTCAACTAGAGGACCCAAACCCTAGGTGCGCCCCTCTAGGGGGATGATCTTGTCTATGGTTGACCAGTCGGTCAAGGTTTGACCAACTGGGTGGCACTTTTAAAAAGAATTGCATGAGTTTTAAAATATAGGCCACGATTGGCCATTTTCTTCTTTTTGAAGCTCATGATGAGCCTTGAAGCTCATTATGAAAGCCATTTTCTAATAAAGGGGACCATGGGGTTGGTGCCCCATGGTGTTTTTGTAATTGTTTCAAACTATTTCAAATAACAAAATCTGATTGGTTGGGTTGAGTGGCAGCCCAAGTAAATCTTACAAGTTTTAAAGTCTTTTTGAAACCCTTTACAATGGCATTTTTGAAAGAAAAGTTGGAGATTTTAAAAGATGGACATGCATTGGGCGTGGGTTTCTAGGGGAGGGGCGTGGAGCACTCCAGCCCTCCATCTTGCTTTAATCAATCCTAACCGTCCAATGTATAAACCCTACATATTTAAGGTTTCAAGTAAGAGAGAGAAAGAACCCCTTGGGCGATTTTTCTTGGAGGAGTCTCTCTCTCTACCCCTTCTTCTTCTTCCCCAAAACCGAGTGAGAGAGAGGTGAGTGTGGTGTGGAGCAGCTCCAGCCGTAAACCCCATTGCCTTCATCTTCTTCATCTCCTCCATCTTCTAAAGCCTCGAAGGTGAGACCCTCCTACTCATGTCCACAAGTGTGGTTTTCGATTGAGCATTCGGGTTTTTTCCATTTGTCGACTTTCTTGAGCTAGTGTATGCATTTTTAAGTTTTTGTTTTGAGCAAGTTACATGTTCATGCATTCTTAGAAGTTTCCCTTTCATACATCAATGTGGGTTTGATTGAGCAAGGGTATGGGGGTGCTTGCATAAGTGCATTTTTCGATTTAGCATCGTTGCATGTGTTTTGATGTGCTTTAAAGTAATCGGCACCATGGAATCATTCTAGACTTGGTTGCCTTGGGTTTTCCTCTTCACAGCCATGCATCGTTCATTTTCGTGGGTATGATTCACGGCAGCCACGGTTCTACCTTGTTTATGGCAGTGAAGCGTGTTGCCAAGGCATTTTCCTTTTTGGCAAGGAGGCTTGAAGGCCGACCCCTTTCGGTCCAGCAAGCCACACCCAGCTGGGTTGGCCCCTTTAGGGATTCAGGTGCTGCTGAACTGGGGAAGGCGGGCTGAGCCCTGCTCTTCTTCTACCCCTCTAATTCCTGACTAGGCGTCCAGAAAATTCCTGGACGCCTGGTTGTTTTTGGGTGACCCCCAGGCCGACCACAAACGGGCCAGCCTGGGCTCCCTTTTGTTTTCTTCAATTTCGGTTGGCGTGGCCCTTAGCCGAGCCGACCAGCTTGTGTTGGTGTGGGTCAGGCTTGCCTCCGGCCTGACATGGTCTAGACCGTACACAGTCCAGACCTGTCAATGGCCTGGTCCAGATTCATTCAGTTTGAGCGTCAGCCCCTCATGTGCCTCCAGCGTGGGCATTCGGCCCTTGCTGCAGCTGCAGCGATTCGACTGCAGCTGGGGGCAGGCAGCAGGCCTGCACCCCTTCTCATTTGTGGTGCTGGCTGAAGCCAGCTGGGTCTGGACTCACGGTCCATACCATGCTCAAGTTCGAGCATACCCGGGACAACAAAGTGTTGTCCTTCATCGGTTCGATCTCGGCACTTGGGACAGCATGTCATGCTGTCTTCACATTTTGGGCCGACTCCGCAAGTGCTGCCCTAGACCGGGCCTGCAATGTGCGTGTTTGGGGCCCCATGCCACCAAGTGATAGTTTGGAGCGGATTCGTTTTTGACAACACCAGCCGCAGCTGGACTTCTTTTCGTCTCATCTTTACTTGTTGTAGCACGCATCCGGACTGCAGCCCAAGGGGCTGCAAGTGTGTTTGGAGCGGGGTCCAATACCCCAACAATGTTGTGGACATTCGACTCGTTGTGTCAAATAGATTGTGCTCGACGTTGATCAAAGCAATTTTAGATATATGTATTTTCCTCCCGTGGTTATGCGATTTAGCTTTATTAGCAACCTCCGAGCTGCTGCCAAAGGGGCTGCAAGCATTGGTTAATGAGGCTTTGGGTTGCAGCCTATCCGGCTGCAAGGATGTACGTAGAGCGGGATTCAATACCCCATTGAGTGCATTAAGTGTTTGACCTTTTATAACTCGTGCGATGAGTGTGCGTGGTCCGATGCAAATTATGTAAATATGGTTATTATTGCAGGGGCGTGTTTTGCCCATAAATATGGGTAATGTGTGTGTGTGCCCACCCTTGTGCATAGGGCTGCTTTGCACAGAGCGCGGAAGGTCGCCATGATACCTTGTCAATGCCTTTTTATAAATGAGATTTTACGAAGTCAAGAGGCGGATGGCACCACTCTTGTCACTTGTATTTGACACCTTGGCACTTCATACTAAGTCATTTAAATGTATCATGATGATGCTACGTAAAGTAGTATGTGCACACTTTAGCACGTAGCTAGCATGTGTAATGAATGCAAACACATACTCGCATATGTACGAAATGAATGTAATCACTAACTCATGTTAGTGAAATTTGAATGATTGTCACCTAAGGAATGTGGTCATAATCGTGCTTGTTATGTCTTGGGGTGCACTATGGATATTGCAGTCGTAAGAGACTTATGCGACCTTGGAACTACTTAGTGAGTTGGATGTGGGCGATGGTCCCACTTAGCGAGATGAGCTCGCTCATGTTTGTGATACACGGTTTATGGACCGTGGCACTGCTTGTAAGTCACGCCTTACCGTGGAAAATGTTTCTAACTGTCTCATCATAGTGTGAAATGTTTGAATTATCATAGACGAGTTCTTTCACCAATGACACGATGCACATACTTGTCCACTTGTACTTGTGTGCAGTTCACGATGACACATTCACTTGCATAGCATAGCCTATTGTTAGCACTTTATGTTCTGTGATGCTTACCTCACTATTCGATATGAGATGTGACATGAATAGTCGTAGTTAATCATTCACACTTTGCCTACTCGCACTGATTCATTCTAGTTGCAGTCCTTCGTAGATTCATGTGTAGTTTATACTTGTTCATGCAGTATTTGCTCAAGTAATGTACGATTAGCCTGCTGTATGTTTTGTATAGCTTGCTTTCGAATTCCATACTTTGGTATTGTGGTTTGGTTTGTCTCACCAGCTCGAAAGAGTATTGACCCCGTTTTATGGGGATACAGGTTTTACTTAGGCGTGCGATAGAGCTCGGTGTGCTGCAGCGGACTCTGAACCCACACTTCAGAACCTCGCCTGTTGGATCCTGGCAGTTTTGTTTTGTATAAGGGAATGATTTGTAAATTTGTAAAATGATTAATAAAAGTTGTTTCTTATATTGTTGTTTCACTTCCGTAGTGGCCGCCCAGAGTTTTCCGCTTGTTTCTTCCCTTTCGGTTTCTTCCGCGCTTGCGCTTTGGTTTTCAAAAAAACAAAAAAAAAGTTTACTAAAAAATCCAAAGGATTTTCAAGTCGGGAAATGTGGGGGCGCTACAAAATTCCTCAGAAAATTCGCGGGTGTTACACTGGACGTGTCCAGCAGGGTTCAACCTAGGCCTACCCATGGCATGGGTGCCTCCCCTTTTTCCCTTTCCTTTTGGTTTTGTGTGAGCTTTGGCCGAACCCACCGAACTGGGTGGGTGTGGACCAGCTTGTATGGCTGAGCCATGCCGGGTCTGGACGCCCGGTCCATACCCCTTTCTTTTGTGTGCTTTAGCTTGGAGCGTGGTTGGACTACTCAGTCCAGATCCAAAGTCGTCCTTCTATTGCTAAGATCCACGACGTGGCCCTCCCCAGACCGGACCCCATTCGGTCCAGGGTGTGCGGCCCTTGCAGGTTTGCGTGATAGCATAGGCTGTTGTCTTCTTCTTTGGATCGCCCCCTTGTGTTTATGTGACAGCCCAGCTGTCTCTGCTCCAGTCCAGCAGCATCGCCCGAATTGAGCCTGCATGTGTGCGCTTGGTGCCACATGGCAGCGGGTGGCCGGTGGTCACAGCAGCTGCATTATATGTATTTTCCCATCTTTATCGCCGTGCTTCTAACCTTGTTAGCAAACCTCCGAGTTGCAGCAAAGGGGCTGCAAGTGTGTTTGGGGCGGGGTCCAATACCCCAATAACGTAATGGATTTTGACTCGTTGTGTCGCAACGAATAGTGCACGCCAAACAAAGCAAACTTATATATATATATATATATATATATATATATATATATATATATATATATATATATATATATATATATATATATATATATATATATATATATATATATATATATATATATATATATGGGTATGAAAGCACAAAGAATCGGTAGATTCATCAATGTGAGGTTGTATAAACTTAGCCCTTTTGAACGTGTGTCCGCTTTCGCAAAGGAACGCAAAAAGTTTTGCTATGACACTTTGTTTAATGCCTTTCGTAAATTAAGGTTTTTACAATATTAAGAAGCTGATAGCACTTCTCTTGCCATACATGGCACGGCCCAAACTACGTGTTTATATACGCAATCATCACAAGTTAATGTGTTGCAAGATATTGTAACGAACTACGTAATATATTGATAAACCCATCAATATGGGTAATGTGTATGCATATCCCTGTACATGTGCTTGTTTTGCATAGAATGTGAAATGTTGCAATTGATTTCTTCTTGAATGCCTTCAAAATAAGGTTTTACTTATTTATGAAACCCATGGCGTATATCATCGAATTAATGCAATTATCATATTTGTTATAATTGAATGAATGATTCAACTTGACAAAAGTTAGTGTATTTTCCCTAAGTATGAAGCGAGCTTGAGGCACTTATGGAAATCGCAGTCTTGTGAGACTTATGCGACATTTGGAACTCCTTGGCGAGTTGTTTGTGGGTGATGGCCTCACTTAGCGAGATGAGCTCGCTTATGGTTGTAATACATGGTTTATGAACTTTGGCACAGCTTGTGAGTCACGCTTTACCGTGGCAAAATGTTTCTAATTGTCTTATCATAACGTGCAATGTTTTGTATTGTTGCTTGGCTAGTTCTTGCACTTATGACACATTGCACATACTTGCCACTTGTATCTGTGCATAATTCACAATTACACATCTGTTTGCATATCACAGTCTCTTGTACTGTTATAGTAGAAATTTATGTTTTGTGATGCATACCATGTTACATATATTATGAAATGTGTTTAATTATGTTCCTTGATGCATACCATGTTACTGTTAGTATTTGTCACTTATTGCACCATGTATAGCTTGTACACCTGCTCATGTTGTAACTGCTCAATTATTGTAAATAAGCATGCTATGTGTTGTATGAATAGCTTGCCTTTGTTTTCCACACATGGGTTATTGTGTTTGGTTTGTCTCACCAGCTCGAAAGAGTACTGACCCCGTTTTATGAGGATACAAGTGTTTGCTTAGGCGTGCAATGGAGCTCGATGTGCTGCAGCGGACTCTGAACCCACACTTCTAAACCCTTTTCGAGATCTTGGCAGTTTTGGTTTTGTATAAGGGATTGGTTGTACACTTTCTAAATATTAATAAAAGTTGTTTCCTTACTGTTGATTCACTTCTGCGACCCGCCCCGGAGTTTGCCGTTTGTTTTCCTTTTTCGTTTCTTCCGCACTTGCGCTTTTGTTTTCAAAAAAAAAAAAAGTTTACCCAAAAATCCAAAGGATTTTACAAGTCAGGAAATCCCGGGTCGTCGCAGCCTAGGTCAGATGGGTTCGATCTAGTTGAGAAAGAGGAAGAGTAGGTCAAGCTGCTCAACCTAAGTGGTTTGAACCAAACTCGGTTCCGTCCAAGTCAACTGGGTTCAGCAGGTTCGGACTTAGCCCAAGTAGGCTGGGTCTGGTTTAGAAAATCAAACCAAAATTTGGGACAAAAAAGGACATGGACTTTGACTTCAAACCAAACCAGGTTCAAGTCAAGTCAACTGTGTTTGGACAAGGTCAAGTGGGTTCAGACCAGGTCAAGTAGGCTAGGTTCAGATCAGGCAGGCTCAGGCCAGGTCAGGCAAGCTCAGACCAAGTGAGCTAGGTAGGGGAGGTTTTAGGAAGAAGGAGAGAGAGAGAGAAGACTAAAAAGGGGGGGGGGATGATTTTTTCTAAAGAGGGGCACCTTTATTTATAGGAAATGAAACTTGACACCCAAGTTTCTCTTTTACCTTTATGCCCTTGGCTTCTTTTTAATTCCAAGAGGTTCCTTGGTGTGGGGCCTACATGAAAATTCTATGGAAAATTTTCGCGGATCCCACCAGATATTTTTTGAGGAATATTTCTATGGGTCCCACAAACATTTCTATGGGTCCCAGAAAAAAATTGACTTTTTCATAATTTTTTTTCAAAAAATTCTAAGTATGTCATTCCCTTCGTATTGACGTAACTAAGAAAGTTGGCTCGAGGAAATCTCTTGATTTCGTCCAAGTAGAAAGTTTTGACTTCCAGAGCATTTGAGCATATATTCGCAAAGCGACGAATATCCTAAGTATAACTGGTTCATAGAAATTGATTTGTTTCGCATTCTGAGTGAAAATGCTATTTTTACCGGTAAATGCCTCATGAATTTTATTCAAAAATTATACTGAAAATTTATGGGTCTTACACTTCTCTTCTCTCCCTCTCCCTCTACCAAAAAGTGTATGTGTGTGTGTGGTGGAGTTTCACTCCAAGAAAGAAGGAGCCTATCATTTCCTTCTCCATCCTTCAATCGATCAAGGTGAGCTATCTTCATTTTTTCCCATTTTCTTGGAATAACATGTGGTATTACGTGTGAAACCAAGAGATCCTTGTGCATCTGTTGCATGCACAGATCTTTGGTGGATTAGAACATGATTTTTCATGGTATTATATGCATTTTGGTATGATAGTATGCACACAACCATGCTCACACACGCACTACATATTTCCTACATGAACCGGTTCTCTCAATTTTCCAACTTGTCAGAGACAACCCTAAATCAACTGTATCTCCTTAGATATGGGTCAGTTTTTGGTGTTCTTGAATATTTTGGAAAGCTAAGACCCATTCCTTCAACTTTGTAGTTGAAGACTTGGCCTATATCAGTCTGCAGAGTCCTTCAAAATCTCAATCAAAAAGGTATTTTCTTGCATGCATTGGTTCTCCCGATTTTCCAACTTGTCAGAAATAACCCTAATAAATCAACTGTATCTCCCTAGATACGAGTCAATTTTCAGTGTTCTTGGACATTTTACAAAGCCAAGACCCAATCCTCCAACCTTGTAGTTGAGGACTTGGCCTAATTTGGTCTGCAGTGTCCTTCAAAATCCCTGTCAAAATGGTAGAATTCAAACTGTTATCAGTCACTATTCAGTCCAGAACATCCTAGACAATGTCTAGTATTTTCAGGATATATCCTGGCTCCCTTTATAAAAATTAGATTTTTTTTGTTTTTTTGGAAAGCTAAGAGATAGATCCACAACTTTTGTGTTCAACATCGTGGTTGAATCGGCTTGCAAGCATTTCCAAATTGTCGGTCTTTCGGCTGCTGAGTGCACCAGCCCCTTGAGCCAGACAGACCCCTTTTTGCGAGCCCAGGCCTCCTATAGCCCTTTGGTCTTCGGCCTGACTGGCCTGGACCACCCTGGTTCAGGTCAATCAGGGTCACTCTGAGCAGAGCAAGGGCTCAAACAAGGGCTCCCTACCCTACAACCACTAAGTGGCTGGTGACCCGGGTGCAGGCTGCACCCGGGTTGTTGGTCGCAGGCCCTCAGGCCTGCACTGCACTACTTCTCCTTGTTCGGTTGTGGTAGCACCATGGCAGATTTGGACACCCTGATCCAGACCTTGCTTAGGGCCCGAGCATTTCCAACAAAGGTCTGAACAAGTTGGTTCAGACCTAGGCTTCTCGTGTGTCACGGCCTACCCCCAGTTTGGGTTAGGCCAGGGCTGCCGCGTGTGGCAATTCCACACCAGGTCTGGACACTCTAGTCCAGACCTTGCTCAAGGTCTAAGCATTCCAGCACAGGTCTGGACTAGTCATTCCAGACCTGGGCTGTCCGTTTTGTTGCAACCTACACCCAGTTCAGGTTAGGTAGTGGCTGCCGCGGGTTGGGCCCCAAAGTGGAAGCGTGCTGGACATTCTGCTGGACCTTGTGAAACTCCCGGTTGCTGCGTCGTGGTAGCAAGGAGGTGTGGACAGCAAGTAGCAGCTTGCTGCTCACTCAAATCGCCTTAGTCGCAGCAAGACCGCGGTTCTTGCTTGGCCGTAGTCGGCTATTACGGCATTTCTCGTCGCCGCCTCATAAGTGGCCACTTGTTGGCCCTATTCTTCGCGCGTGTGCAAGTCTGCAACCCTTCCTTGTTGCAGCCTAAAAGTTGTTGTGCTTTGTAGTCCCGCGGATGTCGCTTCGGATGGCTCAAGGCAGTGTGTTGTGAACTGCCTTGGCACTCTTGTCTCTCCCTTATTCGTGCTTGTGTTTGGGTACCGAATCGTGGTGCCTTTGGCATTCTTCATGGTATGTGATGTTGCGGGCAAAGTCTTGATCGTGGAAGTGCTAGTGTAATTCCCATACAGACGTCGTAGTCCCACTTGCACATTATGACACTTATGGGTGATGCTTTATGCGACACTACATGTGAATGGTATCACTATACATGGCATTTGATGGAGGTCCTTATCACTTGGTACTTGCACAAATATACACATGGTGATGTGATACTTTTTGCTATGCGTTTGGTTGATGGTATTGCATGTAGCACACTCGCACTTGGCACCATGACACTTAATTGACCCATCGTATTTCCTACACCGAGAGTCACATTGGGGATTTGTGCGCCACTACAGATTGTTGCACTTTGGCACTGCATGATGCATGTCGCGCACTATGCACTCATCTTATCCCAACAATGGGTTGTGACTTACTCACCGTAGGGTATTGGCTCAATTACCTTTTGAGGTTTTGCGACTCTACTTGAGTCTTTGGGTGATGGTCCCATGTTCGTGAGTGAGCTCATGTATTGAGATACCCTAAAAATGAAAATGAAAAATGGTGTTGAATCGCCTTCACCGGCGATGCGCTCTTTAGTTGGTCATGTGAGACTTGAGCACGTGAATGAGCAGGCTAAGACCTCGTTTGCATACCCCGCGAGGACCATGAGGCATGTGTAAGGTCCATGATTTATTTTGTGGTAATATCAAGCGAATTGTGTTGAGATCGAGAGTTTTGCTGAAATTGGCAATTTTTGTATTTTAGCCTACATGGAGATACGGGTCAAATCGCGTAATTTTACATGAAAAGGCAATTGAGGGAAATCTAGAGTGAATTAACCTCCGAAATGTTTAGGGCAAGTTTATAATAGGTATATTGTGATTGACCCCAAATTTGGGAACGAACGACGAAAAAAACTCGTCAGTGCATGTGATTTATGGGAGATTGCTTAGAAACTTAGCGAGGGCCTAAATGAGACCCATTTCGTTCGTAACGAAGATTTCTTCACTTGGGTAGCTTTGAAATGTCATTTACATTGATAATATAAAATAAAATAATTATACATAATGGAAAAATATTTGAAAGTTCAATTAAAAATAGAATCGATATAATATACATTCATTTCTTTCATTGGTCAAGGTCGACCAAGGCCATGACCGTCCATTCAGGATGGCCTTGGGATGACCATGGCCATGAAACCAGCTGGGTGGGTGGCAGTCTCGTAAGAGACTTAAGTAATTTTAAAGGGAGGGCCATGATTGGCCCTACCCAAATCAATCAAAAAAAAAAGGAAATGATTGAAGTGTGGAAATTTTAATAAAGTAAGCAAAGGAAGAGTGCATGGGTGTGTGGGGGTCGACATCCCCTCTTGGAGAATGTGTGGGGCATTGAGAGCCCTTTAGCCTTGGGATTCAAGAAACCCCAAGGGCTCTTCCCAAGAGGGAAGAGCCATTATGAGGCTTGATAGAACCTCATTGGATGCATGGGGCGGCAGCCCCATGGCATTTTCATTATTTCAAAAAGAATATTCAAATCCTCTAAGATGAATGGTGGAGCTGGGCAGCGGTGGGAATCCGTGACCCACCCCCATCCCCACATCTTGGAGGGTGATTCTCCACCCTCTATCTCAACCCAGCCCTCTTAAAGCCCCTTTGGAAAAATCGAGCACCCCATTAGAGGGGCAATTTTTTTTCAAGTTCATTCTCTCACTCTCTCTCATTCTCTCTCCCTTACTCTCTCACTTCTCCTTCTTCTTCCTCCCAGCCGTGGGGGTGCTTTACCATCAACGTTGAAGAGCAGCTACACTTACCTCCGTTTCCAAACCTCCAAGGTGAAGGCTCAACCCGTTCTTCCTTTCATCGTTTTAATACACCATAAAACCAAGGGAGGCATAGCATCCATGAATGCATGCTCCATTGGTGGATTAGCTAGATAAGTCTCTCTTTTTTTTTTCTTCCATGTCTTCATTGCATTCGACGGTTTATGTGTTTTCCATGCTGATGCATACTTTTAACATATTTTCTTTTTAGTCACAAGCTTTGCTGGAACCTTCTTTGCTTTTTTCTTCTTGCTGGTGTTTCTTTCCCTTGTTGCTGGGCATGATAGCCTCGCTGGGGTGCACTATACCGAGCTGGGCTCGTCCAGAATGCACCCAGCCCACTCGGTACTTTCTTTGTAGGCAGACATGCAGCGGCTGGTGAGCTACAACTGCCCTTCCACCCTTGGAGCGTCTGGATGCTGGGTTCAACCCAGTCCCAATACGTTTGGGACTGGCACTGCAGCATTGTGTTGGCCTGAGTCACGGCATGACCAGGCCCCACTACAGGGAAAAGGCCCCTGGCCCTCCAGCATTAATTTTTCTTTTCGTTTTTATTACTTTTTTTTTTGGTTCATTGTGTTGGCGCATCGGGTCACCCAAAGACTTAGCAGGTTGGGGCAACCCTATGACAGGCGCCCAACCCCTTTTTGCTGCAGTTGTTCGAGCCATTGGGCTCTGGCTTGTGGGTTTGGAAGGATGCACGGTCTGTTTCAGCAGACCAGATCCTTCAGCTAACCCACATCTACCTTGCGTTTGTAGTTGGGCACCATGCGGGTTGTCCGCACGCCCAACTAAGTCGCCCAGAATTTATCATTTGTTTTTGTAGCAGGTTTTGGGCTGGAGTACTGGTCTGAACCATGGGTTCAGACTAGTGCTATAGCCAGTTGGGCTGGCTGGTTCGTGGGCCAGGCCCCAGCCAGGGCGTGGCACTTGGTACCAGCCCAGTTTCCTTTGTTGGAGCCGGGTGCGAGTCGTGGGTGCTGGGCACCTAGACCATCTATTGGCCAAACCTTTTTGGTTTAGGTCTGAACTAAAAGTTCAAACCTAAGCGCGCTTGACAGCCGGTCTGGTCCCATGGACCAGACCCCTGTCCAAGCTCTTTTAGTACCCAGATCTGCGAGGTTACCTGTGGTTGCCACTTTGGCAGCCTATTTCAGACCTAACCGAGCTACCTCGGCAGTCTGGTCTGAATGGTTAGTCGAACAAGAACCTCTTGGCGGACTCAACAGTCTGGTCCGGAGGACCAGACCTGTATATGCATGTAGGCCCGCTTTGACAGCGGGTACGCGACTCCATTGTCGGAACCTCTGCAACCTTGTTACCCCATCTAGTCGACTGTCCCTAGAAATGACTTTTTTTTTATGTCCAGCACAAAACGTTACCCCTAGTTGGACCTAAGTTAGTCCAGACTTGTGTTTTGTCTTGCCTCGCACCCTTTCACAATTCGGTTAGGGTGTATGGCATGCGCGCACATGCCTTGGGATGCACCGGTTTCGGGTAATCTTATATATATGTATATATATATATATAAATATGTATATATATGTATATATATACATATAGGGGTGTATGCATAATTGAGTGTACATGTATATATATATATAAGTTAATACGCATAGTTGAGTTGAGTGTTTAGGTGCAACCAAATGGACACGTGGCACTCTTATGTCCCGTCCAAGTGTTTCCACAGATATTTTACACTCTGAAATGGGTATGAGTTACATAGTGTTGATTTTACGATCGTCCTGTCAAATGTTTTGTTTCGGGTTCGCGGGTGCGGCACCCCGAACAGTGGAAAAGCCAATGTAATCCCCGTTAGATAGGTTATTTCCAGATTTTGCTTTTGACACGATTGTGTGTCGTACCTCTTGAGGAAAATACTCACACCTTGGTTTCTGTTTCGATGGACTAGTGGTGTAAGAGGATGAGCACTATTGCAAACCCCACGTACATAGAATCCACGTTGGTTACAAATCACGAACATTGTTCAGTATTTTTGTATCGGGTCCGCAGGCGTGACACCCACACTGTGGAAATGCTAATGTTATTCCCATAAGTTGGGAATATCCTGGATTCCCTCAGTAACACATAAGTGTGTTAAATCAAGTATGATGGTCTTTCGTGTCACGATTGCATCCTTCCTCCTGCAAGAGCGATGACCCACCTTGGAAATGCGAATGTAATTCTCATACGTATGAGAATATTGTTAAATTCAATCTCAACACATAAGTACGCCAAATCATGAGTCTTCCCTACGAGAATGACCTCATATTACATAAAGTGCCAATCTTAATGATTTAGTTCCAGCTATTTGAGTGATGAAAATTATGAAATTTCATATGCATGAAACTGTATACTCGCTTGCACATTTTCTTGTCTCTCAGAAATGAAATTGTATAATGCCTTTGTTCCTCATGTTTGTGCAAATGATAGAAAGCATGTGGTATTTAATTACACTTTGCACGTGGCACATCCTGACACTTGTACTGAGTAGTGCGTACCTCGACTGGTACATTGCTTGAGGCATTGGTGAGTGCACAAGGTGCACTTACTTCATGAAATGAAAGGCTGAAACTTAAATTTAAACACCATAGGGTATGAATGGACATGAATTGTATTGTGGACTCAGTTGGAGTCTCTGGGCAAAGGCCCTTCTGTCGTGAGTGAACTCACGTGTGACTATACCCTAATTTAGAAAAGAAGGAATAAGGTGTTATGATCACTTTCACGAGCGATGTGCTCTTGTTAGACGCGTGAGGCTGAGCACGTGGATGGGCAGGCTAAGTCCTCGTTTTGTGTACCCCGCGGGGACCATGAGGCATAAAATCCTCGTTAAGAGGTATGACTGAATAATGAGCCCAAGAAAGATAAACCTGCTTTGCCCCATTCATAAACGGTTCACCTTGGAGAGGGTGGATGGTACAACCCTGAGTGACTTGTCGTTACTACGACACGTGTTTTGACAGGAGTTGTAGCGCCCTTTGACCTCCGATCACTCAGAGTCAGGGAGGTCGAGGTTGCCTTTTTAGGACCTCACTACTGCAGTAGTATGGATTGCAATCCTTGCCTATGCGAGAGTTTCTCTCAACTGCGTGCTGCTCGTATGAGGTTTACTTGGTCTGTAGCATCCTCGGTTACCACACTAGAATTTGAATAACAAACGCCAAGTGCATGTCTCACAGAATGCGAGGTTCCTTCGCGTACCCAAAGGAGTAACAAAAATAACTTAAAGACTAACCAATCATAGCTGACATATTGTAGTTATTTCAGTTACTTTACTTGTTCAGCAGTTACTTCAGTTACTTTACTTGTTCAGTACTTGTTACAGTTCTGTTACTGCTTTTAGTTACTTGTCTTACAGTTACTTCAGTTCTGTTACCTGTTTCACTTGACTAGCACTTGTCACATACGCACTTACCTGACACAGACACATACACTTGTTAGTTCTTATTCTGTTTCCTGTTTTTTCTCTTAGAAATGATATATATATATATATATATCGTGGTCGTTTCTTCACCACCTCACAAGAGGACTGACCCCCTTTTATGGGGATGCAAGTGACAAATAGGTACAATGTTGATGCGACGACACACGGTGGAGGCTTGGGGACCCACACTTAGCTGCAGATCCTGTCCCAGTGGTTTTGGGTTTTGGTTGGGATACATTCCCTATATTTTGAGTTTTTGTACTATCACATTTTGTAACTCTTAAACTATCGGGTTGTAAACCCCTTTATATTTGTAGTTGTACCTTTATTTACATTGTTAGTTACTTTTGTTGTACTTACCTGTGGTCGTCCAGACTTGCGGCCTTGCCACCTTCTTTACACCTTGTTTCCGCTATTTTCAGTAAAACCTTTCAAAAAAAAAATCATAGAAAATCTAAGGTTTTTCCAATGTCGGGATTTGAGCGCCACAACATGTGTGTCTAAACACCTCAGAAGGAGGTGTGTTATCAAACCAGCTCAAGAAAGATAAACTGTTGTCGCCCCATTCACAAAACGGTTTACCTTATAGAGGGTGAATGGTACAGCCTTGAGTGTCAGGTCATTACTATGATACGTTTATAGGAGCTGAGGCATCCTTTGACCTCCAGTTACTCAGAGTTAGGGAGGTCGAGGTTACTTGTTGAGGTACCTCCACTACTGTAATAGTGTGGATTGCAATCCATTACTATGTGTGGTTTCTATCGGCTGCGAGCCACCCGCATGAGGTTTACTTGGTTTGTATCGTCCCCGGTTACTACATTAGAAATTGAATAACAGACGTTAGGTGTACATCTCATAGAATGTGAGGTTTCTTTGCGTACCCGAAGGAGTAAGCAAGAAGAACATAATTACTAACTAATCACATGCTGACTTACCTTGATTAGTTATATAGTTATATCATAATTGTGTAATGTGGTGCCTTGCTTTCTTCATTGTACATACCATAGTTACTTTACTTTGGCCATATATTTCTTACTGTCTTATCCTGTTGCACTTAGCTTTATACTGCTATTCTTGCTAGTTCTCATACTTGTTGCACGTTGCACATATGTATGCTCACATGCACACGTACTTTGGTTAAATATTTCTAACAGTGTCATCATGATAGCTATGGCCTGTTATTCGTAGTTTATGAGCTATGTTATATATGTTTCTTGTTTCTTGTTTCATGTTTCATGCTTCATGTTTTTCCTTTAAAATGATATTATATGGATGATTTATCTCACCAACTTGCAAAAGTTCAAACCCTGTTTTATGGGGGTACAGGTGACGATTGCTAGGGTGCAATCGCGATGATTGTGCTACAAAGGCTTGGGACCCACACTTTGGACTTACATGGTCTTGGCAGTTGTTTGGGAAATCCCCCTTTTTGGTTTTTGAGAGACCCTTTTGTAACTAAATTGATGTATATCCTCGGTCTCATTTTGTAAAGCAAGTGTGAATGAAATGTTTCTTTTTGTTGTTCATCTTGTAACCCGCTTAAAATTCCAACTAATTTCCCTTATAATTTTTTTGCTTGTATAATGTTTTAAAAAAAAAATCTTCAAAAAATTTAAGGATTCTACAAGTTGGGATTTTGGGGTGTTACATCGAGGGTCTACTCTGACCTTACGATCTTGGTGGACATGATCTTTTTGTTTTAAGTACTTGATCATGTAGAGACCGAACTATTGTTTTTATACTTTGATTTGAAATAAAATTAAAACTTTTCATATTTCAGTCTTATATTGTACGTGGTTTAAAATGTGTATATCTCATACATTTTGATTTGATTATTATCTTTAGTGCAACCTCGCCCAAATTCTTAACCATTTTTTAAAATTGTTTCTGCATTATAAGATCTGATTTACTTATACTTATTAAAAAAAAAATGGTCTTAAAAATTTAATATTTGAACAATAATTAAGGTTAAAATTTTATGGGTGTTACACCTGTCCCCATAACCTCTGTGGGTAGGGATGAGGCACACATAGTCCTTCAATATCATAATACTGCATGAAGTTTGTACTGCATTTCCCTCTCCAAACAAGACATGAGATTGGAATGGACCCAACCATCTCATTGAGATCAAAATAGACCCAACCATCTTTGAGAGTCTGGTTTCACCGAAGCCTCAATTGGACTTGTGGTCCTTAGATTATCTTTTATTAAAGTCATAAGTCACATTTTAGTGCCATTATGTCATAGAATAACCATCTCATGTCCTTATGCATGATTTATGTCATATTTAATTCATGCTCTCATATATGATACATGACTCATTCAAATATGTTGTGATGCATGATACATGTCATGATCCATTCGTGCTCATATATATGCTTTATGTTATATTTAACTCATGCCCTCATACATGATACATGACATAGTCAAATATGCTTTGATGCATGACACATGTCATGATTCATTCATGCCCATATGCATGACTCATTAAATTCAAATTCAAATGCAAGATACATTCATTGCGTACATGGCATGCTTAATATGCAAATATTCAATGTAGCCATGCATTCATATCATTCATGCAACATTCAGTTTAATAATGTATATGCACACATGTACCTGCAAAAGCACTTCATATTTCGCTATCTAAATTTATGTCAAGCATGATCTCCTGAACCATGACAAAAGAACACTTCTATGCCCATACATTCAAATTATGCTTTGTATGATCTTCGAACTACATTTCAAGGTTTGCACAATGCTTTTGTATCGCACATACTCACCATAGGTAGTCTACCCTCGCTCAATAGCCATTTTGTGATACTTAGCACTAAGTATCATTTTATTTATGCTACCTGTATGAAAATTCATATATTCGCACAATGCACACATTTAAGCATTCATACAATTGTAAAGTGAATTGACATGTGTCTCTTTGCACTTTCAATTGCGAACATAAACAATGCTTGGGCATGTGCCAAAATTGCATTTGCGATGTGAGTATTAACATGGTTAACTACGCACATTCTTGCTTGCTTACATACATTTTTATGATGCATTTCATACATAATAATAACCATGATGCAATTATGCACAAAACTACATCAAAACTGAGTTTTAAATATACATGATTCATATTTGAAAACTAATCCTGTTTAAAATCGCTTCAAATTTTTGGAAATTATATTTTATTGAACACTTAGCATACGACACAATTCTCAAGGCATAAACTAATTTTTTAGAATTATAAACATGTGTTACAGAATTAAATAAACTAATTTAATCATGCAAATTACATGCTTGTTATGTTATATAATTAAATCATGGCATAATCATCTAATTAGGCATCTCAAAACTGAATTCGCTAAACATTATACTACGCTATATGTATCATTCAACATAATGCTATAAATACACTAGATTTCTATCAAACAACCTTATTATACATTCATCAAGTTCGGTTTATGAATCCTACCCTAGTAGATTCATAATATATATGTAGCAAAACCAAAAAATTCAAGGGGTTTCACAAATTCTCCAATGGATTGCCTCTTTGGCGATTCATCAAACACTTGGTGTGTGCGTGCAAGACCAAGTAGAAACAACAAGTAGGGCTCTGCTAGAGTGCTCTCTTGCTAACAAAGAGTGTGTTATAGTACTCCACAAACAATGAAGAGGTGTCAGAAGGTCTCTCTGCACATAAAATGATAAAAATTGGCAATCGCATAAACTGATTTCTCAAGAATCATTCTAGACAACACCCAAAACAATAAAGGCAGAGATGATCGATTATGTTGGGTGTCCTCTACAGTCTACACACATTCTCAGGGGCCTTCAACATTGTTGCACGATTCTCAAGGTGCCCAATTCATAGTAAGATCCTGATTTCCTTGGGGAAATTGATTGAAAATCAAAGAAATAGAAGAGAAAAGGGTTGGCATGGATGAAGATGACATTGATGAACATAGATCAAAGCATAAATTAGTTGAGTATGGTTTTCAATGCTGAGAATGTGCACATAAATTGAGAAAATCTCTTTTAGAGCAATCAATTTAAAGGAAAATTGTAAGACCCGTGAAATTTTCTGAGGAATTACTATTTGCTTTGAGTTGATATGTATGCTTTCATATGGTTATGAGGTTGAATCACGTAATTAGCCATAAACTGACTATGCTTTGTACTTTAGCTTTGTGCGCGCGACCCAAAAATTGCATAAATACATTGTGTAAGTAAGAAGGGCCTAATTCTGGACGAATTAGCTTCTGAAAATTTAAGGGTAAATTTATAATGTATTTTTATAGCTTGTCCCCGAATTTGAGACCCATACGACGTAAAAACCCCGTCAGTGCATGTGATTTACAAGATTTGCTTAACAATTGTACGCAAGTCGTGATAAGCCTATTTCTTGCAAACGAAGGGGAATTTTCTTAAGAAGCATTGAGAATTCCATGTTAATTGAGATTATGAAAATATATAAATGGTTTATTGAAGTCGACTTTCATTTTGAAAGCATTAAATAAGCATTATTTTAAAAGCATTGCAATTGGCGATTTTGGATTTGGATCCGAGTCAACTAGAGGTGGCCCAAACCCAATGTGTGCCCCTCTAGGGGGACGATTTTGGTCATGGTGGACCAGCTGGTCAGCAGTTGACCAGCTGAATGGCATTGTTGCACGGTTTTGCATGGCTTGAGAAAAGAGGGCCATGATTGGCCATTCTCTAGTCTCAAGGCCTCATGATGAGGCTTGGAGCTCATCATGAGGGACATTTTTCCATAAAGGGGAGCATGGGGCTGGCGCCCCATGGTCTTTTTGAAACTAATTTGAAAGTTTTCAAATGCTAAAAAAATGATAGGATGAGTTGGGTGGCTAGCCTTGGGCAGCCGATGTAATTTCTACAAACTTTAATGGCTTTTGTAAAACCAACTCAATGGCATTTTTGTAAACCTTTTTAAAAGTTTCAAAAGAGAGACATGCATTGGACATGGAGGGGCGTGTTTCACCCTAGCCCTCCATCTCCTCTCTTTAAATCTCCACCATCCATTCTCTTTAACCTAGATATTTAAACTTTCAACGAAGGAGAGAGAAGGCATTCTTGAGGGGCGATTTTCTTGGAGACCCTCTCTCCTCTCTTGTTCTTCTCTCCCTCTCATTCCCTTCTTCTCCAAACTGGGTATGTGTTGTGGTGTGGGTGTCTAGCTGAAAAATCATAGCTTCCATCTTCTTCCATTGATCAAAGCCTCGAAGGTGAGACACTCCTACACAAGACCATGAACATGGGTTACGGTTGAGCATTTCAATCTTTTTTATTTCTAATTTATGTATTTAACGAAATGGGCTGCATGCATTATGAATGAGCTTTCGGTTGAGCATGACATCACCAAATGGTTTTCTTCGTTAAGCAAGTAGTTGCACAAAGAGTTGAGACCCTTCCATATTTTTGTGTTTTCCTTGGTGTTATTGCATGTTCTTCTTCATTGGTGGCTTGATGCATGATATCCAAGATTTTTCCAAGGCTTGGTTCAGTTGGCAAGGAGGCCACGTTTTGGCACAAGCCCAGCAAACCTTTTTACTCGGGTTAGCTCTTCTTTGGGTGTTGTTGGCTTAGGCTAAACAGGACATGCCACGGTGGGAGGCACCGGTCTCCCCTTGTTTTGATCTCTCGTTTCAGTTTGGGTTGTCCATGAAGCCATGGCCCTTTTTTATTTCCTGTTCTGTTCGGCCCTTATTTGTACTTGTTGTTCGGTTGGACCAGTCCAACCAGCTGGAAGTGTCCAGTAGGGTGCATCCCAGGTCGACCACAAACGGGTCAGCCTGGACGCCCCTTTCCTTTTCCCTCTTTTGGTTCTGCGTGAACCCTGGCCAAACCCACCGAACCGGGTGGGTGTGGACCGATTTGCCTTGGCCTGACACGGTCTGGACCGAATCTGGTCCAGACCTGTCAAAGGCTTATGCTCAGTTCGTTTGGGCGTCTGCCTTTCTCACGCCTCCAGCTTGGGCACTTGGACCTTGCTGCAGCCATGCAGCGGATTGGGCTGCAGCTGGGTGCAGACAACTGGGCATGCACCCCTTTCCCTGCGATGCTGGCTGAGCCCAACCTGGGTATGGATGCACGGTCCAGACCATGCTCATACTTGATCACTCCCTCCATGGTCTGGACCAATCGGTCCAGACCTAGACCGGGTTTTTGGGGCTGGGCCCCATCCTGTCTAGACGCCCAGTCCAGACCCCTGCGCATCATTGAGCTAGCCTAGCGTGGGCCTGGACTAAACAGTCCAGACCCAGGGTCATCCTTCTTTTGCTGAGACCCACGCCTTGGACTTCCCTTGGACTGGACCCACTCGGTCCAGGGTATTGGGATCTTGCGGTTTGCGGGATAGCATAGCTTGTTGTCCACCTTCTTCTTCGGTTCGGTCCCTGTAGCACGCGGGTTGTTGTCACATCGACGTGGTTGCTGCCACAGTTCGGCAGCACTGCCCAAACCGGGCCTGCTGCGTGCGCATGTTGCCCTATGGCACCAAGTGGTCGGTTGGATTGTGGGTTTGTTTTTGTCAACCCCAGCCCAACAGTGGAATTTGTCTCCATTGTCGCACTTTTAGCTTGGTTAGTGAGCCTTCGGGCTAGAGCCTATGGGGCTGTAGGTGCATACGTAGCACGGGGTCCAATACCTGTGATCATCGCAAAATTTTCCCTCTCGTTCCTCTTTTCCTTTGTCTTTGCCTTTCTTAGCCTCTATTCTCTTTTTGAAGGGGAATAAAAGATAGAAAAGAAGAGAGAATGAGAAAAGGAAAGAAGAGAGGAACTCTTTTGCAAGGTTGCATCTGACCAAAATTTTGAAAATTGTTTTTAAAATTACTCGCCTCCGTTTTGAAAATTTGTGGGAAAATGGAGAGACGGGATTCGCTCGTCGGTATGAGGTTCGACCATTCCTGGCGCCTTTACCAGGGGTAATCGAACCAATGATCGAATTTATGCCTTTTTGCTTTGCTAAAATATTATCTAAGAATTTATCCTAAGTCTAAATGCACAAAGAATCATGCTTGTGTGAATGCAAAGATGTATGCTCTTTTTGAAAAAAATGATTTTGAAAAATCTCCAAGTATTTTAGAGATGAATTTGATAATAGAGTGATGAAATGGTTTCTAACTTAGAACTTGAGATTTAAAGTTCTAAGTTTTTGAAATAATCAGAGTTTTGGGAAGATAAATCTGGACTTTGAAAAGAATTATTTTAAAGCTGAGATAAAAGAAAAAGGAAAGGAAGTTTCAAAGTCAGAAATGGATTTTGAATTGTGAATTTTGAACTTGGATTTAGGAGAGGAGATGAAATTTGAAATGGAATTGGATTTAGAATCTGGAAATTAAGATAGATTTGGACTTGAAATCTAGAATTGGAAAAATTGGATTTTAAGTCTAGGATCCAAGATGGAATTTGAATACAAAGTCTGAATCCTAAAGGGAACTGGATCCGAAGTCTGGGATCCAATAGGAGATTGAATTTTGGAATCCTAAATGGAATTGGATCCAAGATCTTGAATCCAAGATGGAATTTTGGATCTGAAGTCTGAGATCAAAGACAGAATTGGATTCTGGATCCTAAAGTGGATTTTAGATCTGAAGTCTGAGATCCAAGATGGAATTGGACACTGGATCCTAAAATGGATTTTGGATCTGAAGTCTGATATCCAAGATGGAATTAGATACTGGAACCAAAAATGGATTTTGGATCTGAAGTCTGAGATCCAAGATGGAGTTGGATTCAGGATCCTAAAATGGATTTTGGATCAAAGATCTGGAATCCAGGATGGAATTGAATACTGGATCCTAAAATGGATTTTGGATCTAAAGTCTGAGATCCAAGATGGAATTGGATACTGGATCCAAAAATGGATTTTAGATCTAAAGTCTAAGATCCAAGATGGAGTTGGATTCAGGATCCTAAAATGGATTTTGGATCCAAGATCTGGAATCCAGGATGGAATTGAATACTGGATACTAAAATAGATTTTGGATCTGAAGTCTGAGATCTAAGAGTGGAGATTGCTTTTGGGAAATCTGAATCCAAGTTGGGATTGGGTTCTAACTTCAGATTTGGATTTTGAAAGTCCAGATGGGATTTTTGAAGATGGGTCTGGGTTTGGAAAACCCAGACTTAAAATTTAAGAAGAGTCAAATTCTGAGATTCAGAATCAATCTCAAACTTGGATTTTTGAATTTGAAGATAAGAAAATAAACTTGATTTTGAATCAGAAGATGAATCAGAGGTTTCAAAGTTAAATTGAACTCTGAAATTGAATTTTGAGATATTGAATTTGAATTTGGTTCTGAATTGGAAGTTGAACTTTGAATATAGAAATGAATTTCAAAGTCAATTTAGACTTTGAATTTTGAAAATGAGGTAGAATTGAATTTTGAATCCATAAATAAGATTTGATCTGAGAAAATGAAGAAAATACTCAAAATCACTTAGAGTTTTGAAAGGGGATTTTGAAAATATGATGCAATTCTATCCTATATGATGAATGAATTTAAAGAATTTGAAATTGGATTTGAAAAGCATATTTCATTCTTTACATGAATTAGAAATAAGATTAAGGATATAATACATCCCTGACTATGGTCATTGAATGTATTATATAATAATCACATTAAATTCAAGTAAAGAATAAAATATATTTTGGTGCTTTTATAGAGTTTTAAAATGAAATTAACTCTCAATATATCCTGACTATGGCCATTGATATATATTTTGTGCTAATTTTAAATTAAACTCTAATAAAAGGAGAGAATATTTGAAAATATGATGATTTTGAAGAGGATACAGTGAGGATCCCGTGTTATTTCATAAAAGATAAAAATCCTAAGTTTTGTTTACATCCTAACTATGGCCATTGATGTAAATCGTCAACTTAGGATTAATTACCTTTTATAAAATGGTTCACGTGCCATTCGTGTTTCACCATTGTGAGATTTTAGAAAATAAAGGAAAAAAGCATGAAAACAAGTAATTTATGACATTTACAATGCTCATTCGTCCTATCTAAAGGTGGAAATGTAAATTCTTAGTAAGACCTAACTTATTACAACACTTAAAGTTGAAAATACAACTCCCAAGAAATGACATTTTCCACATATTCCCTGTAAAACACCTGGTTAGTATGAAAAATAGAAAAGAATTGCACATATCACATGGATTTCAAAGATGCCAATGGTAAAAATGCTCATATGTCAAGGTATTTATGATGAAAAGACAGAAAATGACATATATACCTATATACATACCTATATATATGCATATATGTATATATATATATATATGTATATATATATATGACATATACAATACCTTGTAAAATAAGAGGGGTGAGAATTGGGGTTGGAAATAAGTGTAGGTGGCGGCAGGTTAGTGAAGATGGAATGAATCAGGGTGATGGTTGAAATGGCAAGGTATGGTGTGGTGTTGGGATGCAACACAGGCTGTATAAATTACAGAATTTGCAAATGGTCTCACAATTGTGTATGGATAATGTAGAGTGGTGTGGTGCAATGGAGTAATTTAAGTAGTAAGTTGTAATACTGAATATGCAAGAAATGAAAATAGGGATTATGCTATAGTGAAGTGAAGGGTTGACACAGTGGATGATATGGTAAGTGGCAAAATAACAAGTGTTTGGAGAAAATGAAGATGTGTGTGAAGTGCACATGTTATAGTGAATGCCAAACAATAAAGGGATACAGGGGTTGTTGGGGTAGATATAAATGCAGCCAGTGAAAGTGCATCAGTAGTGAAGTGCTGTAACAGGTAAGAAATTGAGGAAACTGCAAATATTACAAGAATATTGTTAGTGTGCTGCAGGTTGCAACGAGGTAAATGATTTAATGAAGAAGCTAATAACGCAGGGATTAGAGTGAATGTTGTAAGCAATGTAAATACCACAATAGATGCAGTGATATAGAAATGCAGTGTATACATTTGACAATGAATATACAAATGCAGGATATGAGTACAGAAATGTAAGGGATTTGTCTTTTCAGAGTGGGCGGCATGTGACTGGGGGATGGTTACAAAGCTGAAGTATACATGATTGATGCTGTAATATGGCAGTGAGATGCAACAAGTAAATACTAATGGTGGAGATGTGCAGTGGACTGACATTAAAATGTGATATAGGTGATATTCTGGATGTCTTAGATATTGAGTGTGAAGATGGATGGATACTATACAGGGGATATACTAAGTGAGAGACACATGTTACAATGGAGATGCAAGGATTGATATGGTACAGGGGGTAAGATGAATACATAAAATGTTGTGACATAATGCAATGCAACCGAAACACACACAATTCAAGTATAAAGATGTCGTGCAAAGATGAACCAAACATCTAATTTCAAATCGATTTCACATGCATTAGGTAGCAAACATAAAATCTGATATCTGAACAACTCTACACAACTCACTTGGGCCATCCTACCTAACATGCAATGATGATTTAGCAGTAAGTTCATCAAGATAATTCTAGTCGACCCATAAAGACGTTTCCAAAAACACATTAGGCTAAATTCAGTTTAGTCATATCGAAATGACCCTACCTGGTATATCAGGATTTCCGAAATGTATGGAGTAATATGATCAAGTCTGCTATCCAAAATTGATTCTTACAGTAAATCAAATCTTTTTTATCATCACATTCGCTTTCCCAGGCAATTAGATCTGCTACTGCCACAGATGGGAGATCACATAAAAATCGCTTTACTCCCTCACAACAGGGCACTGCATAAACCAAACAACCTTTCCCGGCGAGTTCACTCCTGATGTGGTTCTCCAGCAGTTGATCACCGAAACAAGTCTCTGCAATATTTGAAACCAGAAGTGGTGTAGTGAAGTAATGCTGGGATAAAGGGGTGGTGCTAAGCAAAATGTAATGATGTATGTGTTGAAATATGTGCGCAATGGAGTATATTGTTAACCTGCAAAGATTTACAGTGTTGTTTTGAGTAGATGTTTACACGGCATATGGTTATGGAGGGTGCTCTACAGAAAATATAACAGAGAATTCAATGGGAATTCAAATTTGATTCAGCAGTGAGTAGGGTCACACTTTTCAAATCCGTTGTACAAACATCATATGGTACGCTTGGCATCATACTTCCAGTTTCCTTACTGAGCTACTGAGAATTTTAGCCACTTTATACCCTGCAAAGAAAAGTTCAAGCCAATATATCGTTGTTGACCCCATTTCTGGGAAACACACATCTGCCTCTCCCGGCACTTATATCGTTACCTCTGTTCTTGGAACAATGATAGCCGCCACACATGGACAACAATAAGTATTTACCAGCCAAAATCCAGGGTGGTTTTACGCATGATGCTAGTGACCAAAATGCAGCGGCGAGCCAGGTGACCTTAATAAAAATGTAGGCAAGACATGAACGAGAGATCTTAGCTAAGTGAATCCGATCTATCGCTGGATCAAAAAAAAATTTCTAGATACGAAGCAACATAACCATAAAAGGGAAAATGAAACTGATTGAAAGTAGGTAGATAAGATTAACTGGTTGAAAGCAAATGGCAGTCTATCGCAACATAGAGTATAAACATGAAATTACATGAAGCACTTAAGATGTAATGAATATCAAATTTAAATTGTTCCTGGTGATATTGAAATCAATGCGCCTGGGCCAACGAGGGGAAGAAATCCAAACATTTAAACAGGGATTCTATAGAAAATCTGAAATCCAACAAGAACTCAAGAGAAAAGCAAATTCTAGCAGCAAAATTTGGACTGGAATTCAGATTAACCCTGTCGGATCATTGAATCCAACAGGGTGAACCCAAAAATCGCAGCATAAAGGGAAAAATAAGTAAAAAATAAAATAAAAAATAAAATGAGATGTGGGAATGTGGATATTTCGTTGCTATCGCACGAAAGGTAGATTGGTTTTGCTAAAAGCAAACCAGTGCTACCGTGGTGCTTCAAAAGGGTCTGAACCAGGAGATTTAAAAAGAAATCCAAGATAACGAGGAGAAGTAAAGAGAAACTTAAAAAAAAAAGACATAAGCAGATGAGCAATACTTATTAAATGATACTACTAGGAAGGAGTAATAACCAGAGAGGATGACTCACCTTATTCTGAAGGCCCCTTTGGAGAAGAAGAGGAAGACGATCGATATAGAAATGCATTGTATATATATGACAATGAATAAACAAATGCAGGATATGAGTGCAGAAATGTAAGGGATTTGTCTTTTCACAGTCGACGACATGTGACTGGGGACGGTTACAAAGCTCAAGTATACAGGATTGATGTTGTAATATGGCAGTGAGATGCAACAAGTAAATACTAATGGTAGAGATGTGCAGTGGACTGACATTAAAATGTGATATAGGTGATATTCTAGATGTCTTAGATATTGAGTTTCAAGATGGATGGATACTATACAGGGGATATACTAAGTGAGAGACACATGTTACAATGGAGATGCAAGTATTGATATGGTACAGGGGGTAAGATAATACAGAAAATGTTGTGACATAGTGCAATGCAACCGAAACACACACAATTCAAGTATAAAGATGCCGTGCAAAGATGAACCAAACATCTAATTTCAAATCGATTTCACATGCATTAGGTAGCAAACATAAAATATGATATCTGAACAACTCTACACAGCTCACTTGGGCCATCCTACCTAACATGCAATGATGATTTAGCAGTAAGTTCATCAAGATAATTCTAGCCGACCCATCAAGACGTTTCCAAAAACACATTAGGCTAAATTCAGTTTAGTCATATCGAAATGACCCTACCTGGTATATCAGGATTTTTGAAATGTATGGAGTAATATGATCAAGTCTGCTATCCAAAACTGATTCTTACAGTAAATGAAATCTTTTTTATCATCACATTCGCTTTCCCAGGCAATTAGATCTGCTACTGCCACAGATGGGGGATCACATAAAAATCGCTTTACTGCCGTCACAACAGGGCATTCCATAAACCAGACGACCTTTCCCGACGAGTTCACTCCTGATGTGGTTCTCCAGCAGTTGATCACCGAAACAAGTCTCTGCGCTATTTGAAACCAGAAGTGGTGTAGTGAAGTAATGCTGGGATAAAGGGGGTGGTGCTAAGCAAAATGTAATGATGTATGTCTTGAAATATGTGCGCAATGGAGTATATTGTTAACCTGCAAAGATTTACAGTGTTGTTTTAAGTAGATGTTTACACAGCATATGGTGATGGAGGGTGCTCTACAAAAAATGTAACAGATAATTCAATGGGAATTCAAATTTGATTCAACAGTGAGTAGGGTCACACTTTTCAAATCCGTTGTACCAACATCATATGGTACGCTTGGCATCATACTTCCAGTTTCCTTACTGAGCTACTGAGAATTTTAACCACCTTATACCCTGCAAAGAAAAGTTCAAGCCAAAATATCGTTGTTGACCCCATTTCTGGGAAACACACATCTGCCTCTCCCGGCACTTATATCATTACCTCTGTTCTTGGAACAATGATAGCCGTCACACATGGACAACACTAAGTATTTACCAGCCAAAGTCCAGGGTGGTTTTACGCAGGATGCTAGTGACTAAAATGCAGTGGCGAGCCAGGTGAACTTAATAAAAATATAGGCAAGACATGAACGAGAGATCTTAGCTAAGTGAATCTGATCTATCGCTGGATCAACAAACAATTTCTAGATACGAAGCAACATAACCATAAAAGGGAAAATGAAACTAAATGAAAGTAGGTAGATAAGATTACCTGGATGAAAGCAAATGGCAGTCTATCGCAACACAGAGTATAAACATGAAATTACGTGAAGTACTTAAGATGTAATGAATATCAAATTTAAACTGTGCCCAGTGATATTGAAATCAAAGCATCAGGGCCAACGAGGGGAAGAAATCCAAACATTTAAACATGGATTCTATAGAAAATCTGAAATCCAACAAGAACTCAAGAGAAAAGCGAATTCTAGCAGCAAAATTTGGACTGGAATTCAGATTAACCCTATCGGATCATTGAATCCGACAGGGTGAACCCAAAAATCGCAGCATAAAGGAAAAAATAAGTAAAAAATCAAATAAAATAAAATGAGATGTGGGAATGTAGTTATTCTGTTGCTATCGCACGAAAGGTAGATTGGTTTTGCTAAAAGCAAACCAGTGCTACCGTGGTGCTTCAAAAGAGGCCGAACCAGGAGATTTAAAAAGAAATCCAAGATAACGAGGAGAAGTAAAGAGAAACTTAAAAAAAAAAAGACATAAGCAGATGAGCAATACTTATTAAATGATACTACTAGGTAGGAGTAATAACCAGAGAGGATGACTCACCTTATTCTGAAGGCCCCTTTGGAGAAGAAGAGGAAGACGATCGATATTAAGGTGGTGATGAAAGGAATGGATTTGTGGAGAAGAAGATGATGCTGAGGCCAGAGAAAAATGGATGGGTGGAGGCCTAAGCCAGGAGAGGTAGGAGATGGATGGAACAGATGGATCTTGCATACTTCTCTTAAAGGTGGAGAAGAAAGGTTCGAGAGAGAGGGGTTCGATTGGGGATGAACGATGGAGGGAGATCCCAGGGTGATCGAAGGTGGAGGGCGAGAGAGGTGAGCCTGCGGCCGTTGCAATTTTCTCCAAATTCCAAAGAGGGGGTCCTTTTAAAAAAAATCATAAAAAGGCTTTCCAGAGAGGTTTTTTTTAACCAAAAAAAAAGTTTCAAAAGAGTTTAAACTGCACATTTTTTGAATTTTTGGATTTTTGATTTTCTTATTTTTTTTGTTTTTTTCTTGAAATTTTCTATTTTCTACATTTTTATGTATTTTTGGAATAAAACTCTAAAAACTAAGGATTTTTAAACTAATTTTGCAAAATTTTCAGAAATATTTATAAAAGAAGGGTTTTTTGAAAGTTTGAGTTTATCTTTTGGAATTTTCTTCAAAAAAATGGGTTTTTGATCTGGATTTTGAAGAAATATTTAAGGTTTAAGCCTCGAACCGAGGAATATAGAGTTTCGAATCCAAATGGACACTGGATCGACTATCCGAGTATTTTAGAATCTATTTTTGGTATTTTCATAAAATTTAATATGAAAATTGGATAGTGAGGCTAAGATTTGGATTTTAACACCGGATCCGAATCCGAAATCGAGTCAGATATATAAAAAATGAATTTAATTTCAATAAAATCTGAAAAATAACTGGAATTTAGTCTTAAAGCTAACTTGATTGCTTAGAAAATGGGGTTAGGGGCAAAAGAGAATATTTGTGACATTTTGAAAAATTTGGGGTGTTCACAGATGCCCCTTTTTGCTACTAAGCCTGTTGAAAGCCGAGCTTAGTGGCAAAGAAACACTCCAAATTTTGAAAAATGCCCCAGTTAGCCAACCTGAACTGGGTGTGGAAGAATTACTTCAAAAACATGGCTTTTCAGGCTTAAAACCTTATCCTAAATGGTTCTGGGGGACGAAATCCTCGATAATGATATGACTGAATAATAAAAAATGAGGAAATCGTGATGGGACTTTGGGTAAAGATCCCAAAATGGTGAAAGATAAGAATTTTGATCGAGTCTCGTGGGTGAGACAAGATCAGCCTTTTAAAATGGCTCAGGTTTAGCCCTTAACCTGGATAAGACGAAGATATATCAAGATAAATTGAATGAGGAAAGGAATATAAGTGGACCTTGATAGGATATTTTTGAAAAAAATGCCTCAGGGGATGAAGCCCAAGTAGGATCCTATTCTGGATGGATATACAAAGCATGGGTTCCTCGATGGGAAGAACCATGATGGGACTGAAAGAAAACACCTCGTCAAGATGAGGTACCTCGTCAGAACGAGACTCAGGTTTAACCCAAACCTGAAGAAGGAAGATACCTCGAGGCACGAGGTTCAGGCTTAACCCTTAACCTGAAGAGGACGACCAAATGGAATCCTCGAACGAAGACACCATGATGGGACTTTCGGAGTTTGGACAAACAAATCCGAAAGAGGTTTGCGAAAGGAGGAAGAAAATGGGGTTCCCTAAAGCCTGGAAAAGGGATGAACTTGGGCGTCTCATTGCTAAGACTAAAATCAGCTTTTGAAATTGATGACCTCTCGTAGAAAAGTACAAGTTTGACCCTTAACCTGAGCGGGTACGACCATACAGAATTCTTAAATGGAGAAATCGTGAAGGGACAGGAAGAGATACTTCTTCTGAAGGAGGCAACTCTTTCTAGAAGATATAAACAACGCTATGTTGCATCAAAATGGATATTGAATATTTATTTCATTTTTGGAATAACTAAAAATTTTTGCCAATAAGATAAAATGGTAGTTGACTCAAACGCTTGAAAAGGTGTACGTGTGTGCAAAGACATTTCCTCTTTTACCTAGAGTATTTCCTCCAACGAGGCTAACTCCTCGGTTTTTAAGAGTCAAATTCCAATTCTTAGCGCTGATGATTTTCTTCAAGGAAGCTATCCATTTCCCTGATATGAGAAGAGAAGAAATATTCTTAATTTCATAAAAGCAAGTAGTAAAAAGATATTGATAAAAGAACTTCGCATAAGAAAAGATGACTTCTCGTCAATTTTGGCAATTTGATATCTGGGTGTTTTCCCATGATGATCTTTTTGCACTCTTTTTGAGTCATTGGGCTTTCTCGGGCTTTTACATCATCCTTCATTTTGGAGATGTCCTGACTTTTCTCTCTTTTTCGGGGAAGGGTACGTCGCAAACTCCTTCATCTTGGAGATGTTCCGATCCTTCTTTTGTTCTCAGGAATTATATTGATGGTATTGGCTCAAAAGGTCTTTGGATGATAGCAAAAATCAAATATCTTTTAGGGTTTGTCGGTAGGTTCATCTCATTCGCCTTCATCTCGATGATGATCTGAACTTCCCCTGGAAGGATCCATCACAAACTCTTTCATCTCGGAGATGATTCAAATCTTCTTTGGCCCCGGGGGTCTAGCTCGCATATTCATCTTTATCTTGACGACAATTGAGAGATCCCTTTTGCAGATATTTGATTGCAATTTTACTGGATTGAGGAGAGATTGGTTGAGTGAATTCTTTTTATCGCTCAGGATATTTCCACTGCCTAATTGCCAGAAAGTCGTCTTTAAACATGTGCCATAGCCATGATCAATATCAATTCACTTTTGACTTTTCAACATCATTGAATACTTCTTTCGCTAATCATACTGAGGATCTTTCTTTCATCCTTTTGGTTGATCAACAAGGAAAAAGATTTGAATTTTATCTCTTTTTCGCAAAAAGTTTTACCTTATTGGGAAGAATACTAGAGGTAATTTGAGGTGATTCTTTTGTGCAGTAAAAATATTGGAATCAACAAATATTTTTAGCAAATTGGCAAAGTTTTCGAGAATTTGTTTGTGAAATAATCACTCAATATAGATTTTGATGAGACCTTGAGTTGAAACTTGGGAAGGAATATTTATATTTTGTTTTTGACCGACCAGCTTGAAAGCAGGATTTTTTTAGAAGTACCAGCTCGAAAGCAGGATTTTGATTGACCGACCAGCTCGAAAGCAGGATTTGTTTGACCGACCAGCTCGAAAGCAAGATTTGTCGACCGACCAGCTCGAAAGCGGGATTTGTTTGACCGACCAGCTCGAAAGCAGGATTTGTTTGACTGATCAGCTCAAAAGCAGGATTTGATTGACCGACCAGCTCGAAAGCAGGATTTTTTTAGAAGTACCAACTCGAAAGCAGGATTTTGATTAACCGACCAGCTCGAAAGCAGAATTTGTTTGACCGACCAATAGGAAAGCAGAATTTGTCGACCGACCAGCTCGAAAGCAGGATTTGTTTGACCGACCAGCTCGAAAGCAGGATTTGTTTGACCGACCAGCTCGAAAGCAGGATTTGATTGACCGACCAGCTTGAAAGCAGGATTTGATTGACCGACCAGCTCGAAAGCAGGATTTGATTGACCGACCAACTCGAAAGCAGGATTTGTTTGACCGACCAACTCGAAAGCAGGATTTGTTTGACCGACCAGCTCGAAAACAGGATTTGTTTGACCGACCAGCTCGAAAGCAGGATTTGATTGATCGACCAACTCGAAAGCAGGATTTGTTTGACCGACCAGCTTGAAAGCAGGATTTGTTTGACCGACCAGCTTGAAAGCAGGATTTGTTTGACCGACTAGCTCGAAAGCAGGATTTGTTTGACCGACCAGCTCGAAAGCAGGATTTTGTTTGACCGACCAGCTCGAAAGCAGGATTTGTTTGACCGATCAGCTCGAAAGCAGGATTTGTTTGACCGACCAGCTCAAAAGCAGGATTTGTTTGACCGACCAGCTCGAAAGTAAGATTTGTTTGACCGACCATCTCAAAAGTAGGATTTTTGTAATGGTAAGAATGATTGACATTGATAGAAGTGTGACTTGAAGGTTTGAAAATGATGGATTGTAAACCGAAGGCTTGAATTTGATGAATTTGTAACCCGAAGGCTTGAAAATGATAGACATTGATGAAATTGTAACCCGAGGGCTTGAAATTTGATAGATATTGTTAAAACTGTAACCCGAAGGCTTGAAATTGATAGATATTGATAAAACTGTAACTCGAAGGTTTGAAATTAATAGACTTTGATGAAATTGTAACCCGAAGGCTTGAAAATGATAGACATTTGATGAAATTGATAGACATTTGATGAAATTTGTAACCCAAAGGCTTGAAAAAAAAATGAGAATTTGATGACCCAAAGGTCGAAATTGGAATTAAAACTTTGAATTTTGATGAATGGTTAGTGCAAAGACTGAACCTAAAGAGCTAATTTGATTCATCAGCCAGACATTAGCACGAGCGCTAGGCATACCAGTACGAGCGCTGAATTTTTCAAAAAAATTGCCCCAGTATGAGCACTGGGTTTTGATATGGTACTAGCATGAGCACTGGACTTTTCGACTGAGAGTTGGAAAGGAGACTGACATTCTAAGATATTTAAGAATTTGAACAAGAATGATTGTCGGTGTTTTCAGGATTATCCCTTATCCTGAAGGGGAAGAAATAATACCTCGAATGTCGAGGTTCAGGTTTATCCCTTAACCTGAAAGGAGAATAAAGAATACCTCGAATGTCGAGGTTCAGGTTTATCCTTTAACCTGAAAGAGAAATAAAGAATAAAATTTATAAAGTGGAGAAAATTGAATAAATTTATGAAAATTTTGTTTTTGAAAAAGAATTCTCACAGGTAGCCTTGTTGCTTCTGTGAGGGGTCTCAGGATTATCCCTTATCCTGAATGGGAACACCTCGGACAACGAGGGTCAGGTTTATCCCTTAACCTGAGGGGGGAAAGAATAAATGAATACCTCATGGGAAGGAGGCATCAAGTTTATCCCTTAACCTGAAAGGGTAAAAAAAATGAAAGAATAGAATTTTTTTGGGGGAAAATTAATAAATAAAATTGATAGAAATTTACAAAAATAAAGAGAGATTGGTAAAATTATTTTGTGGAAAAAATTCTCATATGTAGCAATAGCGCTCCTATGAGGGTCTCAGGATTGTCCCTTATCCTGAATGGGAACACCTCAGACAACGAGGGTCAGGTTTATCCCTTAACCTGAGCGGGAAAAGAATAGAATTTAAGGAGAATTAATGAAGAGAAATTGATATAAATCTAGAAAATCAATAAAGATTGATGAAACTTGTGTTGCAAAAGATTTCTCATAGGTAGCATTATTGCTCCTACGAGAGGTCTCAGGATTATCCCTTATCCTGAATGGGAACACTTCAAAAAATGAGGGTCAGGTTTATCCCTTAACCTGAGGGAAAATAAAAGAAAAGGAATACCTCATGGAAAAGAGGCATCAGGTTTATCCCTTAACCTGAAAGGGTAAAAAGTTGATAAAACTCGATAAAAATTGATAAAATTGATGTAAACTTGATAAAAATATGAATAAAATGAATGAAACTAATAAAGATAACAAGATCAACTGAAAATTTATAAGATTTGAGAGAAACGAGTTTGTGTGATCCTGCCTGCATGTAGGATCTTCAAAGTGAAAGGAAAATGTTCATTTGAAAAACAAGTGAGAAATCATTTTTGGGAAGAAAATCAACCGCAAGAAGAATGATCAGCGCGAGGGCTATTTTTTTTTAAAAGGGAATCAACATGAGAGATCATCATGAGGGTCAATTTTTTAAGGTAACGGTTTTGAAAACCTACTTTTTGAAAAAGAAGATCAACAACAGGGTTGATTTTTGAAAACAATGTTTTGAAACTGATAATAAGATCAACACAAGATTTGATTTTTGAATATAATGGTTTAAAACCAAATTCTGAGAAAAAAGATCAACACGAGGGTTGATTTTTGAAGATAATGGTTTGAAACCAATTTTGGAAAAGAAAACCAACACGAGGGTTGACTTTGAAGATAATGGTTTGAAACCCATTTTGGAAAAGGAAAATCAACGTGATGGTTGATTTTGAAAAAGATTGGACCAAAATTTTGAACTTTTGATGATTATGACGAAGATTTTGCAGAAATTTTCAAGATTTTATGATTTTGAAAACCCTCATAGGTAATATCATTTCTCTCATGAATGATGTTGGGATTGTCCCTTATTTTGAAAAGAATAAGAATTTAATGTGGCTTAATAGAAGCCAATGACGAAAAGGATTTTTTGAAAATTAAAATACAATCTTTCAAAAATAAACGCCCCATTGTGACAAAAAAGAGAGAAATATATGATATCAAAGGTATGAAGAAAACTGACATTTCATTGATAGGAAATATTGATAACAATGACTGAAATATTTACAGGTTGTTGACCAAATGTGGCGCCCCAGAATTTCTACTTGGAAAATCATTTGGATTTTTAGGGAATTTTTTTTTTTGAAAACCAGAGAGCACAAGTGCTGAAAACTGAAAGGGCAAGTGGAAACTCTGGGCGAGCTACAGAGAACAACAATAAGGAAACAACTGAAAGGAAAAAACTTGGTATTAAATACATTTACAAGTGTACAAATTTCAATCCCTTATACAAAACCCAGAACTGCCAAAATCCTGCAAGCATCAGAAGTGTGGGTTCAGAGTCCGCTGCAGCACATCGAGCTCCATCGCACGCCTAAGCAACCTGCATCCCCATAAAACGGGGTCAGTACTCTTTCGATCTGGTGAGACAAACCAAACTCAATATACCCAAGTGTAGAAAACGGAGCAGAGCTATACATGACAATACATAGCATGCACATTGACAATAATTAAGCAGTTACAGCATGAGCAAGAGTACATAACTACTCATAGAGCAATAACTACGCTAATTCATTCCATATTCCAGATTAACTAGTAAAGTAAGCATCAAGGAACATAAATAACCAATGTGATGTAAACGGTGTTAGGTAAGTGCGAAAAGGACAAGTACAAGTCAACTGAAAGGTAACCAAACTGTAGTAACCGTACCAGGTGTTGGAAACGAACAAGCAACTAGAGCAGTTGTACAACAAGTAACTAAAATAGCAAATCTGAACGGTAACGAGTGCTAAGTAGCAAGCAACTATAGTAACAACTGAAATAACTGAAAAGCATGCACTCAAGACAGTAACAAACAGTACCAAGTACCGAACAACAAGGCAACCAAAGTAACAGCTGAACATGAAGAGCAACTGAAATACAGACTACAAAACAAGTAAAGTACAACTACAGTAAGTCAGCTGATTGGTTAGTCTTTTAGTTCTTCTGATTACTCCTTTGGGTACGCGAAGGAACCTCGCATTCTGTGAGACATGCACCCAACGTCTGTTATTCCAATTATAGTGTGGTAACCAGGGAAGCTACAAACTGAGTTCAACCTCATGCAAGCAGCACACGGCTAGGAGAAAATACTCGCATAGGCAAGGATTGCAATCCATACTACTGCAGTAGTGAGGCCCTAAAAAGGTAACCTCGACCTCCCTGACTCTGAGTGATTGGAGGCCAAAGGATGCTATAACTCCTGTCAAAACACGTGTCGTAGTAACGACAAGTCACTCAGGGTTGTACCATCCACCCTCTTCCAAGGTGAATCGTTTTGTGAATGAGGCGAAACAGGTTTATCTTTCTTAGGCTCATGTTCAATCATACCTCTCTACGAGGAGTTTGCCTCGTGGTCCCTATAGGGTACGCAAAACGAGGACTTGGCCTGCCCATTCACGTGCTCAGCCTCATGCGGCCAACAGAGCACACTGCTTGTGAAAGCAGTCACAACACCAAATTATTCATTTCTGGTTTAGGGTATATCACACAAGAGTCCACACAACACAAGGGCTACTGCCCGGAGACTCCAACTGAGCCCACAACAAGTCCATTCATTATTCATACCCTATGGTGTTCAGTCTTTTCTTTTCATGAAGTAAGGGCATGTGGTGCGCTTACCAAAACCTCAAACAATGTACCTCCTCAGGGTATGCACTACTCAATAACCGTGTCAGGATGTGCCAAGTGCAAAGTGTCAAAGTAACACATGTTTCTATCTTTTGCATAAGTATAACAACAGAGGCATCATATATCATTTCTGAGAGACAATTAAGTGTACGAGCAAATACAAATTCACATGCATATGATATTTCATCATAATTCCATTATTCAAAGCATTGTCTCTAAAACATTAACAATGGACTCGCATATTTACAAGCAAGGCAAAACACTACGAGTGTGTACTGAACAATCAAGTGTGAGCATGCATCATAATTCAATGTAATATCATGAGCTAAGTGAGTAAACCTCATGTGCAAGTAGTCATGCATGTGCTGAATATGACAAGTACACAAACAAGCTAAGGCAACATTGCAGAACAACGTGCCTCGCGATGAGACAGTTAGAAACATTCGGCCATGGGAAAGCAACTCTCGAACAGATCGAGTGGTGTGCACAAGCATACAAAACATGTATTTTTAATGTAAGCGAGCTCATCTCGCAAAGTGAGTCTACAGCCTGGAAATAACTTGCTAAGGAGATCTACGATATGAATACACAAAGTATTGTTGTACATACACTTAAGTATCGAGAATCCCATAGCTATACAACGAGGGGAAAGTACCTCAAAAAGTGTGCAAAAGCCAAGTGTCATGAACACATAGGAGAAGACATATTGTTCGAATCATCGAACCAAAGCATTCGGATGATCTAATCATGCAAGACAATAAAACACATGGTTTACACTGAATCTCATTGTACACAAGCGTTAACATGTTTTACAATTGGCGAACCATACAAGCAGAGGGCACTAACTCCAATGCATTTAGCATGACATTGCACGCGTAACAAAATACATATCTAACTACATATGATTGCTATCAAGGCGGTGACAGAGACAATTGTTGTGAAAGGGTAAAGTGGCAGCTACGTTGTGCAATGGGGAAGGTACGGCTAGTCAACTAGCTATCTCATGCAAAGGACTACGAAACTACAAGAACGAAGCCCGAACACTTGTTGCACCAAAACCGCAGCAGCAACAACCCAATCTGGTCCTAACAAGGCCAAACTCTTTCGTAAAACCCGCAGCACCATCCAGCTAAAATGCAGCCCAAGTACTGTAGCTGCACAACTCGGGAACGATGTCTCCAATACTATAAAAGTGATACTGCAATGCGATTCCAAGTGGCCCGCTGGTCTGGATAACGGTACATACTTAGGTAGCAGGTTCATCGGAACCTATCTCGCAGACACTACTACAGCTCTATAGGCTGCAGTCTGGAGCTCTCTATGGAAACGAGACTAAAGGGAGGCAAATCCAACAACTGTGTTGGAACAGTTCCCAAAGAGGTCGGCCACCGTACCAACCACACTGATGTAAAGGCACTAAGCGTACACACGCATGCCCGACTTGGGCTATGATGCCGAACTGCGGCAACACCAACGACGAGGTAAAAGCAATTTGTTGTTGCAAGGGTCTAACTGAAGAAAAAGGACAGAAAGGGACAGCGAGCTACACTGTCCTGCAACCCGCACACTGTTGGGACCGAAATCCTCTGGACTAGGTGGGTTTGGCCCAGAGCGAACCACCAAGGATAGTTATGGCAACCAGAAGAGGTACGCATCATAGAACATAAAGTTATTGATGTGACATCGTGAACTGTGTACAAATACAGGTGGACACGGATGTGCATCGCGTCATACGTGCGAGAACTAAACAAGCGACAATACAAACATTGTACGCCATGATGGAACAGTTAGAAACATTTGTCACGGTAAGATGTGACTCACAAGCTGGGCCAAGGTTCGTAAACCATGTATCACGACTACAAGCGAGCTCATCTCGCTAAGTGGGGCCATTGCCCGCAACAAGACTCACCAAGGAGTTCTAACAGTCGCATAAGTCTCATAAGACTGCTACTTCAACATAAGGGTGTCGTAAACTCCCTTCATACGTAGGGAAAAGTACACTAACCTTTGCTCAAAGCTGAATCATACATTCAAATACAACGAATATGAGGATAGCATTAATACGCTATGGGTTTCATAATTAAGTAAAATCCTATTTTGAAGTTATTCCAGAAGGCATCAGTAGCAACAATTCGCATTCTAAGTGAAACAGGCACATGTACAGGGATATGCATGTAATTGCCAATGTAATAGTACATTCGCATATCACCAGGGTGAACATATGATAGCATTCATTAGAGCAAAGCTCAAATGCTCAAGTATGTGGTTGTGCACGGCTTCTTCGTGACACTACGTTACGTAATACACTAAAATATACTTAACCAAATTATGAAGTACCAAGGTGCCAATAACGTGTGACAAGCAAAAGCCTCATTGCATTATTTCAATGATCCACGCCATGAGTTTCATAATCAAGTAAAACCTTATTTCTCTTTGAAGGCATGGGACCAACATCAAAAGTAATTCGTGTTCTATGCAAGAGAAACCCATTCCAAAAGCGGACATACACACCTACGTGAGTCCATATCACATCACATAAAAGAGTTACCATATCATTGCGCACATTACGCTAAGTACATATTGTTTGCTTTGGCAAACGAGCACTCTTTTGTTTATATTATAACTAGTAAAAATGTGGAATCATTGGGGTATTTGAACCCCGTGCTATGTATGCTTACATGCAGCCCAAAGGCTGCAACTGGGAGGTCCGAGGTTTGCTGACGAAGTGGAAAGGCGCAACACAATGGAGACATATATATATCTATCTATAACTTTCAGCTGCAACCCAAAAGAGGGAAACAACAACAAGCTCGGCAGCGCCGCGGCTACAACCGGCTGCGAGGCAGGAGTCTGTCCAGAACAGACTCGCAGCACCATCAACACACTCGAGGCAACACTACTGCGATAACAGCAGCTAGCGCGCTGTTGGGGCCGAAATGAAGGAAAAACTGGGACAACAACTATGTTGTCCTGCAAACGACAAAGTCCCAAAACCCTAGACCAAATGGGGGTCCGGTCTAGGGGAGGTCACAGCTAGGGCTCGGCCAATGCAAACCAGCCCCAGGTCTGGACTGCATAGTCCCACTACACTCCAGCTAAAACCAGCAAAAGAAAGGAGTCTGGACTGGGCGTCCAGACCCAACATGACTCAACTACTCAAGCCGGTCCAGGTCTGGACCGATTGGTCCAGACCATGGGAAATGGGCTCACGCTGAGCACGGTCTGGACCATGCATCTAGACCCAGGTGGCATTCGGCCAGCACCACAAGGAGGTGGAGTGCAGGCCTACTGCCTGCACCCAGCTACAGCCCACTGGCTGCATGGCTGCAGCGAGGTCCGGAACTGAATCCTAAAAGAAGAAGGTGTGCAGGGCATGACGCCCACTGAGCAAGTTAGACCTCTGACAGGTCTGGACCATGTTTGGTCCAAACCATGTCAGGTCAGCGGTGAACCGACCCACACCCATTCGGTTAGGTGGGTTCGGCCAGGGTTCACGCTGAACCAAAAGGGGAGAAAAAGAAGGAAGATGCTCCAGCTGAGGGCGGTCTGGGTCATCAGCTGCTGGACACGTCCAGCAGCCTGGACATGCTGAAACAACTCAAAAATATCAGCAAAGTAATGGAATAAAAAGCATAGCTGTTGGTGCACTACCAACTAGGCTCGACCCAACGTGCTCAGGCCCGCAGTTGATCCAACGAGAATTGGCTCAAAAGAATGAGCTGCATGGCATAGGGGTTGTTCATGGTCTCCTTGCCAACCGAAACTCTTTTGCAAAACAATAAACAAGATATGTTGAATCAAAGGGAAACATACGCAACTGTGAACCCGTTTCTAAATATGCTACAAAACGAGAAAGGGAGTAAGCACACGAAATGGAGGAAAACACGAGCCATGGAGAGGTGTTCTACCATGTTTTGCTCAATGCAATATATGCGAGCATGCTAAAAACAGAAGTACTTAATTATGACATGGCCTTCGGCCAATGTGCAACCAAAACTCCTTTGCAAAGCATGCAAGTATTATCTTTTAAATCCAAAATTGAAAGGAAAGCATGGATGTAACTTCAACAATGTAAAAACACGAATAAAGATCTAAGTTCATGGCGTATTGCTGCTATTTCGCTCAATGCAATGCATGCAACGAAAGAACTCTAATGGCAATGGGAAAATACCCAAAACAATGTCAAACAGGAGAAACCCAAACTATTTCAATAGAAAAAATACCCAAAACGATTTTTTAATAGCATCTCACGACCATATTTTGTTACGACAATGAAGCCATACATGATACTTCAAGTACAAGGTTTTGATGATGAGCAAGTGGAATCAACTGCATTTCAGCTAAGGCTGTGAAGAAATTGAATAATTCAGTGAAGAATCTTTGAAGACTAGTGTGCATATGTTTAATTCATTAAAAGTCTTAGATTCTTGTAAGAGCCTTACTTAGAGTGCATATTTAGGTTGCATTTCACCTTAAAAGTCTTTAGAAAAACTTTTCTAAAAGAAACTCTTTTGAAAATCTTTTTAGAAAACTCTTTTCTTAAATTTTCATGTTTATTAGTCGACCAATAGACTTATCAGTCGACTAATCCTTTCGCGCCATATTTTCTAAAAAGTCATTTTTGTCAAATTAGTCGACCGAAGGTTTTATCAGTCGACTAGACAGAATGATTGTTTTCTGGAAAATTAGCAGCAGTCGACTAATGGTTTTTCAGTCGACTGAACAAAACATGTGTTTTCTGAAAAATTTAACAGCAGTCGACTAATGCTTTTTATCAGTCGACCGAACAGAATGTTTGTTTTTCAGAAGTTTTTAGCAGCAGTCGACTAAAAGGTTTTTCAGTCTACTGATGATATTATCAGTCGACTAACTTTTCTCAAGTCGACTAAGTTTCAAAAGATCAGATTTTCAAACAGCTCGATTAACAGATCAGTCGACCGACGATAACTGTCAGTCTACTAATAACTAACTATTAGTCGACTAACTGATGTTTCAGTCGACTAATTTTGTCGTTTTCCTGAAACTTCAAAAAAGGCGTGTCTTTTCATTTTTCAAACGTTTTGATCGTTCAAAATGGACAGTTTTGACACCCTTTCATACTCTCAATGTATGGAATATTTTAACTATAAATATGAGTGCATTCTACACTCAAAAACATCAAATTCTATAGAATTATATTGAATTACTTCTTGCTTTTCACTCCTATTCATTCAAGTATTTGTTTTCTCACTCACGTGATATTTTCACTTCAGTTTTTCACTCAAATCACTTTGAGAGATAGTGAATTCGTGAGTAGAGTGTTTCAACAACCTCAAAAGCCAATTGCATCTCATTTGCATTCAAAAGGAAGGCTCATAGGTTGTATTGTAAGTTGTTATTTATTTTCTGTAAAAAGAAGGACTCCTTGGTGTAAAGGAGTTGTTTGCTTTCAGTGGGATTGTTACTTAAAGTGGGACCGGTTATGGTCTGTGTGATCTTGTAGTTTACAAGGTTGATAGTGGAAAATCTCAAGCGGGTTTTGCTTGGGGACTGGATGTAGGTCGGGTTTGACCGAACCAGGATAAAATCTCGTGTTCTTTGTGTGTTTGCTTTGAGATTTGCAAAATCCTTCAATATTCCGCAGAAAGTTTTAAAAGCACTATTCACCCCCCCTCTAGTGCTCGTTGCCTCGATCCTAGTGCACTTTCATTTGGTATCAGAGCACAGGTTTGCTATTACTTTGATTTGACCATCATCTAGCATGGCAACTACAACATCTCAGCACAAAGAAGGAAGTTCCTCTGTTCGTCCTCCTCTCTTCGACGGAACAAACTATGGATACTGGAAAGTAAGAATGACAATATTCCTGCAATCCATGGATCTCGATATCTGGAGAGTTGTTTCAGAAAAGTACCAAACTCCATCAACTGATTTCAGCCGATGGACCGATGTTGAAAAGAAGACTGCTTCACTTAATGCCAAGGCAATGAATGCCTTATATTGTGGCGTTGACAAGGTAGAGTTCAATCGCATTTCTCAATGCTCTACAGCTAATGAAATCTGGCTTACTCTTCTCGTAACTCACGAAGGTACGTCAAAGGTAAAGGAATCTAAAATTGCTTCTTTAGTTCATAAATTTGAATTGTTCAAAATGAAGCAAAATGAATCTATATCAGACATGGTAACTAGAATGACCGATATAACTAACACTTTGAAATCCCTTGGAAAAGAATATTCACAAGTGGATTTAGTCAGAAAGATTCTAAAGTGTTTAACTCCTGAATGGGAGAGAAAAACCACTGCTATTGAAGAAGCAAATGATCTCAATACTCTCACTCTTGAAGACTTAGTTGGTAACCTAATGGCATTTGAGGTCCAACTTCAAGACAGACATGAAGAAGAGCCTAAGAAGAAATCTCTTGCTTTCAAGGCTACTTCTGACTAAGAAAATTCTGAAGAAGATGAAGATGAAGATATTGCCCTCATCACAAGACAATTCAGAAGATTCATTAAAAAGGGAAGATTTCAAAGAAAGGCAAAGAAAGCAGATTCTTCCATTCCCAATGAAGTAAAGTGCTTTAACTGCAAAAAGGCAGGACATATCAAGAAAGATTGTCCTCTTCTCAAATTCAAGCCCAAGGACCAATTCAAGAAGAAAAAGGCATTTCAAGCCTGTTGGGATGATAGCGACTCTTCTTCCGATGAAGAATCAAATGAAGAAGTCGCCAACATGTGTTTTGTAGCACAAGAAGATTCGGTAAGTCAATTTGACTATGATGAGTTATTTGAAGCATTTAATGATTTATATGCTAAATTTAAGAGTCTTAGTTCTAAAAATAAAGAGTTAAAAACTGAAAATTTAACTCTTGACTCTCAAAATAAAGTGTTACTTCAAGAAATAGAAGATCTCAAGAAGGAAATTTCTTGCCAAGCACTTGAGATAAAAGAAATTGGAGTTAGAACCAATCTCTTACCAAATGAAATATTTAGTCTTAAAGAAAAGTCAAATGATCTTCTTTCTATAGTGACCAAATTCACAAATGGTCAAGAGAATCTAGAAAAACTTCTTGGTTCTCAAAGATGCTCGGTTAATAAAATCGGATTGGGATATAGCTTCTTTGATACTCAAAATAGACCAAACTATGTGGTGAAAAATCAAAGACATTATTCTCAACCTTTTGTTCATAAAACTAAACTTTCTATTTCTAATAGAAATGCATCTAGAAATGATTATTCTAGAAATGTTTATTCTAAATTCTTTTATAGAAAAAATATTTATTATCAAAGGAAACCAAAATTCAAATGGATATGGGTTCCTAAGACTAACTCTCATGGACCCGAAAATAGAAAGGGGTCAAATGCTCTGTTTTCTGATTTTGTTGTAGGTACACAACATAAGGAGAAAATGGATATTGGACAGCGGCTGTTCCAAACATATGACTGGAAGGCCGGAGTTATTTTCCACCCTCCAAAATAAGGATGGAGGAACCGTCACCTTTGGTGACAATAACAAGGGAAAAGTGATAGGTATTGGTAATATTGGTAGTCCAAAATTTCCCTTGATAGAAAATGTTCTTTTAGTGGATGGTTTAATGCATAATTTAATATCTATTAGTCAATTATGTGATAAAGGTTTTCATGTTTCTTTTGAAAATGATTTATGCTTAATTTCTGATTTTCAATCTAAAAAGATCATTTTTAAAGGTAAAAGAAGAAACAATGTGTATGAACTATATCTAGATGAATTACCCTCTTTTAATGAAAAATGTCTTATTGTTTCAAATGAAATTCAATGGTTATGGCACAAGAGACTTGGACATGTTAATTTTAAAATTATTTCAAAATTATCCAAGAATGATCTTGTAAGAGGCCTACCTAGAATACCATATAAAAAGGATCACTTATGTGATGCTTGTCAAAGGGGTAAACAAATTAAGAGTTCTTTTAAAGCTAAAGATATAGTTTCAACAAAACGTCCTCTTGAACTTTTACATTTAGATCTATTTGGACCATCTAGAATTCAAAGTTTGAATGGTAGCAAGTATGCTTTTGTTATAGTAGATGATTATTCTCGGTTTACATGGGTGATTTTTCTAAAAAGCAAAAATGATGCTTTTTCAGAATTTTCTAAACTTTGTAGAAGAATTACAAATGAAAAATCTACATCTATTATTAAAATTCGTAGTGATCATGGTGGTGAATTTGAAAATGAATCTTTTCTAAAGTTTTGTGATTTACATGGTATATCTCACAACTTTGCTTTTCCTAGAGCGGCTCCACAAAATGGAGTTGTTGAAAGAAAGAATAGAACTTTGCAAGAATGTGCTAGAACCATGCTTCAAGATAAAAATTTACCAAAATATTTTTGGGCTGAAGCAATTAATACAACATGTTATGTCTTAAATCGTGTTCTTATTCAACCAATTTTACATAAAACATGTTTTGAATTGTATTATGATCGTATACCAAAGATCTCATATTTCAAAAATTTTGGTAGTAAATGTTTCTTGTTAAATACCAAAGATAATCTTGATAAGTTTGATTCAAAATCAGATGAATCAATATTTCTTGGATATTCTTCTAGAAGTAAAGCATATCGTATTTTCAATAAAAGAACATCTTGTATTGAAGAATCTCTACATGTTGCATTTGATGAGAATTGTGAGCAGGTTATTCCTCTAAGCGAAGAAGAAGAAGCAACACTTCAAGAAGAACCCTTGATAGAGAGTACTTCTCAAGAAAATATTCCTCTTCAACCGGTTTGGAAAGAAGTTCCTAATCATCCACATGAACAAGTTATTGGTGAAATAAAGAGTGGTGTCCAAACTAGAAGGCAGTTAGAAAAATATATTGCAAATGTTGCTTTCATATCTAAATTAGAACCAAAGAATATCAATGAGGCATGTGATGATGAATTTTGGCTTTTAGCCATGTCTGAAGAACTTAACCAATTTACTAGGAATGATGTTTGGGATCTAGTTGATAGACCAAAGGATCATCCAGTAATTGGAACAAGATGGGTCTTCCGAAATAAGCTGGATGAAAATGGTGAAGTCATTCATAACAAAGCAAGGCTAGTGGCACAAGGCTATAATCAAGAAGAAGGCATAGATTTTGATGAAACCTATGCACCAGTGGCTCGATTAGAGTCAATTCGTATGATGCTTGCTTTTGCTAGTTACATGAACTTCAAGTTATATCAAATTGATGTTAAGAGTGCATTTTTAAATGGACACATCAATGAAGAAGTTTATGTAGAGCAACCCCCAGGCTTTGAAAATGAGAAATATCCAGAAAAGGTCTACAAATTGAAAAGAGCTTTGTATGAACTTAAACAAGCACCAAGAGCGTGGTATGAAAGACTACGAAATTTTCTAGAACAATCTGGTTTTTCCATTGGTCGGGTAGACTCCACTTTATTTATTAAACATTTTAATTCAGATATTCTTATTGTACAAATTTATGTTGATGACATAATATTTGGTTCTACTAATAATTCTCTTTGTAAAGAATTTGCTAAGGCTATGCAGGAAGAGTTTGAAATGAGCTTGATGGGCGAATTAAACTACTTCCTTGGACTTCAAATAAAGCAAATTGAAGAAGGAATCTTCATCAATCAGGGTAAGTATACAAAAGAACTTCTCAAGAGATTTGGGATGGACTCATCAAAATCAAGAAGGAATCCTATGAGTACAACTACTTCTCTTGATAAAGATGAAAATGGTAAAAGTGAAGATACTAAGCTCTACAGAGGTATGATCGGATCTCTATTATACTTAACTGCTAGTCGACCTGATATTATGTTTAGTGTTTGTATGTGTGCAAGATTTCAAGCTAATCCAAAGGAATCTCATTTAACTGCAGTAAAACAAATTCTTCATTATTTGAAAGATACTTCAGATTTCGGTTTGTTTTACCCAAAATCATCTTCCTTTGATTTAGTTTCATATAGTGATGCAGATTTTGCAGGAAGTAAATCTGATCGCAAGAGTACTAGTGGAACTTGTCATTTCTTGGGAAATTCCTTAGTCTCTTGGTTTAGTAAAAAGCAAAATTCAGTATCACTCTCAACAACTGAAGCTGAATATATAGCGGCTAGTTTAGCATGTTCACAAGTACTTTGGATGAAACAGACCTTAAAAGATTTTGGTTTGAATTACTCCACAACAACTATTTATTGTGATAACACTAGTGCTATAAATCTTTCAAAAAATCCTATTCAGCACTCAAGAACTAAGCATATTGAAGTTAGACATCATTTTTTAAGAGATCATGTGTTAAAAGGAGATATTTCGTTAAATTTTATTTCCACTAAAGAACAACATGTTGATATCTTCACTAAACCTCTTAAAAATGAAGATTTTATGAGAATTAGGAGAGAACTTGGTATTTGCTCATTTTTGGATTTATAAAAATGCTAATTTTTGAACAAAATCTCAAAATCGCACTATATTAGTCGACCGATAAAATTCTAGTCGACTGGTGTTTTTATATTTTGGAATGTATTGCATCATATTAGTCGACCAATATAGTTCTAGTCGACTGATGATATTTTTAGAATAAGTCACACTTTTTTAGTCGACCGATAAAGTTTTAGTCGACTAAATTTTTTAAAAAAAAATTTAAGTGAAGGGACCCGACACCCCTTGGATTTGTTTTAAAACCCGTTTTTTTTAAAAGAGGCATCGTTTCACTTCGTACCTTTTCATTTTTTTTAAAAAACGAAACCCTTAAACCGAAAACCCCTCTTTCTCTTTTGCCTCTCTCTCTCTCTTCCGAAAAACCCTAGGAGTGCCGTTCGATTCCATCTTCGTCGACGCTGGAATCTTCTGGCCGTGATCTTCAAACGCCAGAATCCTCTTGCAGTGACTGGCGCATCTTCAAAAATACGCCGGAACTCTCTTGCCGTGTTTTAAAATAGAGATACGAGTTAAAAGTCTATTTCTGCTTATGCTATTTTTGCCCTTACTCTTTTTTATTCTGACAAAGGGGGAGAAAAAGATAAAGATAGCATTACAGGAGATCTTGCATGAGAAATGCAAAATTAAGAGAAAAAGAAAGCTTTGAATGAATGTATTTCTAAATGCATAAAAAAAATGATGAATGGAAATGCAAACCAATCAATATGTGATATATGTGCTTTAAATGTGCTAACTTTTAATGTTTTGCAGCATATTGATAGGGAGAGTAAAATCTCCATCTATGCATCTAAAAAGTTTCATCTTTGATTAAGTTTGTCATCATCAAAAAGGGGGAGATTGTTACGATAATGAAGCCATACATGATACTTCAAGTACAAGGTTTTGATGATGAGCAAGTGGAATCAACTGCATTTCAGCTAAGGCTATGAAGAAATTGAAGAATTCAGTGAAGAATCTTTGAAGACTAGTGTGCATATGTTTAATTCATTAAAAGTCTTAGATTCTTGTAAGAGCCTTACTTAGAGTGCATATTTAGGTTGCATTTCACCTTAAAAGTCTTTAGAAAAACTTTTCTAAAAGAAACTCTTTTGAAAATCTTTTTAGAAAACTCTTTTCTTAAATTTTCATGTTTATTAGTCGACCAATAGACTTATCAGTCGACTAATCCTTTCGCGCCATATTTTCTAAAAAGTCATTTTTGTCAAATTAGTCGACCGAAGGTTTTATCAGTCGACTAGACAGAATGTATGTTTTCTGGAAAATTAGCAGCAGTCGACTAATGGTTTTTCAGTCGACTGAACAGAACATGTGTTTTCTGAAAAATTTAGCAGCAGTCGACTAATGCTTTTTATCAGTCGACCGAACAGAATGTTTGTTTTTCAGAAATTTTTAGCAGCAGTCGACTAAAAGGTTTTTCAGTCTACTGATGATATTATCAGTCGACTAACTTTTCTCAAGTCGACTAAGTTTCAAAAGTTCAGATTTTCAAACAGCTCGATTAACAGATCAGTCGACCAACGATAACTGTCAGTCTACTAATAACTAACTATTAGTCGACTAACTGATGTTTCAGTCGACTAATTTTGTCGTTTTCCTGAAACTTCAAAAAAGGCGTGTCTTTTCATTTTTCAAACGTTTTGATCGTTCAAAATGGACAGTTTTGACACCCTTTCATACTCTCAACGTATGGAATATTTTAACTATAAATATGAGTGCATTCTACACTCAAAAACATCAAATTCAATAGAATTATATTGAATTACTTCTTGCTTTTCACTCCTATTCATTCAAGTATTTGTTTTCTCACTCACGTGATATTTTCACTTCAGTTTTTCACTCAAATCACTTTGAGAGATAGTGAATTCGTGAGTAGAGTGTTTCAACAACCTCAAAAGCCAATTGCATCTCATTTGCATTCAAAAGGAAGGCTCATAGGTTGTATTGTAAGTTGTTATTTATTTTCTGTAAAAAGGACTCCTTGGTGTAAAGGAGTTGTTTGCTTTCAGTGGGATTGTTACTGAAAGTGGGACCAGTTATGGTCTGTGTGATCTTGTAGTTTACAAGGTTGATAGTGGAAAATCTCAAGCGGGTTTTGCTTGGGGACTGGATGTAGGTCGGGTTTGACCGAACCAGGATAAAATCTCGTGTTCTTTGTGTGTTTGCTTTGAGATTTGCAAAATCCTTCAATATTCCGCAGAAAGTTTTAAAAGCACTATTCACCCCCCCTCTAGTGCTCGTTGCCTCGATCCTAGTGCACTTTCATATTTCTCAACAACAAAATGATGCATGGTAAGCATACTAAAACGAAGTCTACCTATTCAAGAATGCATACAACTTAGCTCAAGGAAATCGTCAATGAGAAAAGAAGCCAAATGCCCATTTGAAATCCACGGTAGGTGAAAAGGGTTAGGTGTCTCACCTTCAAGGCTTTAATGGAGAAGAAGGAGGTAGTGTACACGGTTGGAGGGCTGCACTAGGTTCAGCCACAATCTCTCTTACCTCACTCACGGTTTAGAGAAGAAGAAGGGGGAGAGAAATGCTCCTCAAGAAAAATCGTCTAAGGGTCCCTCTTTCTCTCTCTTCACAACATTAAATAACTAGGGTTGAGGCATTGGATGGCTGGGATTAACCCAACTAGGATGGAGGGCTGGGGTGCTCCATGCCCCCTCCTAGGAATCCATGCCCAATGCATGTAGGTCTTTTGAAATCATTTTAAACTCTTTCAAAAATACCACTTTGAAAAACCATTAAAATTTAAGGAAATAACATGGGCTGCCCCTTGGCTATGCCCAATCATTTTTCAGAATTTGAATTCGTTTGAAAATGTTACAAAACTACCATGGGGCGCCAACCCCATGCCCTTTTTCTAAAAAGTCGCCCCTCATGATGCTTCATGATGGGGTTTTGAAAAGACCAAGGGCCAATAGTGGCCTCCTTTTCAAATGCCATGCAAAATATTTCAAATGTGCCACCCAGCTGGTCAAACTTTGACCATCTGGTCAACCAAGACTAAGGATGTCCACTAGAGAGGACGCTCAATGGATTTGGGTCCTCTTCTAGTAGATCCGCTCCAAATCCAAAAATCGCCATTTATTAAATTTCAAAATCATGCTTAATTAATGCACTAAAATATTAGACTAATTCAAATAAATCATTTAGTGCTCTATATAACCTCAATTAATACAAAATGGTTAAGGCCTTTCAATAAAATTGCCTTTCGTTTGCAAGAATTAAGCATATTATGATTTCGGGTCCAAAACTCGTAATTCACATGCACTGACAATATTTTTATGTCGTATTGATCCTAAATTCGGGGACAAACTATAAAAGTATATTATAAATTAACCCTTAAAATTTTAAAGAGTAATTCATCCAGAATTAAGCACTTCTTACTTACACAGTATATTTACGTGATTTTTGGGTCGCGCGTACAAAGCCAAAACACAGGGTACATTCAAAATATACTTAATTATGCAATATAACTTTGTAATTATACAAAAGCATACATATCAACATTAAGTAAGCAGTAAACTCCTCAGAAATATTCACGGATCTTACACCAAAGGTCACAAAAGACTGGGATTGCATTGCCCCTATAAGGTCACTGAAAAAGAAAGAAAGCAGAAAACTTTGGCATGGTTCGGGAAAAAGCTAGGACGGATGGCTACTCTTCTTCTTGATCTTCCACCAACAACTTTTTATCGATACAGTCTTGGACGATGTTTTTGAAAAAAAAGCAGTGCTCGATGTCATGATCCATCGCCCGATGGAATTTGCAGAACTGATCCTTGAACCTTCCCATTGTCACAGGAGGATCTGCTACCTTGGGAAGTTTAACCATCTCCTTTGTTATCATATACTCAAGAACTTGCTCAAGTGATTGCTCTAAGGGGGTAAATTCACGATCGTATCCCCAACCGTCGTGCTTTGGTTTCCCTTGGGGCTTTGATTCTAACTGAATGCTCGAGGGAGGGCTGCCATTCTGCCTGTTGATCCCATTCTTTTGACCAGAGCAATCATCTATGTCTGACCTGCCAGTATGGTTCTTTCTACCACCCCTTTTGTTTTTGCCATTGTTGTTGTTGGAGAAACTGATTGAAAGGTGAAGTTGGTTCTCTTTTTCATATCTTGACTGCTTTCTGTCAAGGTGATGCCATGGTAGGTTCCGTTCTCTAATCCCATTTCGACCCATTCAACTCGTTCTATTAACTTGATGAAGGATTTGGATGGAAAAGTGGAGATCAGACCCTTCAGAGGTTGACAGAAATTGTTCAAAATTATTAAGAGTGCATGCCCCTCTGATATTGGATCCTTCATCCTATTGCAGGTATATCTCCACCAATGAATGAAATCTTTTGCCTTCTCATTGTCATTTTGCTTCAGATTGAAAAGATGATTGAGGGTAGGCGGAGCCTCAGTATTGAAAATGAACCTTTCGATAAACAGGTTGATGACTTTGTCAAAGTCTCGTAGTTCAATCGGGTTGATGTGGTCGGCATACCATCTTGCTGAAACTCCCTCCAGACTGCGCGGAAAGCATAGGAATAAAGCCCTGTTGTTCTTTCTTAATCAATTGCACTCGGCGAAAAATGTAGCCAGATGAGCCTTGGGGTTGCCGGTCCCATCAAACTTTATGAATTTGCGAGGAAGATCTTCCCAGTTGTCGTCTACTTCTAAGCCGTCATAAAAGTCTGCACCGGTGTAGATCTTTTTGCCTTTGTCCTGGGCTTGTAAGTCTTTGATTGCACAGGCTACTTCTCTCAGTTGTTCATGCATCGGATCTTTTGCTGGGATCTGAAACTTGGCTTTGCTTGCTGACTCGTGTCCCTCATTGATTTTCTTGAGCCGATACAAAGGGTTGTGAAAATATGTCGGTTGCTCTTCCTCTGAGTCCTCTTCCGCTGACTCTGAAGTGCTGTCATACTGAACTTGTTTTTTGCTGACTTTTTCCTTGGTTTTGCTTTTAGAAGATATTTTCTCAGGATTTTCCTCAGCTTGTTCAGACATCATTTTGGCCATTACCTTCTGAAACAACTTGTATGTAGCTGAATCAACATTGTTTTCTGCTTCTTGGTCCTACTGCTTGGGTGATCTGATGGAGTTCATTTCCTCTCCTTCACTGTCGCTTTGTTGTGGAACTGTCTCCTTTCCGGTCCTTGTTTGAACCATGATGAAATGTCAATGTTCACTCTGTAAGATAAAATGGGGTATTTAGAAAAAACTTTGCAGGAAATTTTTGATAAAAGAAGAAATCAAGTTGATAGAAGATATCCCATTGCTAGGGATTGGGTCATCACAGGAAATTTCGATAATCACATTGTTTCGCTGTGAGAAAGAATAAAGAATTTAGAATACGAACAAATGCTATTTGGAAAAGGATATCTCTTGACAAAAGAGACTTTTATTGTGAAGAAGGAAAAAAAATTCTTGGAATAGAATCAGAAGACACATTTGGAAAGATAGGAGGAAAAAGAATTTGAAAATAGATGACAAGGATTTAAATTTTTTGAAAAATAGCAGGCAAGATCAAAAGAATTGAATAAATCAAAAGAAGAAAAGGAAAAATACCCCTGGGTTCTTGAAAATAAAGAGGAAATTTTAAATAATATACCCAAGGTTTTGGAAAACATAAGGAAAATATAAAATATCACACAATCACAGTTGTACAAACAAGGATGTACAAACAGCATTCCCTAAAGCTGACTCTATATGCAATATTTGAAATGGCTAATAGGACCTTAATCCTAACTCTAAGATTTGGATCATCTGATTTCAATCAAGGTATGTTGATATACTCAAGCCGAAGCTCAAAGTACGTGGCATATAAAATATTTTTTTGGTTCTAAGGTAAAGGCTTCCCAACATTCTTGAGCGCCTACCGATATACCTCGGACTATGGCCCTTAGGTACGTGGTAGGGGGGCGCAAACCCAAATAGGTGGCCCAGTTGTGAGGCTCTCTCCCGAACTATGGTTCAGTGAGACAGCCTAGCAACGTGAAGACCGGGACAATATAGGTAGGGATGTTTTCAAAAACATGTTTAACATGCAGATAAAACCAGAAAGCTCTAACGCAAGTCCTAAAGAGATAGATTTAAATGAAGAGAAGCATACACTTGCATACATTGTTTCCATTCAATCCCTAGAATTGAGGAGAGTTGTATTTCAGACCTAAGTCTAATGTGAGCATGGAATAATCTCCTCAATATGGTCCTACCAAACCATAATTAGATCCTATATGCAGATGATGTCAGCTTAGGACAGAGTCTAGGCTCCTAAGGTTTGCATGGAAATGAAGCTGACATTTGAAGAATAACGATTTAGATAATATCAAAGCAGAGCAAAAAGGCACAAATTCGACCGGACGGAGACAGGTCCCATCACGGTCGCCAAATCCTGTGATCATCGCAAAATTTTCCCTCTCATTCCTCTTTTCCTTTCTCTTTGCCTTTCTTAGCCTCTATTCCCTTTTTGAAGGGGAATAAAAGATAGAAAAGAAGAGAGAATGAGAAAAGGAAAGAAGAGAGGAACTCTTTTGCAAGGTCGCATCTGACCAAAATTTTGAAGATTGTTTTTAAAATCACTCACCTTTGTTTTGAAAATTTGTGACAAAATGGAGAGACGGGATTCGCTCGTCGGTATGAGGTTCGATCGTTCCTGGCGCCTTTACCAAGGGTAATCGAATCAAGGATCGAATTTATGCCTTTTTTCTTTGCTAAAATATTATCTAAGAATTTATCCTAAGTCTAAATACACAAAGAATCATGCTTGTGTGAATGCAAAGATGTATGCTCTTTTTGAAAAAAAATGATTTTAAAAAATCTCCAAGTATTTCAGAGATGAATTTGATAATAGAGTGAAGAAATGGTTTCTAACTTAGAACTTGATATTTAAAGTTCTAAGTTTTTAAAATAATCAGAGTTTTGAGAAGATAAATCTGGACTTTGAAAAGAATGATTTTAAAGCTGAGATAAAAGAGAAAGGAAAGGAAGTTTCAAAGTCAGAAATGGATTTTGAATTATGAATTTTGAACTTGGATTTAGGAGAGGAGATGAAATTTGAAATGGAATTGGATTTAGAATCTGGAAATTAAGATAGATTTGGATTTGAAATCTAGAATTGGAAAAATTGGATTTTAAGTCTGGGATCCAAGATGAAATTTGAATACAAAGTCTGAATCCTAAAGGGAACTGGATCCGAAGTCTGGGATCCAATAGGAGATTGAATTTTGGAATCCTAAATGGAATTGGATCCAAGATCTGGAATCCAAGATGGAATTTTGGATCTGAAGTCTGAGATCCAAGATGGAATTGGATTCTAGATCCCAAAGTGGAATTTGGATCTGAAGTCTGAGATCCAAGATGAAATTGGATACAGGATCCTAAAATGGATTTTGGATCTGAAGTCTCAGATCCAAGATGGAATTGGATACTGGATCCAAAAATGGATTTTGGATCTGAAGTCTGAGATCCAAGATGGAGTTGGATTTGAGATCCTAAAATGGATTTTGGATCCAAGATCTGGAATCCAGGATGGAATTGAATACTGGATCCTAAAATGGATTTTGGATATGAAGTCTGAGATCCAAGATGGAATTGGATACTGGATCCAAAAATGGAATTTGGATCTGAAGTCTGAGATCCAAGATGGAGTTGGATTTGGGATCCTAAAATGGATTTTGGATCCAAGATCTGGAATCCAGGATGGAATTGAATACTGGATCCTAAAATGGATTTTGGATCTGAAGTCTGAGATCCAAGAGTGGAGATTGCTTTTGGGAAATCTTGATCCAAGTTGGGATTGGGTTATAACTTCGGATTTGGATTTTGAAAGTCCAGATGGGACTTTTGAAGATGGGTCTGGGTTTGGAAAACCCAGATTTAAAATTTAAAAAGAGTCAAATTCTGAGATTCAGAATCAATCTCAAACTCGGATTTTTTAATTTGAAGATAAGAAAATAAACTTGATTTTGAATCAGAAGATGAATCAGAGGTTTCAAAGTTAAATTGAACTCTGAAATTGAATTTTGAGATATTGAATTTGGTTCTGAACTGGAAGTTGAACTTTGAATACATAAATGAATTTCAAAGTCAATTTGGACTTTGAATTTTGAAAATGAGGTAGAATTGAATTTTGAATCTATAAATAAGATTTGATCTAAGAAAATGAAGAAAATACTCAAAATCACTTGGAGTTTTGAAAGGGGATTTTGAAAATATGATGCAATTCTATCCTATATGATGAATGAATTTAAAGAATTTGAAATTAGATTTGAAAAGCATATTTCATTCTTTACATGAATTAGAAATAAGAGTAAGGATATAATACATCTCCGACTATGGTCATTGAATGTATTATATAATAATCACATTAAATTCAAGTAAAGAATAAAATATATTTTGGTGCTTTTATAGAGTTTTAAAATGAAATTAACTCTCAATATATCCTGACTATGGCGATTGATATATATTTTGTGCTAATTTTAAATTAAACTCTAATAAAAGGAGAGAATATTTGAAAATATGATGATTTTGAAGAGGATCCAGTGAGGATCCCGTGTTATTTCATAAAAGATAAAAATCCTAAGTTTTGTTTACATCATGACTATGGCCATTGATGTAAATCATCAACTTATGATTAATTACCTTTTATAAAATGGTGCACGTGTCATTCGTGTTTCACCATTGTGAGATTTGGGAAAATAAAGGAAAAAAGCATGAAAACAAGCAATTTATGACATTTACAATGCTCATTCGTCCTATCTAAAGCTGGAAATGTAAATTCTTATTAAGACCTAACTTATTACAACACTTAAAGTTGAAAATACAACTCCCAAGAAATGAAATATTCCACATATTCCCTGCAAAACACCTGGTTAGTATAAAAAATAGAAAAGAATTGCACATATTAGATGGATTTCAAAGATGCCAATGGTAAAAATGCTCATATGTCAAGTTATTTATGATGAAAAGATAGAAAATGACATATATACCTATATACATACCTATATATATATACATATGTATATATATATATGACATATACAATACATTGTAAAATAAGAGAGGTGAGAATTGGGGTTGGAAATGAGTGTAGGTGGCGGCAGGTTAGTGCAGATGGAATGAATCGAGGTGATGGTTGAAATGGCAAGGTATGGTGTGGTGTTGGGATGCAACACAGGTTGTATAAATTACAGAATTTGCAAATGGTGTCACAACTGTGTATGGATAGTGTAGAGTGGTGTGGTGCAATGGAGTAATTTAAGTAGTAAGTTGTAATACTGAATATGCAAGAAATGGAAATAGGGATTATGCTGTAGTGAAGTGTAGGGTTGACACAGTGGATGATATGGTAAGTGGCAAAATAACAAGTGTTTGGAGAAAATGAAGATGTTGTGTGTGAAGTGCACATGTTATAGTGAATGCCAAACAATAAAGGGATACAGGGGTTGTTGGGGTAGATATAAGTGCAGCCAGTGAAAGTGCATCAATAGTGAAGTGCTGTAACAGGTAAGAAATTGAAGAAACTGCAAATATTACGAGAATATTGTTAGTGTGCTGCAGGTTGCAGCGAGGTAAATGATTTAATGAAGAAGCTAATATTGCAGGGATTAGAGTGAATGTTGTTAGAAATGTAAATACCACAATAGATGCAGCGATATAGAAATGCATTATATATATATGACAATGAATAAACAAATGCAGGATATGAGTGCAGAAATGTAAGGGATTTGTCTTTTCACAGTCGGCGGCATGTGACTGGGGATGGTTACAAAGCTCAAGTATACAGGATTGATGTTGTAATATGGCAGTGAGATGCAACAAGTAAATACTAATGGTGGAGATGTGCAGTGGACTGACATTAAAATGTGATATAGGTGATATTCTAGATGTCTTAGATATTGAGTTTCAAGATGGATGGATACTATACAGGGGATATACTAAGTGAGAGACACATGTTACAATGGAGATGCAAGTATTGATATGGTACAGGGGGTAAGATAATACAGAAAATGTTGTGACATAGTGCAATGCAACCGAAACACACACAATTCAAGTATAAAGATGCCGTGCAAAGATGAACCAAGCATCTAATTTCAAATCGATTTCACATGCATTAGGTAGCAAACATAAAATATGATATCTGAACAACTCTACACAGCTCACTTGGGCCATCCTACCTAACATGCAATGATGATTTAGCAGTAAGTTCATCAAGATAATTCTAGCCGACCCATCAAGACGTTTCCAAAAACACATTAGGCTAAATTCAGTTTAGTCATTTCGAAATGACCCTACCTGGTATATCAGGATTTCCGAAATGTATGGAGTAATATGATCAAGTCTGCTATCCAAAACTGATTCTTACAGTAAATCAAATCTTTTTTATCATCACATTCGCTTTCCCAGGCAATTAGATCTGCTACTGCCACAGATGGGGGATCACATAAAAATCGCTTTACTGCCGTCACAACAGGGCATTGCATAAACCAGACGACCTTTCCCGGCGAGTTCACTCCTGATGTGGTTCTCCAGCAGTTGATCACCGAAACAAGTCTCTGCGCTATTTGAAACCAAAAGTGGTGTAGTGAAGTAATGCTGGGATAAAGGGGGTGGTGCTAAGCAAAATGTAATGATGTATGTGTTGAAATATGTGCGCAATGGAGTATATTTTTAACCTGCAAAGATTTACAATGTTGTTTTGAGTAGATGTTTACACAGCATATGGTGATGGAGGGTGCTCTACAAAAAATATAACAGATAATTCAATGGGAATTCAAATTTGATTCAACAGTGAGTAGGGTCACACTTTTCAAATCCGTTGTACCAACATCATATGGTACGCTTGGCATCATACTTCCAGTTTCCTTACTGAGCTACTGAGAATTTTAGCCACCTTATACCCTGCAAAGAAAAGTTTAAGCCAATATATCGTTGTTGACCCCATTTCTGGGAAACACACATCTGCCTCTCCCGGCACTTATATTGTTACCTCTGTTCTTGGAACAATGATAGCGGTCACACATGGACAACACTAAGTATTTACCAGCCAAAGTCCAGGGTGGTTTTACGTAGGATGCTAGTGACTAAAATGCAGTGGCGAGCCAGGTGAACTTAATAAAAATGTAGGCAAGACATGAACAAGAGATCTTAGCTAAGTGAATCTGATCTATCGCTGGATAAAAAAACAATTTCTAGATACGAAGCAACATAACCATAAAAGGGAAAATGAAACTAAATGAAAGTAGGTAGATAAGATTACCTGGATGAAAGCAAATGGCAGTCTATCGCAACACAGAGTATAAACATGAAATTACGTGAAGTACTTAAGATGTAATGAATATCAAATTTAAAGTGTGCCCAGTGATATTGAAATCAAAGCATCAGGGCCAACGAGGGCAAGAAATCCAAACATTTAAACATGGATTCTATAGAAAATCTGAAATCCAACAAGAACTCAAGAGAAAAGCGAATTCTAGCAGCAAAATTTGGACTGGAATTCAGATTAACCCTGTCGGATCATTGAATCCGACAGGGTGAACCCAAAAATCGCAGCATAAAGGAAAAAATAAGTAAAAAATCAAATAAAATAAAATGAGATATGGGAATGTAGTTATTATGTTGCTATCGCACGAAAGGTAGATTGGTTTTGCTAAAAGCAAACCAGTGCTACTGTGGTGCTTCAAAAGGGGCCGAACCAGGATATTTAAAAAGAAATTCAAGATAACGAGGAGAAGTAAAGAGAAACTTAAAAAAAAAGACATAAGCAGATGAGCAATACTTATTAAATGATACTACTAGGAAGGAGTAATAACCAGAGAGGATGACTCACCTTATTCTGAAGGCCCCTTTGGAGAAGAAGAGGAAGACAATCGATATTAAGGTGGTGATGAAAGGAATGGATTTGTGGAGAAGAAGGTGATGCTGAGGCCAGAGAAAAATGGATGGGTGGAGGCCTATGCCAGGAGAGGTAGGAGATGGATGGAACGGATGGATCCTGCATACTTCTCTTAAAGGGGGAGAAGGAAGGTTCGAGAGAGAGGGGTTCGGTTGGGGATGAACGATGGAGGGAGATCCCAGGGTGATCGAAGGTGGAGGGCGAGAGAGGCGAGCTTGCGGCCGTTGCAATTTTCTCCAAATTCCAAAGAGGGGGTCCTTTTAAAAAAAAATCATAAAAGGGCTTTCCAGAGAGGTTTTTTTTTAACAAAAAAAATAAGTTTCAAAAGAGTTTAAACTGCATATTTTCTGAATTTTTGGATTTTTGATTTTCTTATTTTTTTTGTTTTTTTCTTGAAAATTTCTATTTTCTACAATTTTTTGTATTTTTGGAATAAAACTCTAAAAACTAAGGAATTTAAACTAATTTTGCAAAATTTTCAGAAATATTTATAAAAGAAGGGTTTTTTGAAAGTTCGAGTTTATCTTTTGGAATTTTCTTCAAAAAATGGGTTTTTGTTCCGGATTTTGAAGAAATATTTGAGGTTTAAGCCTCGAACCGAGGAACATAGAGTTTCGAATCCAAATGAACACTGGATCGACTATTCGAGTATTTTAGAATCTATTTTTGGTATTTTCATAAAATTTAATATGAAAATTGGATAGTGAGGCTCAGATTTGGATTTTAACACCGGATCTGGATCCGAAATCGAGTCAGATATATAAAAAATGAATTTAATTTCAATAAAATCTGAAAAATAACTGGAATTTAGTCTTAAAACTAACTTGATTGCTCAGAAAATGGGGTCAGGGGCAAAAAGGGAATATTTGCGACATTTTAAAAGTTTGGGGTGTTCACAATACCCTAATAACTTTATGGAATTTGACTCGTTGTGTCGCAACGAATTGTGCTCGTCGACCAAAGCAAACTTATATATAAATTCGGTTATGAATGCAAAAAGAAATGATAACTTCACCGTTGTGATGTGATGGACTCACACTTAAGTACGTATGCTCGCTTTGCAAAGGAACATGAATTTCGTGCTAATGACACCCTATCGAATGCTTTTAAGTAAAATAAGGGTTTTTGCGTAATTAAGGAACCAATGGTGCATGTCAAATGAAATAAATACAACAGTGGCAATCCCATGTTATACGTATTTGGCACCATGGCATGTCACAAATCATCCCTTTTAGCATATCCTTTTGTGTTTTTCAATGTAGTATTACGTGCACCGCCACTCACCCTAGCACAAAAGCTATTGCACAAATGAATGTACTCACATGCTCTTGTTCGTGATACTTGAATATACAAATCACGTTGACAATTGAATGGAGTTGCGGCACACGTATGGAAATTATTAGTCTTTTGAGACTGGTGTGATTATTGGAACTCCTTGGCAAGTTTTGTTTTGGGCGATGGACCCACTTTGTGAGAAGAGCTCGCTTTTGGTCGAGATATATGGTTTATACGCCTTTGCACGTCTCGTGACTCGTTCTAGAGATGCCTTACCGTGGCAAAATATTTCTAATTGTCTCATCATAATGTGCAATGATTTGTATCGTCACTTGGCTAGTTCTCGTACTTATGGCACAATGCACATACATGTCCACTTGTATTTGTACACAGTTCACGATGACACATCTGTTTGCAGGTTACCGTCTCTTGTGTTGTTACATTTAGTTAATTATGTTCCTTGATGCAGACTATGCGATAAATGCTATGAATGATGAAATGAATATTTCATGTCTTGCTTAGTTGTATCGACTCATGCTAGTTATATTCTCTTATTGCTCCATGTATAGCTTTGTACACCTGCTTATGTTGTAACTGCTTAATTATTGTAATTAAGCATGCTCTCGTTTTCCACATAATTGGTTTATTGTGTTTGGTTTGTCTCACCAGCTCGAAAGAGTACTGACCCCGTTTTATGGGGATACAGGTGCTTGCTTAGGCGTGCAATGAAGCTCGATGTGCGGCAGCGGACGTGAACGCACACTTCTGAACTTTCAAGGATCTTGGCAGTGTTTTTGTAAAGGGATTGGTTGTACCTTTTATACTATTTGAAAATGTATTGAATAAAAGTTGTTTCACTTCATTGTTGTTTCACTTCGGCGACCCGCTCAGAGTTTGCCACTTGTTTTCCTTTTCGGTACTTCCGCACTTGCGCAATTGTTTTCAAAAAAAAAGTTTACCCAAAAATCCAAAGGATTTCTAAGGATTTTGCAAGTTGGAAATTCTGGGGGCGTCGCAATTGGTATCAGAGCAGTGTTTTAAAAAGTGATACAGAAGTGTGGTTAAAGTCTCTGCACGCATCGACCATCGCCTTGTAAGTATGTCTACTTCAGTAGAATTGTGTTTTTGTTGTATGATTGCTTATCTTGTATGATTGGATGAATTTGTGTGTTTTTTGGGTGTCTTCCGATGTGAGACACAGTTTCGTGTTTAAGCCATGTATTTTGGCTTACGATATCGATTGTCGGAACCTAAGGGTTCGTTCGCGCTTGTGGATCTAGTTTCCCAAGCTGATCCGAGTCGACTTCTGTGAGAGTTGGAGTTCTTGGCTGAGACCTAGGGGACTACTTGCGTAGTTTGCCCTTCTCGTTCCACATTATCGGGTGGAGACGATTGATATATCATGAGTATTAGACTAAAATGTCTTGTAGATATGTGCGTATGTTTCACGCTGAAGTGGTCGAATGCGATGTGCTTTGAGGTAAGAATTGCGAATGCATATGATGATGCAATGATCTGGATAATTGCACATATAACTTGAATCATGTGAATTTATTGAATTATGTATGAGTTGCGTAGTGTAAAGCTCCTATGAGATGTGGTTGTCATGCCACCTAAATAGAATTACCGAGAGCATACGGTGAATGTTTAGATTCGATACATGACTATGGTTCATGGAACCTTGTTGGGAGAATGTGTGATTCTGTGTTTTGTTTTGCCATGTGAAGTGATACAATGCATATTGCTGGTATACATGCTTGTGCTCATATTGGTGGCTTCTGACCTTGAGTGTGGTCAATTGTTTTGAGCAGTCGATTGTTTTGAGGCATGTATCACTGTGTATGGTATTGGTTGAGGATCTGATCTCCAAAGGATTCTCTGTGAGGGTAGGTATGACCAAGATCAGGTAATTCGGCTAGAGTGGTAGAATCTCTGTGAGGATATGCACTGTCCAAGAGCGGGTAGCCGCGGAGACGGTGAACTGTGATGAAGTGTACTGTCCAAGACCAGGTATACCATCTAGGGCGGTGATTCCTTGTGAGGTCGTACGTTTCCCAGACCAGGTGATCCGACGTGGATCTTGTTAATCATATTAGTGGCTATCGACCCTGTGAGCGGTCATTTGTGTTGATGTGTGTATCGCAATGATTTTCAGTGATTATGGCATCTGTTGAAGATTAGGTTCCCAAAGGATTCTCTGTGACGGTATGTATGATCAAGACCAGGTAATCCGGCTAGAGTGGTAGAATCTCTATGAGGATATACACTGTCCAAGAGCGGGTAGCCGCGGAGACGGTGAACTGTGAGGAAGTGTATTGTCCAAGACCAGGTATACCATCTAGGACGGTGAATCCTTGTGAGGTCGTACGTTTCCCAGATCAGGCAATCCGGTAGGGAACTTGTGTGATTTTGATTCCCATGAAAAATTATGGTGAGTAGTATTGATCTTCTGATTTTGATTGATATAGCCAGTTATGAGTCTATAGATTTGACTTTCTGTTTAGTGTGATTATATGCCCAACTCATATGTGCGAATCAAATCTTTATTGATTTTTAGATCGTGATCATGTTTTGGACCTTCTATGAAGGGGTGGACTTTTATGAGAAAGTATGACGCCTTGAGTGAGTCGTGATAGGTGGCAGTTTGTAAGATCCACTATTTTTTTGAAGAATTTTAATTGATATATATTTCATTGTGGGGAAATTTCTTGTTTCGGCACAAGCATTTCTCGTAAATCTGGCATTTATTGGTTTTCTGAAGTTCTGAATCGCGAAAGATTGCCTTACGAGGCGATTCAAGGCAAACCGCGATGAGTTGAACACTGATATTTGTAAATTAGATTTATATTGTATTTGATTAGGTTCACCCCGAATTTGGAACATAAACGAGAACAATTCCTCATTATTTCATGGAAATTGGTGAAAAAGGGTATATCGGTAAATATGAATCGTAACAAGGTCCAAATTCGTTGGAATTGAAAACCTAAATACGTAATATCAAAATTTAGTTCTAAATTCATGACATATAATTTGGAAATAAAACATTTAAATTATTTAAATCTATCTTTTCATTAAGAAAACAAAATAAGGTATTATAATGAAGTGAATTTGAAATATTATAAAACTTAAAAAGAGGTTTTCCAAAAATATTTAAATGGAGGTTTGTCTAGGGAATTATAAGAGGTGGTTGGCATGGGGCCCACCTCAGCCCATATAATTTAACAAAAAAAGAAATATATTATAAGTCAACTTTTCAAAAAAATTCACCTTTCAAAGGCATTTTTGAAAAGTTTCAAAAAAGGCTAAATTGGAGCCTTAAAATGAAAATTTTAAAGGTAGGTGGGCTTAGGCCCATGAATTTTGGGATGGACTCCCCTTAGGGGATATCCCCTAACCCCCCCCCCCCATTTATTACATTAAAAAAAAATGAATTTGAAAAAAAATGTGTTTTGCTTGGAGTGGTTGGCTTTGAAAAGTCAAAGCCAACCACTCCCCTTGAATCAAGGGGAGTGGTTGAGGGTCAGCCCCTTGACCCTCCCCTTTGACCCCATAGTACCTAGGGAGGTGACAATGGAGGACCTTCCATCCCCCTCTTCCTCTCCCCACCCTTCATCTCTACCTAACCCCTCCTCTCTCTATTTAAGCTTGAAGAAGAGAGGAGAGAGAAAAAGCTGACCCTTTCTTCTCTCTCTCTCCTTCTTCCCTCTTCTTCCCCTCCTTCCTCACTGAGTGAGTGTGTGGCAGCCCCTTGCAGCTGAGAAGAACTCCAGCTGAGCAGCCCCTCCATCCCCTCCAACTCCAGCCAGGTGAGACACACCCATTCCCTTCATTCATTTTATGGGAATAGCATGGGCTTCAAGCTATGGGGTTCAAAAACATTTGATGAACGGTTTGCACTTATGAGTGCAAGACATTTCGAAATGGTTGCAAGTGCAAACCATTTCGAAATGGAGATGCTATAACTCTTTTCCTGATTTCATGTTATGATGCTCATTTTTTTTACTTGGTACGAGTGGTGGTTCGTCTCTCTTTAAATCGTCATATTCTCATTTTTCTGAGTTATCAGGGAACCCTATGGAAAAATGAGCGTATCTCCTTGGATACGCATCAAATTGGAGAGTTATGGGACATTTCGGAAAGCCAAGACAGAGCTCCACAGCTTCGTAGTTTCTCATTTTTGCTGATTTGGCATAAAAAGCAGACAAAACCCCGTGTCTTTGGCTGACACGTTTTTCCGTCAGCAACCCAAGAACGTCTCGAGGGATGCCTGGTTTTTCGGTAATATCTCTCGAACCGTTTGTCGGATCTTGGATTTTGTGAAGAGATAATGAAACTCTCTATGAGTTTCATGTTTGGCATTTTGTCCGGCACAGCTCGCAGAGTGCCAGAAAATGGCAGCCTCTCCGCTGCGATTTTTGAAAAAAAATAGTTATAAAAATATATATATAAGTACATCAGCATGTTTCATTTTAGCAGCGTCCCTTGAGGTAGGCTGGCTTCGATGGGCGGCTGGGCTTGGCTCTTCCAGAGCCAGCCCAGGACCTTGTGGGGTCACCCCCCTCAAAGGTCGTTGTGCCACTTAGGCAAACCGGGTGCTTTTGGCACCCGGGTCCAGTTTTGGTGCACCCACTTGGTGGGGCGCGGGTCAGCCATGACCTGGTTTGGACCCAGGATCTGGGTCAGACCAGAGGGTACAAACCCACGTCTGTAGCCCCTCTCCATCCCTTTTGGTCCTCTGGTGCTGGACAACACCTTTGAACCGAGTGCTGAAGGCACCCGGGTAGGTCGGGTTGGGCGCACCAACTTGGTGGTGCCCTGAGCCCCATTCGAGCCTAGTCTGGACCCACTGTTGGGTCAGACCAGGGGACTACAGACCTTTGGTCTGTAGCCTTCTCTTGACTCTGCACGGTCTGGACCTGTATGGTCCAAACCATGCAGTTTGGTCGGCATCACCCAATCGGGCGATGCCCCCAACCGTGGGCGCCCTTGATGCAGGGGTGAGCCCAGCTGGCGCCCTGGTCTGGGTTCAGACCAGGGGCTCTCTCATGATCCTAGTTGGGTCTGGCCCCTGTTGGATCAGACCCGCTGAGCGGTCTTGGCCCGGCCTATGACGCCCCAAACCCCGACCTTGTAAAAACCTTTGGTTTTTGAGAAATTTTTTTTTTTGAAGGGATATACAGAGTGAAAAACAACTAGCGGAAGTAAAGGAGGGAAACAGGGGAAAAGCAAAGGCCGCAAGTCTGAGCGAGCCACAGTGAGAAAACCAAACCACAAGCTAAGTAAAATATTTTTCATTTCTACAATAGTTACAATGATACAAAAACGAGACTGGGTACAAAAAGGAACAGTCTCACAAAAAGGAGAGGTACAACCCCTCGACCCCAAAACCAGAAGAAGCCAGAATCTGCTGCAAAGTGTGGGTCTCAAGGCTCCTGCTGTGCGCCACCGCATCGCGCTGTGTCTACTCATCACCTGTATCCCCATAAAACGGGGTCAGTGCTCTTGCGAGTTTGTGAGACAAACCATCCATACATTATCATTTTTAAGGAAAAGCAGAAGGTAAGCAACATGCTACAAGTGTGCTAAGTACCAGACCATAACTAGCATGATGGAACAGTTAGAAGCATTGGAATAAAAGTACCAGTGCGTGTCAGGTAGGTGCACGTGCCACAAGACTGTAAAACTACAAGTAACAGTGCAACAACTAAAGCAACAAAACAAAAACAGAACAACAAAATGTAGTAGCTAAAGTAACCGAGTAGGAAACAACCAACAGAGTGTAGCAACTGAACAAAAGTATACACTGTTCTAAAGTAACAACTACAGTAAGTCAGTCTGTTTGGTTAGTCTTTATGTTCTTCTTCGTACCTCCTTCTGGTACGCGAAGGAAAACCCTCGAGTTCTGTGAGACATGCACCCGACGTCTGTTATTCAATTTCTAATGTGGTAATCGGGGATGCTACAGAACGAGAAAACCACCTGCGGGCGACACGCCACCAGGAGATACCTTTCGCAGGGGTAAAGGATTGCAATCTGTGCTACTGCAGTAGCAAAGGTCCCTGTAGAGGGCAACCTTGACCTCCCTAACTCCAAGTGACTGGAGGTCAGAGGGTACATCGGCTCCTCTAAAGAACAAGTCGTAATAACGACACGTCACTCGGAGTTGTACCATTCACCCTCTCTCTAGGTAACCAAATTGTGAATGGGGCGTGGCAGGTTTATCTTATTTAGGCTCAAACTTCCAGTTGTACCTCTTCTCGAGGTAGTCGTGCCTCGTGGTCCCCGCGGGGTACGCAAACGAGGGCTTGGCCTGCCCATTCACGTGCTCAGCCTCACACGGCCACCACGAGCACATCGCCTGTGAAGACGATAATATACCATTTTATTTTATGCCTAGGGCGACACGAACATGTGAGCACATTCTCACCAGTACGGGCCATTGCCCGTAGACTCCAACCGAGTCTCATGACCTCAATAGGTCAAAAGTGTCAAACCCTGCGATAATTTCAGTTTCTCTCCAAGTGTATGTCATGTCGAGCGTAAAGCACGCCTCTGGTGCAGTGTATATCCGTTGATATATGAATGGAAGCCAAACAGGAAAGCACTCGACACCTGGGCCAGTGACATACTTCCCGAGACGTGCCGGCTTGCACGTACGAAACTGGACAACCCACACAAGTGTAATTTCGCCCAAGTATCGTGTGTGAGCAATGATACGATGATAAGCAGGTAAGGTACTGCTAACTCACAAGTTTTGAGCGGCACAAAGCTCAAAATACAAATATTGCAGTTACGGGGGTATGCGAGGAGCGTCCCGAGCCTAGGTTACGTATTTCCTCCAAATACGCGCACAATTATCATAACGCGGCAAAAACACGCATAGCGAAGCCATCCGCCAGGGATCCTCATGAACCCGACACTCACGAGTGTCAAGGGATAGAATCCAGCCAAATCTCATGCTAATGGGAATAACATTGGCATATCCAGATGCGTGGTCCGCACGACTAGGGCACGAACAAGACCGAAACCTGAAAGGTCCATAGAACTGGACAACCCACGCGAGCGTGTGTTACAACACTGCTTGCAAGCTCAACTGCACGGCCACCCCTACGGGGATGCGGGGTATGAGCAACCGGGGCCTGAAGCAGCAACGTATGTTGCTTGCAAGCGACTAAACCTCGCTTCAAGGTTAAAAACATCACCTAACGGCACAAAAGGGCAAACGTTGCCACAGATGAGTTCCCGTGGAACTCCCTGAGGTCGCGCCAACCTTGTTGATACCCGCAAGGGGTCCGTACCTCGTGCCGAAGCACATCAAGGGGCTGCTCAAACGGTGACAAGGTTACCGGGTGCCTTAGCACCTAGTGCTGTTTTGGCGCCAACGGGGAACCTAAAGCCTGGAGGGGCTGAACAAGTGGCTAGGCCACGGGGGCCCTGCCACCTTTGGTCCGCGCCTAGAGATCGGCCAAGTGGGGCTGACAGCCATAGTGGCCTCAGCCCGCACGTGGCAACCCGGGTGTGCCAGCACCCGACTAAGCCTAGAGCGCCCACAAGGGTGCTAGGCTTAGCCCAAGGCCCTACGGCCAACCAAGACCTCAAACAAGGTCTGGCCCGCACATGACCAGACCTAGCTGGGTCATGAAAAAACCCTGGTCTGAACCCAGCCGTTGGTTTGGACCAGGGTGTTAAGCCTTAGCCCACACCCATAGGGGTGCGGCTAACCAAACCACCCGGCTAGGTGGGTTAAGCCCAAGGTTCTGGCTTGGACCCTATTGGTCCAAGCCCAGCCGACTAAAAGGGGGTAGAGGCACTAGGGGATGTGCCCCACAGGCACCCCTGGTCTGGCCCAAGAGTGGGTCCTGACCAAGGCACCCAGCGGGTGCATTCCAGCCCACAAGGGGCGCCAAGGAGGAATGGTGGGGCGCCCACCCGAGTTTGGTGGCGCCACACCAAGGAAGAGGTCTGGACCACTGGGGGTCCAGACCCAGCCTGACTACCCCAGCAACTGAGGTTGTTGGGGGCAGGCCATGCCTGGTCGGACCCAGCCATGGGTCCAGACCAGTCCCACAAGGGGGGGGGGGGCGGGGGGGGCAGCGCACCACCATGGGGTGCGCCCAGCACAAGCCCGGGTGCTCTAAGCACCTGGCCTCAAGCTGTACAGTAGCTAAACCAGTAAGGGGGGGGGGGGGGTTTAGCCATCTGCTGCAGACCCTAGGTTTGTAGCACCTGGATTAACCCAGCCCGGGGCTGCCAGGCCACACCTACCTGGCGCGCCTACCAAGTGGGTGCGCCAAGGAGGTGGCCCAGGTGCCACCCGCATCGGGCCCTCAGCTGCTCCTAGGCAGCGAGAAAAAGGGCAAAAAAAAGGGGGGGAGGGCCACATATACCTCTGGTTCGAGCCAAAGGATGGCTCAGACTAGGGCTGTGGCCCCATTGACCATGCAGGTCAGTCCCACGCAAAAACCACCGGGTGCTAAGGCACCCGGGTGGTTCGATTGAGCCAACTAAGGGCGGGAGCTCACCAATGGTGGGCTCACCCTACAGGTGAGTCCACCTCGGTTAGGTTTGGGTCCAGAGTGGCCCAGACCACCCTGCCAGCCAGTGGGCTGCAGCAGTTCGACTAGGATTGTTGCACGCCTCAGCCATGGCTGGCGCATGGCTAAAAAAAAAAGACAGGGGGGGGGGGGGGGCGGACTGACCGACCTGGGGTTAGTCTGTGAGCCAGTTGCAAGGCTTGCAACGGACCCACCTAGCCACCAAGGGACCAGGGCTGGCCATGGAAGGCTCAGCCCAACGCCCAACGAAGAGCCAGCCCTAAAGGGCATAAAACCAATAGTGAAAACAAAAAAATGCATCACAAAAAAAAAATAAAAACTCAAATGAAAAGCATGAAAAGGGAGAGCTCACCTTAGTGCTGGGTTGGCCCAGCTGAAGCAACAGCACAAGGGGGAGAGAATGAGAGAGGGAGAGAGAGAAGAGAGGAAGAAGAGAGAGAGGGCATCGACCCTCTCCCTCGTCCCTTCCCTTGCTTAAAACGAGGGAGTTGGGAGATGGATGGTGGGGAGTGAAGGAGGGGAGATGTGTGGTCTCCCTCTCCCACGCCCCACCCTACTCTAAAGACCTTTGGGGGGGGGGGGGGGTCTAAGGTACAAAGTACCTTCCAACCACTCCCCTTAAACTAAGGGGAGTGGTTGGCCTTGACCTTTCAAGGTCAAGCCACCAAAAAAAATCGCCCCTTCTTATTGATATATATTTTTTTTTCTTTTTTTTTTTAAATAAGTAGGGGCTACCCCCTAAGGGGTGCCCAGCCTACTCCCCAAAACGTGGGCTGAGCCCACCCACTTTGCAAAATGTCTTTTTAAGGCCCCTACCAAACTTATTTGGTGCTTTTCAAAAACTCTCTTTTGGAAGTGAGTCTTTTTGAAAAAAAAGTATTTTATTTATTTTAGAGTCCATGGGCTGAGGTGGGGCCAATGCCAACCACCTTCCCTAATGCCCAAAACCAACCTCCTTTAAAATATTTTCATAAACCCTCTTCTAGGTTTTTTACTAATTGCGATTTACTTCTCTTTTGTTTTGTAAAAACTCAATATAATGAGTATTTAAATGGACTCATCTAAACTAATTTAAAAATCAAAATTTTAAATTACATTTTGTGAATTAAGATTTAAACTTTCATAAAGTATATTTAATTCCCCCACTACGGCGAAATTGGGCCTCGGTATGACTCATAATTACCGATGTACCCCTGTTTCGCCCAATACTTGAAATAATGAGATAATTTCCTCGTTTAGGCTCCATATTTGGAGCGAACCCTTATGAAAACAATATAAATAGAATCCCCAAGTATTGAGGTTTGATTTATCGCGGTTTGCCCTGAATCACCTCGTAGAGCAAATCTACGTGATTCAGAACCTCAGAAAATGATAATTGCCAAAATTACGAGTATTGCTCGTGCCGAAACAAGAATTTTCACCACAATGGAAAATATATTTCAATTGAAATCCTTTGGAAAAATAGTGGGGCTTACACGGCCCATTGGGCCTAGTTTCGTCGAGCCCGCTAATGGGGCTCCCTTGGCGCTTAGCCGGGTGCGGGTGCACCCGGGTAAGCTCGGTGCTGGCCTTGGCCAGTGCTGCAGCCTAGAAGCACATGGTCTGCACATAGGGTGCAGACCATGGTGGTTATGAGGCCGGGTGGCCCGTTGGCAGGGGGGCCCTATGGGCTCAGTTTTTCCTTAGGCGCCAAGTTCGGCATCGGGCGCTAAGGCACCCGATCGCCTTGGCACCTTTGAGCAGCCTTGGTGCTGGACCCCGGCTCCTGGTCCGAGTTGTGGCGGGCCCCATATGGGTCATCACGATGCCCATTAGAGTTCCTCGCGGAAGTCCTCCAGTGGCGGCAATCGTCTTTCTCATCGCCGCCAAGCGAAATTTAGCCGTTTAGCGAGAGTGTGCGGTTTCGAGCAACGATGTCATTGCGGTCACGCACTTTGCATGCTCACACCCCGCTGACCACTTTGGCAGTGAGGTGATTGGGTTGTGACTTACGTGACGGTACACGATTGCCTGTACCTTGCTTGTTTTCATCGGACGCTTTCGACGATTTGCGTTTTCGTGCCCCGATTTCGTGGGCAAAGTGCGACTATGTTTTTGGAGCGACAAGGTAATTCTCAGTCTGATGGGATTGAGTTAGATCTCACTCTCGACATACTTGGGTGTCGATTCCGCGATAGTCCTTCGCCGAAGGCTTCGCTATGCGAGATTTGTCATAATGTGAGGATTGGAATACGAGTATTAGAAAAATACGTACTCCAAGCCTTGATCACTCCTCGCTTATACAGTGGGCATCGTATATGCATTCTGAGCCTTGTGTCACTCAAATTTAGTGGTTTGTGCCATCTTATATATATATATATATATATATATATATATATATATATATATATTGTTGTATCGTTGTGCATTTTACGATACATGTGCGAGTTTGAGACTTTGCAAGTTTTTCTTGTTCTCGCACATACACTGTGGCACATCCTGACACATAGGTCACTAGTTTTGATTTATCGAGTATTGCTGGTTTAGCTTACTTTTGCATATTGATGAATATGCGATGCACCAAAGGCGTGCTATACACTCGATGTGACCTACACTTAGAAAAAAAATGAAACACCATAGGGTATGACACATTTGACCTGTTGAGGTTTTGGGACTCGGTTGGAGTCTTCGGGCAATGGCCCGTGTTCATGAGAGGGAGTGCTCACGTGTTGTGTTACCCTAGGCATAAAATGAAAATGGTGTTGGATATCGTCTTCACAGGCGATGTGCTCTTACGATCGGGTGAGGCTGAGCACGTGAATGGGCAGGCTAAGTCCTCGTTTGTGTACCCGCTGGGACCACGAGGCACAGTACCTTGGGAGGAGGTACGACATGAAAACTAAGCCTAAATAAGAAAAACCCATCGCGCCCCATTCACAAATTTGGCCACCTAGGGAGAGGGTGGACGGTAGAGCCCCGAGTGACATGTCGTTATTACGACCCATTCTTTGAGGAGCCACAGAGCCCTCTGACCTCCAGTCACTCGGAGTTAGGGAGGTTGAGGTTGCCCTCTTCAGGGACCTCTGCTACTGCAGTAGTACGGATTGCAATCCTTTGCCCCTGTGAGAGATTTCTCCTAGCTGCGCGCTGCCCACAGGTGGTTTTCTCGGTCTGTAGCATCCCCGGTTATCACACTAGAAATTGAATAACAGAAGCTGGGTGCACGTCTCACAGAACTTGAGGGTCTTTCTTTCGCGTACCCGAACGAGGTTAAAAAGAAGAACAAAAAGACTAACCAAACAGACTAACATACTGTAGCTGTTACTTGTTACTTTAGCACTGCTTGTACTTTTATAGTTGTTGCACCCTACTGCTTAGTTTTAGTTCTGTTATTCTGTACTTGCACTTGTTACCTCTTCGTAGTTGTACAGTCTTGTAGCACATGCACTTACCTGACACACACATATACTGTTATTTAAATGTTTCTAACTACTCCATCATGCTAGTTGTAGTTGCTACTTAGTATAGTTGTGGCATGCTGTTACCTTTTGCTTTTCCATAGAAATGATTATGCATGGATGGTTTGTCTCACCAACTCGCAACAGTACTGACCCCGTTTTATGGAGATACAGGTGACGAGTAGACGCAGCGCGATGCGATGAGGCACAACAGGAGCCTTGAGACCCACACTTTGCAGCAGATCCTGGCTTCTTCTGGTTTTGGGGTTTGAGGGATTGTTCCTCTCCTTTTTGTGAGACTGTTCCTTTTTGTACTCAGTCTCCTTTTTGTATCATTGTAAGTATTGTGGAAATGAAAAGTACTTTACTTGTTTTATGGTTTAGTTTTCTCACTGTGGCTCGCTCAGACTTGTGGCCTTTGTGTTACCCCTGCTTTCTCTCCTTTACTTCCGCTAGTTGCTTTTCACTCTGTATATCCTTTCAAAAAAAAAAATCTCAAAAACCAAGGGTTTTTACAAGGTCGGGGTTTGGGGCGTCACAGAGATTGGTATCAGAGATGCAGTTTATAACTGTGGTCCAAGACTTCTGCGTGCTTCGTCCATCGCACTGTATGTTCTGAATAATTGCTTTCATTATTTCTTAATGATTCTGTGGTATTTAGTTTTGCATGCTTGATTAGTTATATAACTTCTTAGGTGCCTGCTGATTCGAGAAATGAGCGAATGCTCAGAGCTCTTATCGATTTGATCCGTGGCACAGAGGCCCTCGATCAAGTGGTTCAGCAGATTGTGCAGAGTGCCCGGATACTTGCACATCCGGCACCTCCTTGTGGGAGATGTGACCAGTATCACATGGGACAGATTTGTCCTCATGCTTTAAGCATATGCCCCTACTGTGGTCTCAGGGGGCATATTGAGATTGAGTGTCAGCATAAGCTGGGCGATGAACTCGCAATGGGTAACGCTGAGACTGAAGAGAACGAGGCTTTTGAGGGCGGTCAGGCACAATCAGCAGTCGACCCAGTGGAAGATGCACAGGTTGCACCAGGTTCTCCCAAGTACGCGCCAACTTCCTACTCACGCTCTGTTTCTCCTGAGTACACGCCAGATTCACCTCTGTGGTCTCAGGCAGTGAGTCCTCATGAGTACACACCTTCTTCTCCTCCTCATCCGATACAGAGACGATACGGGAATCAGAACACCTACCGCAACTACTATACTCGTAGGCAACGATGATTGTGTTTGTTCAGATCTGAACATGTGTGGTTGGAACACTGAGTCAATGTTCATTTTGTAGAACTGCCTTGTTTTTGCTTTTATTGCGGAGGTTTGTGCATTGTGACCTTGTTGTAGAAGGGTAATTTTGGCTTGTACTGAATATATGTATGTATCTGCTATTCAAGTAATGAAATTATGCTTTAACTTGTCTCTTTGCTTATATGAGTTTTTTTTTTAGATGGCTTGGCGCGAACGTTGTGATCGTATCATGGACACTTTGAACAACCTGGCAGAGGTTGTTGGCAGGAAGGCCGAGGCCATGTGTGCTATGGGTGAGAACTTGCAAGCCTCTCAGGGACGAGAGACTCCAGTTCCTACTCCCTCTCTAGTTCCAGCGATAGTCGTGCCCTACAAGCAGTTCATGGCTATGAACCCTCCGTCATTTGATGGGAAGTCTACACCTGAGGCAGTCGAGGACTGGATACGAGAGATTGAGCGTATCTTTCGTGTGGTGCAAGTCAGTGATGACTGGAAGGTGGACTTCGGCACGCATAGGCTTTGACAGGATGCCGAGAGGTGGTGGGCGACCACCTTGGATATCAAGTTCGCAGGCGGAGCAGTCACGTGGGAGCAGTTCGTAGAGGTTTTCTACGCGGCCTACTTCCCGACCCATGAGCGCAGCCGAAAGATGCAGGAGTTCCTTGACCTTCAGCAGGGGAATTCTACTTTGGCGAACTATATAACGAAGTTCAGAAGCCTGGAGCGCTTTTGCCCTCACGTGTACGTCAATGAGAAGGAATGAGCGATGAAGTTCGCTCGCGGTGTGAAGTTAGCCTTGCGTCTGAGAGTGTTCACGTGTGCTCCCTCGACTCTTGAGGAAGCACTGAAGACGGCTACACTCCTGGAGCAGGAATAGACAGAATCTCAGAAGGCTCTGCAGTCTAAAGGGAACCAGCAACAACAAGGCCAAAAGAGTTGGCTTAAGAAGCGTTCGTTCTAGCAGAATTTGGGTGGAAAGAAGTCTGCCCCGCCAGCAAAGAGGAACCGCAACAACAACAACTGTAAGATCCACGATTTTCATTTTTATGTATATTGTGTAATTATATAGAAATTGATGAATTTTTATGTTTTGGCAATTTCTAAAGATTTGCTCATTTTGAGAACAGGGTTAAATCGCATGATTTTATGTAAATAGAGCGATTTTGGGAAATCTAGAGCGGATCAACCTCCGAAACGTTTAGGGTAAGTTTGGTATAGGGTGGTAGTGATACACCCCAAATTTGAGATCTGGATGATGAAGAAACCTCGTCAGTGCATGTGAATTACGAGTTTTGACCTAATTTTGGACCCGAATCTTGGAACGCTTAATTCTAGCGAACGGAAGGTGATTTCTTCAAGAGGCATCCACCATTCTACGATAATTAAGGTCATAAAGAGAACAAAATAATTTATTAGAATTAAATTATTATTTTAATGTGATGAATAGATGTTTCTTTATAATATACATCATATGCGGGTTTTGGTTTTGATCCGAAACAGCTAGTGGATCTAAGACCCATGGACGACCCCCATAGTGGATGTCCATGGCCATGGATGACCAGATGGTCAAGGGCTGACCAGCTGGATGGCATTTCTGAAGTAAATCTTGCATGGGTTTTAAAGAAGGCCTTCATTGGCCATGCATCTTTTCTAAAACTCTCATGATGAAGCCTAGGCTCCATCATGAGGGGCGTCAATTCCAAAAGGGAGCCATGGGGCTGGCACCCCATGGCAAATTTGTAAGTCTTTTAAAAATATTCAAATGCTCAAAATCGATTGGGCTTGTGGGGTGGCAGCCAAGGGCGCCCCCTTGTAAAATTTCAAAGTTTTAAAGGCTTTTCAAAATGGCGTTTTTGAAAGATTTATAAAACTTTTTAAGAGACCAACATGCATTGGTTGTTGGGGGGCGTGGAGATCCCCAACCCTCCATCTTGGAGGGGACAACCCCAGCCGTCCATCCCTAAAGCACGTTCTATAAAACTCTAGGAAAAAAAATTGGGCCCCTTCTCTAGTGGGCGATTTTTTTTCTATCTCCTTCACTCTCTCTCTCTTTCTCCTAAAATCCTTCTCTTCTCACAAGATTCCTCACTCCAGCTGTGGGTCTCTCTTGGGCGTGATTAGTTGCAGTGCATTACCCCTGTTCCATCCTCTTAAACATAGCAAAGGTAAAGAAACGTTGCACCATGCTCTTAGCGTCAAAACATGAAGCCAAAGTTGCAACGCACCTATACGTGCGTGCCCCTTTGGCGGATTAGAATGATAATCTTCTTTCCAAGATTTTCCTTTGTGTTATTGTCCATATTGATTTACATGTAAGAATTTTCGATATTTCCTCCATGTTCTTTTCCCTTGAACGCATGATCCAATACTTGATTTCAATGCACAATGTATCATCTTCTTGTTTTGCCTTTGTTCTTAGTATTGCTGAAACTTCGACTTCGAAGTGTATTTGTTTCTGTTACTTCTTAGTGCCGGACAGGTTCAGCAGTTGGGGTGCACGGGACAGAGCTGGGCTCGCCCAGCCTGTACTCCGTCCCTTTGGGCCTGTTTGGAACGCATGCATTTAGCCGAGTCCACGCTGCAGTTGTGAGACTCTTCCCCTTTGGGTTTTGTTCGGGTGTTGGGTTCGACTGAGTCCCAAACTTTGGACTGAGGCTACAGTCACTCTCTTGGTTTGGGTCACGGCGTGACCAGGCCTCTCTTTTGGCAGCGCACCACCATGGGGTGCGCCCAGCACAAGCCCGGGTGCTCTAAGCACCTGGCCTCAAGCTGTACAGTAGCTAAACCAGTAAGGGGGGGGGGGGGGGGGGGGGTTTAGCCATCTGCTGCAGACCCTAGGTTTGTAGCACCTGGATTAACCCAGCCCGGGGCTGCCAGGCCACACCTACCTGGCGCGCCTACCAAGTGGGTGCGCCAAGGAGGTGGCCCAGGTGCCACCCGCACCGGGCCCTCAGCTGCTCCTAGGCAGCGAGAAAAAGGGCAAAAAAAAGGGGGGGAGGGCCACATATACCTCTGGTTCGAGCCAAAGGATGGCTCAGACTAGGGCTGTGGCCCCATTGACCATGCAGGTCAGTCCCACGCAAAAACCACCGGGTGCTAAGGCACCCGGGTGGTTCGATTGAGCCAACTAAGGGCGGGAGCTCACCAATGGTGGGCTCACCCTACAGGTGAGTCCACCTCGGTTAGGTTTGGGTCCAGAGTGGCCCAGACCACCCTGCCAGCCAGTGGGCTGCAGCAGTTCGACTAGGATTGTTGCACGCCTCAGCCATGGCTGGCGCATGGCTAAAAAAAAAAGACAGGGGGGGGGGGGGGCGGACTGACCGACCTGGGGTTAGTCTGTGAGCCAGTTGCAAGGCTTGCAACGGACCCACCTAGCCACCAAGGGACCAGGGCTGGCCATGGAAGGCTCAGCCCAACGCCCAACGAAGAGCCAGCCCTAAAGGGCATAAAACCAATAGTGAAAACAAAAAAATGCATCACAAAAAAAAAATAAAAACTCAAATGAAAAGCATGAAAAGGGAGAGCTCACCTTAGTGCTGGGTTGGCCCAGCTGAAGCAACAGCACAAGGGGGAGAGAATGAGAGAGGGAGAGAGAGAAGAGAGGAAGAAGAGAGAGAGGGCATCGACCCTCTCCCTCGTCCCTTCCCTTGCTTAAAACGAGGGAGTTGGGAGATGGATGGTGGGGAGTGAAGGAGGGGAGATGTGTGGTCTCCCTCTCCCACGCCCCACCCTACTCTAAAGACCTTTGGGGGGGGGGGGGGGGTCTAAGGTACAAAGTACCTTCCAACCACTCCCCTTAAACTAAGGGGAGTGGTTGGCCTTGACCTTTCAAGGTCAAGCCACCAAAAAAAATCGCCCCTTCTTATTGATATATATTTTTTTTTCTTTTTTTTTTTAAATAAGTAGGGGCTACCCCCTAAGGGGTGCCCAGCCTACTCCCCAAAACGTGGGCTGAGCCCACCCACTTTGCAAAATGTCTTTTTAAGGCCCCTACCAAACTTATTTGGTGCTTTTCAAAAACTCTCTTTTGGAAGTGAGTCTTTTTGAAAAAAAAGTATTTTATTTATTTTAGAGTCCATGGGCTGAGGTGGGGCCAATGCCAACCACCTTCCCTAATGCCCAAAACCAACCTCCTTTAAAATATTTTCATAAACCCTCTTCTAGGTTTTTTACTAATTGCGATTTACTTCTCTTTTGTTTTGTAAAAACTCAATATAATGAGTATTTAAATGGACTCATCTAAACTAATTTAAAAATCAAAATTTTAAATTACATTTTGTGAATTAAGATTTAAACTTTCATAAAGTATATTTAATTCCCCCACTACGGCGAAATTGGGCCTCGGTATGACTCATAATTACCGATGTACCCCTGTTTCGCCCAATACTTGAAATAATGAGATAATTTCCTCGTTTAGGCTCCATATTTGGAGCGAACCCTTATGAAAACAATATAAATAGAATCCCCAAGTATTGAGGTTTGATTTATCGCGGTTTGCCCTGAATCACCTCGTAGAGCAAATCTACGTGATTCAGAACCTCAGAAAATGATAATTGCCAAAATTACGAGTATTGCTCGTGCCGAAACAAGAATTTTCACCACAATGGAAAATATATTTCAATTGAAATCCTTTGGAAAAATAGTGGGGCTTACACGGCCCATTGGGCCTAGTTTCGTCGAGCCCGCTAATGGGGCTCCCTTGGCGCTTAGCCGGGTGCGGGTGCACCCGGGTAAGCTCGGTGCTGGCCTTGGCCAGTGCTGCAGCCTAGAAGCACATGGTCTGCACATAGGGTGCAGACCATGGTGGTTATGAGGCCGGGTGGCCCGTTGGCAGGGGGGCCCTATGGGCTCAGTTTTTCCTTAGGCGCCAAGTTCGGCATCGGGCGCTAAGGCACCCGATCGCCTTGGCACCTTTGAGCAGCCTTGGTGCTGGACCCCGGCTCCTGGTCCGAGTTGTGGCGGGCCCCATATGGGTCATCACGATGCCCATTAGAGTTCCTCGCGGAAGTCCTCCAGTGGCGGCAATCGTCTTTCTCATCGCCGCCAAGCGAAATTTAGCCGTTTAGCGAGAGTGTGCGGTTTCGAGCAACGATGTCATTGCGGTCACGCACTTTGCATGCTCACACCCCGCTGACCACTTTGGCAGTGAGGTGATTGGGTTGTGACTTACGTGACGGTACACGATTGCCTGTACCTTGCTTGTTTTCATCGGACGCTTTCGACGATTTGCGTTTTCGTGCCCCGATTTCGTGGGCAAAGTGCGACTATGTTTTTGGAGCGACAAGGTAATTCTCAGTCTGATGGGATTGAGTTAGATCTCACTCTCGACATACTTGGGTGTCGATTCCGCGATAGTCCTTCGCCGAAGGCTTCGCTATGCGAGATTTGTCATAATGTGAGGATTGGAATACGAGTATTAGAAAAATACGTACTCCAAGCCTTGATCACTCCTCGCTTATACAGTGGGCATCGTATATGCATTCTGAGCCTTGTGTCACTCAAATTTAGTGGTTTGTGCCATCTTATATATATATATATATATATATATATATATATATATATATATATATATATATATATATATATATATATATATATATATATATATATATTGTTGTATCGTTGTGCATTTTACGATACATGTGCGAGTTTGAGACTTTGCAAGTTTTTCTTGTTCTCGCACATACACTGTGGCACATCCTGACACATAGGTCACTAGTTTTGATTTATCGAGTATTGCTGGTTTAGCTTACTTTTGCATATTGATGAATATGCGATGCACCAAAGGCGTGCTATACACTCGATGTGACCTACACTTAGAAAAAAAATGAAACACCATAGGGTATGACACATTTGACCTGTTGAGGTTTTGGGACTCGGTTGGAGTCTTCGGGCAATGGCCCGTGTTCATGAGAGGGAGTGCTCACGTGTTGTGTTACCCTAGGCATAAAATGAAAATGGTGTTGGATATCGTCTTCACAGGCGATGTGCTCTTACGATCGGGTGAGGCTGAGCACGTGAATGGGCAGGCTAAGTCCTCGTTTGTGTACCCGCTGGGACCACGAGGCACAGTACCTTGGGAGGAGGTACGACATGAAAACTAAGCCTAAATAAGAAAAACCCATCGCGCCCCATTCACAAATTTGGCCACCTAGGGAGAGGGTGGACGGTAGAGCCCCGAGTGACATGTCGTTATTACGACCCATTCTTTGAGGAGCCACAGAGCCCTCTGACCTCCAGTCACTCGGAGTTAGGGAGGTTGAGGTTGCCCTCTTCAGGGACCTCTGCTACTGCAGTAGTACGGATTGCAATCCTTTGCCCCTGTGAGAGATTTCTCCTAGCTGCGCGCTGCCCACAGGTGGTTTTCTCGGTCTGTAGCATCCCCGGTTATCACACTAGAAATTGAATAACAGAAGCTGGGTGCATGTCTCACAGAACTTGAGGGTCTTTCTTTCGCGTACCCGAACGAGGTTAAAAAGAAGAACAAAAAGACTAACCAAACAGACTAACATACTGTAGCTGTTACTTGTTACTTTAGCACTGCTTGTACTTTTATAGTTGTTGCACCCTACTGCTTAGTTTTAGTTCTGTTATTCTGTACTTGCACTTGTTACCTCTTCGTAGTTGTACAGTCTTGTAGCACATGCACTTACCTGACACACACATATACTGTTATTTAAATGTTTCTAACTACTCCATCATGCTAGTTGTAGTTGCTACTTAGTATAGTTGTGGCATGCTGTTACCTTTTGCTTTTCCATAGAAATGATTATGCATGGATGGTTTGTCTCACCAACTCGCAACAGTACTGACCCCGTTTTATGGAGATACAGGTGACGAGTAGACGCAGCGCGATGCGATGAGGCACAACAGGAGCCTTGAGACCCACACTTTGCAGCAGATCCTGGCTTCTTCTGGTTTTGGGGTTTGAGGGATTGTTCCTCTCCTTTTTGTGAGACTGTTCCTTTTTGTACTCAGTCTCCTTTTTGTATCATTGTAAGTATTGTGGAAATGAAAAGTACTTTACTTGTTTTATGGTTTAGTTTTCTCACTGTGGCTCGCTCAGACTTGTGGCCTTTGTGTTACCCCTGCTTTCTCTCCTTTACTTCCGCTAGTTGCTTTTCACTCTGTATATCCTTTCAAAAAAAAAAATCTCAAAAACCAAGGGTTTTTACAAGGTCGGGGTTTGGGGCGTCACAGAGATTGGTATCAGAGATGCAGTTTATAACTGTGGTCCAAGACTTCTGCGTGCTTCGTCCATCGCACTGTATGTTCTGAATAATTGCTTTCATTATTTCTTAATGATTCTGTGGTATTTAGTTTTGCATGCTTGATTAGTTATATAACTTCTTAGGTGCCTGCTGATTCGAGAAATGAGCGAATGCTCAGAGCTCTTATCGATTTGATCCGTGGCACAGAGGCCCTCGATCAAGTGGTTCAGCAGATTGTGCAGAGTGCCCGGATACTTGCACATCCGGCACCTCCTTGTGGGAGATGTGACCAGTATCACATGGGACAGATTTGTCCTCATGCTTTAAGCATATGCCCCTACTGTGGTCTCAGGGGGCATATTGAGATTGAGTGTCAGCATAAGCTGGGCGATGAACTCGCAATGGGTAACGCTGAGACTGAAGAGAACGAGGCTTTTGAGGGCGGTCAGGCACAATCAGCAGTCGACCCAGTGGAAGATGCACAGGTTGCACCAGGTTCTCCCAAGTACGCGCCAACTTCCTACTCACGCTCTGTTTCTCCTGAGTACACGCCAGATTCACCTCTGTGGTCTCAGGCAGTGAGTCCTCATGAGTACACACCTTCTTCTCCTCCTCATCCGATACAGAGACGATACGGGAATCAGAACACCTACCGCAACTACTATACTCGTAGGCAACGATGATTGTGTTTGTTCAGATCTGAACATGTGTGGTTGGAACACTGAGTCAATGTTCATTTTGTAGAACTGCCTTGTTTTTGCTTTTATTGCGGAGGTTTGTGCATTGTGACCTTGTTGTAGAAGGGTAATTTTGGCTTGTACTGAATATATGTATGTATCTGCTATTCAAGTAATGAAATTATGCTTTAACTTGTCTCTTTGCTTATATGAGTTTTTTTTTTAGATGGCTTGGCGCGAACGTTGTGATCGTATCATGGACACTTTGAACAACCTGGCAGAGGTTGTTGGCAGGAAGGCCGAGGCCATGTGTGCTATGGGTGAGAACTTGCAAGCCTCTCAGGGACGAGAGACTCCAGTTCCTACTCCCTCTCTAGTTCCAGCGATAGTCGTGCCCTACAAGCAGTTCATGGCTATGAACCCTCCGTCATTTGATGGGAAGTCTACACCTGAGGCAGTCGAGGACTGGATACGAGAGATTGAGCGTATCTTTCGTGTGGTGCAAGTCAGTGATGACTGGAAGGTGGACTTCGGCACGCATAGGCTTTGACAGGATGCCGAGAGGTGGTGGGCGACCACCTTGGATATCAAGTTCGCAGGCGGAGCAGTCACGTGGGAGCAGTTCGTAGAGGTTTTCTACGCGGCCTACTTCCCGACCCATGAGCGCAGCCGAAAGATGCAGGAGTTCCTTGACCTTCAGCAGGGGAATTCTACTTTGGCGAACTATATAACGAAGTTCAGAAGCCTGGAGCGCTTTTGCCCTCACGTGTACGTCAATGAGAAGGAATGAGCGATGAAGTTCGCTCGCGGTGTGAAGTTAGCCTTGCGTCTGAGAGTGTTCACGTGTGCTCCCTCGACTCTTGAGGAAGCACTGAAGACGGCTACACTCCTGGAGCAGGAATAGACAGAATCTCAGAAGGCTCTGCAGTCTAAAGGGAACCAGCAACAACAAGGCCAAAAGAGTTGGCTTAAGAAGCGTTCGTTCTAGCAGAATTTGGGTGGAAAGAAGTCTGCCCCGCCAGCAAAGAGGAACCGCAACAACAACAACTGTAAGATCCACGATTTTCATTTTTATGTATATTGTGTAATTATATAGAAATTGATGAATTTTTATGTTTTGGCAATTTCTAAAGATTTGCTCATTTTGAGAACAGGGTTAAATCGCATGATTTTATGTAAATAGAGCGATTTTGGGAAATCTAGAGCGGATCAACCTCCGAAACGTTTAGGGTAAGTTTGGTATAGGGTGGTAGTGATACACCCCAAATTTGAGATCTGGATGATGAAGAAACCTCGTCAGTGCATGTGAATTACGAGTTTTGACCTAATTTTGGACCCGAATCTTGGAACGCTTAATTCTAGCGAACGGAAGGTGATTTCTTCAAGAGGCATCCACCATTCTACGATAATTAAGGTCATAAAGAGAACAAAATAATTTATTAGAATTAAATTATTATTTTAATGTGATGAATAGATGTTTCTTTATAATATACATCATATGCGGGTTTTGGTTTTGATCCGAAACAGCTAGTGGATCTAAGACCCATGGACGACCCCCATAGTGGATGTCCATGGCCATGGATGACCAGATGGTCAAGGGCTGACCAGCTGGATGGCATTTCTGAAGTAAATCTTGCATGGGTTTTAAAGAAGGCCTTCATTGGCCATGCATCTTTTCTAAAACTCTCATGATGAAGCCTAGGCTCCATCATGAGGGGCGTCAATTCCAAAAGGGAGCCATGGGGCTGGCACCCCATGGCAAATTTGTAAGTCTTTTAAAAATATTCAAATGCTCAAAATCGATTGGGCTTGTGGGGTGGCAGCCAAGGGCGCCCCCTTGTAAAATTTCAAAGTTTTAAAGGCTTTTCAAAATGGCGTTTTTGAAAGATTTATAAAACTTTTTAAGAGACCAACATGCATTGGTTGTTGGGGGGCGTGGAGATCCCCAACCCTCCATCTTGGAGGGGACAACCCCAGCCGTCCATCCCTAAAGCACGTTCTATAAAACTCTAGGAAAAAAAATTGGGCCCCTTCTCTAGTGGGCGATTTTTTTTCTATCTCCTTCACTCTCTCTCTCTTTCTCCTAAAATCCTTCTCTTCTCACAAGATTCCTCACTCCAGCTGTGGGTCTCTCTTGGGCGTGATTAGTTGCAGTGCATTACCCCTGTTCCATCCTCTTAAACATAGCAAAGGTAAAGAAACGTTGCACCATGCTCTTAGCGTCAAAACATGAAGCCAAAGTTGCAACGCACCTATACGTGCGTGCCCCTTTGGCGGATTAGAATGATAATCTTCTTTCCAAGATTTTCCTTTGTGTTATTGTCCATATTGATTTACATGTAAGAATTTTCGATATTTCCTCCATGTTCTTTTCCCTTGAACGCATGATCCAATACTTGATTTCAATGCACAATGTATCATCTTCTTGTTTTGCCTTTGTTCTTAGTATTGCTGAAACTTCGACTTCGAAGTGTATTTGTTTCTGTTACTTCTTAGTGCCGGACAGGTTCAGCAGTTGGGGTGCACGGGACAGAGCTGGGCTCGCCCATCCTGTACCCCGTCCCTTTGGGCCTGTTTGGAACGCATGCATTTAGCCGAGTCCACGCTGCAGTTGTGAGACTCTTCCCCTTTGGGTTTTGTTCGGGTGTTGGGTTCGACTGAGTCCCAAACTTTGGACTGAGGCTACAGTCACTCTCTTGGTTTGGGTCACGGCGTGACCAGGCCTCTCTTTTGGGGGCTCTCTTCTTCCCTCTTTTCATTGTTCGTTGGACCCGTTCACTCCCCATTTCTCTTCATTCTTTTTTTTTTCCTTTCGGTTTTTAAAGCCTGTTGGCGGCAAGTGTGCGAATCTTCGTTTTTACACACTCGCAGCCACGTTACGCCATTATTGGTGGCTGATAGCACGTTACTCTATCAAATCAGTTCTCACCTACTTAGAACCGAACCTTAGTGGGTTCAGATCAGCCTTTGACTTACCCTGCACCCTTTTCGTTAGTCGGATAAGGTTTGGCATGGGTGTTCATGCCTCTGGTTGAAAGAATCTGATATATATATATATATATATATATATATATATATATGTATACATATGTGTATATATATATGTATACATATGTGTATATATGTATTGTGGTGGAAATGAAAATATATGTACGTGTACATGTATATGTAAGGTCGTATCTTATTGAGTACAAATGAAATGGTAAGCATGTACATAAATACCTATACACATAGGTATAGCCAAGTATGCACATACTTGTTGAAAACACTTAATGATGACTGCAGTATTACTGTGATCATCGCAAAATTTTTCCTCTCGTAATATTCTCTCTCTTCCTTCTCTTTTCCTTTTCTATCCTCTATTTTCCTCCTTTTTGAAGGGAGAAGAATAAAAGAAAGAAAAGAGAAAGAGAAGAGAAAAAGAAAGAAAGAAAGAGAGAAGAGGAACTATTTCGCGCAGTCTCACTTGACCTTGATTTGAAAAGAATTTAGAAATTTTAACTGGCCTTCGTTTTTGAAAATATTACGGGAAAGATGGAGAGACGGGATTCGCTCGTCGGTACGAGGTTCGACCGTTCCTGGCGCCTTTACCAGAAGTAATCAAACCAAGGATCGAATCTATGCCTTTTGCTTTGCCTAAATATAATCGAAGAATTTATTCTAACTTTAAATGCACAAAGAATCATACTTGTGCAATGCAAGGATGTATGCTCCTTTTAAAAGATGTTTTGAAAATTTCTAAGTATTTTGAGATGAACTTGGTAAAGGAGTGAAGAAATGATTGAATCTAACTTTAGAACTTGAGATAGATCAGAGAAGTTCTAAGTCTTTGAAATAATCAAAGTTGAAAGAATAAATCTTGATTTTGAGAAAGAATGATTTGAAGCTTTGAAATGAAAGAAAATGAAATTTCAAAGTTAGAGATGGATTTTGAATTTAATCATGGATATAGGAGAAGAAGATGAAATTTTGAAGTGATATTGAATTCGAAATTTAGAATTTGAAATCAAGATGGGTATGAGGAAATCAAATGATATTTAAGGATAGAAATGGATTTAGGAGATTTCAGATTAGATCCGGGAATAGGATTTGAAATCTAGAATTTGGAATTGGATTTTGGATCCTAAACAAAATGGGGTCTGAGATTTGGAATCCAAGATGGACTTTGAATTCTGAATCCTGAAATTGAGTGGATTTGAAATCTGAGATCCAAATGTGAATTGGGTTCTGGATCCTAGAATGGATTCTGGATCTGTAATCTAAGATCCATGTAAAATTGAGTTCTAGATCCTAGAATGGATTTTGGATCTGTAGTCTGAGATCCAATGTAGAATGGGGATCTAGATCCTAGAATGGATTTTGGATTTGTAATATGAGATCCAAAGGTGGATTTGAACTCTGGATCCTAAGATAGAGTTTGGATCTGAATCTGAGGTCCAAAGTAGAAGTGGAATCTGGATCCTAAAATGGATTTTGGATCTGAAAGCTGAGATCCAAAAGTGAAATTGAGTTCTGGATCCTAAAATAGATTTGGATCTGAAGTTTAAGATCCCAAGTGAAATTGGAGTCTGGATCCTAAAGAGGGATTGGATCTGAAATCTGAGATCCAATTTGAGTGTTGAATCCTGGATCCTAAAAATGGATTTGGAGTTAAATTCAGAAGATTAAATTGAACTTGAAATTTAGAATTTGAATATACAAACGAATTTCAAAGTCAAATTAGACCTTGAATTTTTTGGAATTTGGAATTTAACAGATGAATCAAGAGTCTCAAAATTTGAAATTGAACTTTGATTTAGAGTATTGAATATAAAATGAATTTGGAATTTCAAAGTCGAATTGAACTTTGAAATCTGATTTGAATTTGAATTTGAACTTTGAGATTGAAAATGAATTTGAATTTGAAAATGAAAGGATGAATTGGATTTTATAAGGATTGAAGATAGATTGAGGAAGATATTTACATCACTTGGAGTTTTTGAAAAACGAAATTTCGGAAATATGATGAAATTCTATCATAAATGATGAATGGATTTGAAGAATTTTGAAATTGGTTTTTGAAAAGCTATTCCATTCTTTAAATGAGTTAAAATAAGATTGAAGATATAATTCATCCTTGACTATGGTCATTGAATGTATTATATAATAATCTATATTTAAGCTCAGGTGAAGAATGAAACGCATTTGGTGCTTTTATAGAATTTAAAATGAAATTAATTCTCAATATACCCTGACTATGGCCATTGGTATATATTTTGAATTAATTTTAAGTTAAATTCTGATAAAAGAAGAAAATATTTGAGTAAATATGATGAATTTTGAAAAATGGATCCAGTGTGGATCCAGTATTATTTCGTAAAAGATAAAAATACTAAGTTTTGTCCACACCCTGACTATGGCCATTGATATGGATCATCAACTTAGGATTAATTTACCTCTTACGAAATGGTGCACGTGCCATTCTTGTTTCACCAATAGTGTATCATTGCGGAAAAGGAGGAAAATGATATGAAAGCAAACTTTTCTAGAAATATGCATATTTTATACATCCTAATTTACTGCAAGAAGTGAAAATTTTCATTATATCTGATTACTACATACTTGGAATTTGAAATTTAAAAAGGAATTCAATGATTTCTACATATTTCCCGCAAAATTCTAGTTAACACAAGCAATATGAAAAAGAGGTATCAAAGACCAACAAACATATGGTCATATCTAGGTTAAAAATGCAAAATATCCTATCTGAATGAGATGCTAAATGAATGAGACTATAACATATATAACATGGAACTAAGACACTAAAATATTAACAAAGAGAAAATGGGGAACGAAATGAAGATGGCATGTATAAAGGACACAATGAATGAGATCAATACATTTATCGCTTATAAGGTGAATGTCACATGATTTTGCAGAAACATTGCTGAAATTATATTAATATATTGAAAAAGGTTGACATATGGATGGTTTTATATGCCTAAATACATGATGATTGGGCAAACTGCATGATTCATATACATTTTGTGCAAGCAATATGTGAGAAAAGATAGCAAGGGATGATGTAAACCTATATTGAATCGCAACAAATGTGAGCATGAGTACAGTGTCACAGTATATACGTTGAGGGAAAATACAGGAATTGAATAACTACAACAATGGTGGTTCATAACAGCGATTGAAGTAGGCAGTTATACTAAAATTATTCACAGGTGGGTACAGCAGGGGATCTTGGCTGTATGAATGGAGGTGCATGTGGCAAGAGCAGGGGTTGTATATCATTGGTGAGATGTACAAAGATGGTTAATAGATGTAAAGGGAAATGGAGTATGAACGTTACCTTCCATGGTAGGATGTGCAGCATAGGTGAGATCTGCTGTAGGGATCGCTGCAAAAGGGGTGTGGAGAGGCATAGCTTCATTTTTTATTCTTCTGCTTCAACAGAGATCTAGGCTTCCAGTCTTTTCATTTTGTTTTCGGTTAGCTATATTAAGCTTCCACCTGTAAGAGGACAACTTTAACATGCAACTTGAATTGCACCCAGGAAGCAAGCCATATGTCGCATGCTCGTCATAGCTTCTCCTGGAAGCTTCAGAAATATCAGGAGTTCTCATTCTTGTGTACACTCAAGCACATAATCAGTGCTAGCAATATCCAGGTTGACGTCCTCAACGTTAGGAAATACCAGCAGGAGATTGGACATCTTTCATCAATTTATGACACAGATCTAAAATTTGCAAAACAGGATAAGTGCAAGGAACGACCTATGTTCCTCTTTCAGTGACAATACCGACCTATCTGTTATGTTCTAAAAAGTTTCTAAGAGCTCATCATATCTCCCTGTCTCACGTATGAGCCATGAATTTGCAAAGGAGAAGTCGAAGAACCAGACTGTCATTGATGGTAAAAGGAAAGGTATTCTGTATCGCCAGGTTCTCCTCAATGGACTGGTAATTGATTTTGCAGTGAAGCAATTTTGGACCAGTGATGAAACAGATCTGTGACCTTTGATGAAGACCTTTCCACCACTGATCGGCTGGTAATTCTTGCTGCAGATGATGGTATCCCGTCAGTCATTTGAGATGCCAGTTCACCAGTTGCTCATGATGAAGATTGCAAGGTGGCTTGATCTACTGCATTCAGTGATGTTGTAACTTGCTTTCAGCTGCTATGAGACTGATTTACTCTTTGCAGATTTCGTCGCCGGACAATTCTGTTCTTTAGCACACTAGAACATTTGTATTAGCTGGGAGGCACTATCATAGAAGTCTGTATCCTTCGGGCAACTCCTTGAAGTTGGAAAATTCTGAAGGAACAAACACTTTGGATAATCTTGACATCAGCTATAGCAGTGAGAAAAAAACAATCACTCTAATTGAAAATAAAACATATCTTTGAATGTGCTTATTCTCATTCTCAAATCTGGGGATGCTACCTTCCATACATATCCCGATTATGCAGCTCTGGTTTCACGATAAGATCAAACACAGAATAATTTAACATACCATTCTTGAGAAATTGGATCAGGATTTGGTTTGCTTTTAGCAAGCCACCTCCAAATCCATTTTCTTTTGATCTTGGAACGACTGGTATGAACCTTGACGTTGTTAGATTTGGGTATGCTAACTTTTGCTCCACCCTCTCCGAAGGTGGATCCGCCAACTCGACCAGAGCCTGAATTGGATTTTTCTAATTTATCCAGACTGATTCTTGCTGACTTCTATCATTTGCTGAGAGGCATAAGAACTCTTGCAGATGTAAAGGTGACTTATGATGATCAGATACATTCACTCTACACACTCGATGTATCCAAAGCTATCCAAATAAAAGAGAATCAAACAAACGATATAAACTACATAAAAGGTGTAAGTCAAACCAAAAAAAAAAAAGGGAACTAATGATATATATATATATAAAAAAAGGATGCTACAGGTCTAACTATCAAGGTGAAATCGGGAATGGGTGCAAGAGATGGATTGCGTTAGACAGTAATCCAAACATATAACCACACCCCCTGGAGAGACTTCAGCAGATGTGCGTGTGCTGTGTATGGCATACAGTGGGTATATAGCCATGATGAACAAAATTATTTGCAGAAGAAACATGTATACGGTAGATATGTACATGAGAATTTTCCCTGTGTAAAAAAAAAAATTAGTCAGTACAAGGTGTTATGACAGAAAATTGGAAAAAAATACTCAACCATTCATGTTGACAAATTGATAGCAATAGTCGCCATTACTGCAAGCAGTAATGACTGCAGTTGTTACCTGAATGTCAGCATTTAGTTTTAACCACATCTACCATTGATGGATAACATCAGTGAATCAAGAATCACTCCGCACTCGAGAAAGTCTTTAAATATCACTGGTCACAATGAACTTGATACTTCACTTTATAGTTTACATGCTTTTCACAACCCAAAAAAAAAAAAATCAACAGAAAAGATATTATGGCAAACATCCTCTCAAATTAAACCAACATCGAGAACTTGCTTAAGCCATCAACGTTGGCTCACGGCAAATAAATAGCAGAGTTATGGACTCAGCCAAACATCCAATTGTAAGGAGAGGAGATAGTGACTGTAGTGTTAGATTGGGAAATTGGATGATGCTATAACAGGAAAACAATGACAGTATGTATGGGGTGTAGAGGAGAGGATGCTGATTATGATGCTAGGTATAAAAGGGGAGTGAGGAATCTAAATAGAAAATTAGTATGCAGATAGGAAACAGATGGGGAAAAAAAAAGAAAAAAAAAAGAAACGATCGAACATAATCCAATATAAACCAGAAGCTGAAATGTAATGAATCTAAACAGGTAAAGCAAATATGGAAGACAGGATTTAAGGTAAACTTAAAGTTTAGAGAGAAGATCTAACACAGACTTATAATATCCAGAGGGTACAGATAATGCAGAATAATCCAGCGAAGGAGAGAACAACGATAATCAGGAATCACCAAGCGATGACGCAGAGAAAGCGAAATGGCAGGAAATACAAATAAAAACAAGAATCAAAGTTAAAAAAAACGAGAGAAATATGAACAGGAATCAAAGTAGATAGAATAAAATAGCGATTAGAATCAGGATAAAAAAAAATCACGCAATCTCCAATACAAGAGACAGAGCGTGGATCAAAAGCAAAATACTGCATAGAATATAAGTTAAAATAGAGCATAAGCAAAAATTGAAAGAAAATCAAAATAGGAAAGAAATAACTCAAAGAAAGGGGAACGAAGGCAAATCGGAGACTGAAGCATGAATTGACATCAGAATAACATGAGATTGGAAAATAAAGTCCGCTATAGACTAGAATCGTAAACAAAATAATCAAAATATATAAATAAAAAAAAAAACCAGAAAATATGTAGGAATCGATCATTCCGTTGATGTTACACTGTGTAAATCGATATTGCGATAGGCAAATCGGGATTACAAGTTGTGTATTAATGGTGCCAAAATGAGAAAATCAGAAATAAATTTGAGAGGGTAAACAAGAGAGACTCTTACTTTGTTTCTTTACAGGGATGATGAAACTAGAAAGGGGATTTTCCCTTTGTTCCACCGTGAAAACCTTTCACTGGGAGTGTTGATGCTTTGGAGGATCGTTCCTTCGATGGTTTAGAAGGGAGGAGGAAGCAAAGGGGAAAGAGGAGGAAGAGGGAAACCGCGGAAAAAAAGGTAAAGGATCAAAGAAATTGAAGAAAGAAAAAAAAAACTTCGTGAAAGAGGGGTGCGGGGGTGAAGAAGCGGTGGCCTTGGAGGAACAATGGGATTTGTTAAAATAGGAGAAGAGGGAAGAACCGAGAAGGTGATTCGGTTGGCGATGGAGGGCTTAGGGAGGATCCTCTGGAGGGTTCGGTGTGAAGGGTTTCGCAGATGAAAGAGAGGGGCGTTGTTTTCCTCCTTTGAAAACCCTAAAAGGAAGTTTTATAATGGGCCCCTTTTATTTTTAAAATTTCACAAAGAGGGGCTCGATTTTCAACAAAAGTGTTTTCAAAAAGAGGTTTTTCAATAATTAATTTTTTGTTTCTTTTCTCGGTATTTCTATATTTTTTGTATTTTTTCTGAGAAATATTTACAAAAGTATTCTTCTAAGAATTTCTGACCATTTTGGGGAAATTTCTTCAGAAGAATGAGTTTGGACCCAGGTTTAAAAGAAGAAAAAAAAATATTCGAGTTTTGATGCTCGAATCGAGAAATACAATGTGATGGATCCAAACGGATGTCGAATGAACTATCCGAGCTATTTAAAGGCTATTTTTGGTATTTTCTATAATTTTAATTTAAAATTTGAACAAGGAGATTCAGATTTGGATATGGACAATGGATCCAGATCCTAAATCAATTTAAACATATGAAATGAATTTAAGCTCAATAAAACTTGAGAAATGAACTGGAATTTATATTTAAAAATGACACATTTGCTCAAAAAATGAATTTAGGGGCAAGAAGGGAATATTTAAAAGATTTTGAAAAATTTGGGGTGTTCACAGATGCCCCTCTTTGCTACTAAGCCGGTTGAAAGCCGAGCTTAGTGGCAAAGAAAACACTCCAAATTTTGAAAATGCCCAGTCAGCAGATCTAAACTGGGTGTGGAAGAATTATGGCTTGTCAGGCTTAAAGCTTTGTTCTGAATGGCTTGGGGAGACGAAATCCTCGACAATGATATGACTGAATGATAGAGATGAGGGAATCGTGATGGGACTTTGGGCGAAGATCCCAGCATGATGAAAGATAAGAATTTTGATCAAGTCTTATGGGTGAGACAAGATCAATTTTTCAGAATGACGCAGGTTTAGCCCTTAGCCTGGATGGGACCAAGGACCTTGATGGGACATTTTGGCAAATGTTTCACGAGATGAAGCTAAAGTAGGATTTTATTCTGGAGGGATATACAAAGCATGGTTTTCTCTATGGGAAGAACAATGATGGGACTTGGAAGGAAAACACCTCTTCAACACGAGGGAAACTCATTGGAATGAGATTCAGGTTTAACCATAACCTAAAGGGGACAACCATATGGAATCTCGAGTGAAGAGACCATGACGGGACCTTCGGAGTTTGGACGAACAAATCCGAAAGGGGGTTGCGAAAGGAGGAAGGAAATGGGGTTCCCTAAAGTTTTTTTAAAAAAAAGGGATGAACTTGGACGTCTCATTGCTGAGACTAAATCAACTTTTGAATTTAATGACCTCTCGCAGGGAGTACAGGTTTTGACCCTTAACCTGAGTGGGAACAACCATACGGATTTCTCGAAACCGTGATGGGACAGGAGAGATACTTCAACTGAATGGGGTAATTCTCCTGGAAGATATAAACAACACTGGGTTGCACCAAAATGGATATTGAATATTTATTTCATTCTTAGAATATCTAGAAAATTTTTGCCAAATAAGATAAATTTATAGTTGACTTCAATGCTTGAAAACGTGCGCATGTGTGCAAAGATATTCCCTCTTTTACCTAGAGTATTTCCTCCAAGGAAGTTAACCTCTCGGTCTTTAAGAGTCAAATTCAAAACTTCAGCGCTGATGATTTTCTTCAAGGAAGCTATCCATTTCCTTGATATGAGAAGAGAAGATATATTCTTAATTTCATAAAAGCAAGTGGTGAAGAGATATTGATAAAAGAATTTCGCATAAGAAAAGATGATTTCTGGCAATTTAGGTTGTTTGATATCTGGGAGTTTTTCCCATGATGATCTTCTTGCACTCTTTTTGAGTTATTGAGCTTTTTCTGGCTTTTACATCATCCTTCATTTTGGATGTTCCTGACTTTTCTCTCTTTTCCAGGGAAGGGTACGTCACAAACTCCTTCATCTTGGAGATGTTTCGATCCTTCATTTTCTCAGGGATTATATATGATGGTATTGGCTCAAAGGTCTTTTAGATGATAGCAGAAAGAAAATATCATTTAGGGTTTGTCTGTAGGTCTATCACATCCGCCTTCATCTCGACGGTGATCCGAACTTTCCCTGGAAGGATATGTCACAAACTCTGTCATCTTGGAGATGTTTCAAATCTTCTTTGGCCCCGGGGGTCTACTCGCTTAATTCGCCTTCATCTTGACGACAATTGAGAGATCCCTTTTGCAGATATTTGATTGCAACTTTAGAAATGAGAAGATAAGGATTAAGTGGATTCTTTTATGGCTCAGGATATTTCCACTGCCTAATTGCCAGAAAATCGTCTTAAAACAAGCCCCATAGCTATGATCAATATCAATTCGCTTCTGGCTTTTCAATGTCATCGAATATTTATTTCACTAATCATACCGAGGATATTTCTTTCATCCTTTTGGTTGATCAAACAGGGAAAAGATTTGAATTTTACCTCTTTTTCGCAAAAAGTTTCACCTTTTTGGAAAGAATACTAAAGGTAATTTGAGGTGATTCTTTTGTGCATTTAAGAATATTGGGATCAACAAATATTTTTAGCAAATTGGCGAATTTTTCATGACTTCTGTGTGAAATATTTACTCAATATAGATTTTGATGCGACCTTTAGTTGCAATTTATGATTTTGGACATCCTGACCAGTAAAACTGGAACCTTTCATTTAACGACCAGCGAAGGAGCTGAAACCTTTTATTTAATGACCAGTAAAAACTGGGACCTTTCATTTAACGACCAGCAAAGTAGCTGGAACCTTTTATTTAATGACCAGTAAAAACTAGGACCTTTCATTTAACGACCAGCGAAGTAGCTGGAACCTTTTATTTAATGACCAGCGAAGTAGCTGGGACATTTCATTTAGCGACCAGTAAAAACTGGGACCTTTCATTTAACGACCAACGAAGGAGTTGGAACATTTCATTTAATGACCAGTAAAAACTGGGCCCTTTCATTTAACAACCAGCGAAGTAGTTGGGACATGACCAACGAAGTAGTTGGGACATTTTATTTAACGACCAGTAAAAACTGGGACCTTTCATTTAACGACCAGCGAAGTAGCTGGAACCTTTCATTTAGCGACCAGCGAAGTAGCTGGGACATTTCATTTAATGACCAGTAAAAACTTGGACCTTTCATTTAACGACCAGCAAAGTAGCTGGAACCTTTCATTTAGCGACCAACGAAGTAGCTGGGACATTTCATTTAACGACCAACGAAGTAGTTGAGACATTTCATTTAACGACCAGCGAAGTAGCTGGAACATTTCATTTAACGACCAACGAAGTAGTTGGGACATTTCATTTAACGACCAACGAAGTAGCTGGGACATTTCATTTAATCATTTAACGACCAGCGAAGTAACTGGGACATTTCATTTAACGACCAGCGAAGTAGCTGGGACATTTCATTTAACGACCAGCGAAGTAGCTGGGACATTTCATTTAATCATTTAACGACCAGTGAAGTAGCTGGGACATTTCATTTAATCATTTAACGACCAGCGAAGTAGCTGGGACATTTCATTTAATCATTTAACGACCAGCGAAGTAGCTGGGACATTTCATTTAATCATTTAACGACCAGCGAAGTAGTTGGGACATTTCATTTAATCATTTAACGACCAGCGAAGTAGCTGGGACATTTCATTTAATCATTTAACGACCAGTGAAGTAGCTGGGACATTTCATTTAATTATTTAACGACCAGCGAAGTAGCTGGGACATTTCATTTAATCATTTAACGACCAGCGAAGTAGCTGGGACATTTCATTTAATCATTTAACGACCAACGAAGTAGCTGGAACATTTCATTTAATCATTTAACGACCAACGAAGTAGCTGGAATAATTCATTTAATCATTTAACGACCAGCGAAGTAGCTGGGACATTTCATTTAATCATTTAACGACCAGCGAAGTAGCTGGGACATTTCATTTAATCATTTAACGACCAGCGAAGTAGCTAGGACATTTCATTTAACGACCTTTGATTTAATGATTTGATCTAAGATTGAGACTTTCTGAGGAACAAACAGCACGAGGACTGAACTTGATCTTTAGATTTGAAAATTTAGCAAAATAACCAGTGCGAACACTAGGTTTTCCAACTGAGAGTCGGGAAGGAGATCGGCCTATTTAAGATATTTAGAGATCGAAGCAAGAAGAATGGCCGGGGTTTCAAGATTATCCCTTATCCTGAAGGGAAAATAGAATAGACATTTTTGAAGAGAATTTAGAAAAAGAATGATTCAGGTTTATCCCTTAACCTGAAGGGGAAATGAAATAGACATTTGATGAGAATTTTGGAAAAGAAGGATTCAGGTTTATCCCTTAACCTGAAGGGGAAATAGAAGATTTTATGAAGAGATAACCTGAGACTTGAATTTAGAAGGGATATGACAAGATTTAGAATTTATGATCTATGATTTAGATGGACCTGGTATGTGACGGGGAATATAAAAAGAATAAACTTTGAGAAGACAAAAGGATATAGAACTTTGAAAAAAAATGTAGAACATTTGAGGAAAAATTTGATTTTATTTTTGTAAAAGAATTCTCACAGGTAGCATGGTTGCCCCTATGAGTGATCTCAGGATTATCCCTTATCCTGAATGAGGAAAGGAATAGAATTTAAAGAGATTTAATGTAGGGAAATTGATATAAATCTAGAAAATCAACAAAAATTGACAAAACTTGTATTTAGAAAAGAATCCTCATAGGTAGCGTTATTGCTCCTACGAGGGGTTTTCAGGATTATCCCTTATCCTGAATGGGAACAACAATAGAATTTAAAGATATTTAATGAAGGAAAATTGATATAAATCTAGAAAATCAACAAAGATTAATAAAACTTGTATTTACAAAAGAATCCTCATAGGTAGCGTTGTTGCTCCTACGAGGGGTTTCAGGATTTTCCCTTATCCTGAATGGGAGCACCTCAGACAACGAGAGTCAGGTTTATCCCTTAACCTGAGCGGGAACACCTCGGACAACGAGGGTCAGGTTTATCCCTTAACCTGAAAGGGGCGCACCTCGGACAACGAGGGTCAGGTTTATCCCTTAACCTGAAAGGGGCAGATATAAAAAGAATACCTCATTGAAAAGAGGCATCAGGTTTATCCCTTAACCTGAAAGGGTAAAGAATGGATAAAATTTAATAGAATTGAGGAAATATTGATAAACTTAAAATTTGATGTAAACTTGATAAAAATATGAATAAAATGAATGAAATTGATGAAGATATCAAAATTAACTGAAGATTTACAAGATTTGAGAAAATGAGTTTTTCTGATCCTACCTGCATATGGGATCTTTAGAAAAAAATGTTTATTTAAAAGATAGGTGAAAAATCATTTTTGGGAGGAAAAATCATTTGTAAGAAGAATGATCAGCGCAAGATCTGATCCTTTAAAAAGGGAATCATCATGAGGTTTGATTTTGAGGATAGAGGTTTTAAAAGCCAATTTTAAGAGAGAAAACAAATACGAGGTGATGAATTGAAGACAAATGGTTTTGCAAAACCTAATTTGGAGAAGGAAAATCAACATGTTAGTTTATTTAAAAGGGATTTAGATCAAAATATTTAAATTTTTGAAGAATTTTGCAGAAATTTTATGATTTTGAAAATCCTCATAGGTAATATCATTTCTCTCATGATGGAGAAAAACAAGTTTTGAAAAATAAATGACAAGGATTTAAAATTTTTGAAAAATAGCAGGCAGGATCAAAAAGATTTTGAAGAAATCAGAAAGAAAAGAAAATACACCTGGGGTTTTAAAGGAGGAAATTTTGAATAATATATACCCAGGGTTTTGGAAAATATAAGGAAGATATATATATAAAATATCATACAATCACAAATATACAAGCAAGGATGCACAAATAGCACTCCCTAAAGCTGACTCTATATGCAATATTTGAAATGGCTGATAGGACCTTAATCCTAACTCTAAGATTTATATCATCTGATTCCAATCAAGGTACGCCGATATACTCAAGCCGAAGCTCGAAGTACGTGGCATATAAGATATCTCTTCGGTTCTAAGGTAATGGCTTCCCAACATCCTTGAGCACCTACCGATATACCTCGGACTATGGCCCTTAGGTACGTGGTAGGGGGGCGCGAACCCAAATAAGTGGTCCAGTTGTGAGGCGCTCTCCCGAACTATGGTTCAGTGAGACAGCCCAGCAACGTGAAGACCGGGACAATATAGGTAGGGATGTTTTCAAAATATGATCAACATGCAATAAAATCAGAAGGCTCTAATGCAAGTCTTAAAGAGATAGATTTAAATAAAGAGAAGCATACACTTGCATATATTGTTTGCATTCAATCCCTAGAATTGAGGAGAGTTGTATTTAAGACCTAAGTCTAATGTGAGCATGGAATAATCTCCTCAATATAGTCCTACCAAACCATACTTAGATCCTATATGCAATGATGTCAGCTTTAGGACAGAGTCTAGGTTCCTACGGTTTGCATGGAAATATAGCTGACATATGTTAGAATAAAGACTTAGGTTATATAAAGGCAAAGCAAAGGCATAGATTCAACCAGACGAAGACGAGGTCCCATCTCGGTCGCCAAAACTGTGATCATCGCAAAATTTTTCCTCTCGTAATATTCTCTCTCTTCCTTCTCTTTTCCTTTTCTATCCTCTATTTTCCTCCTTTTTGAAGGGAGAAGAATAAAAGAAAGAAAAGAGAAAGAGAAGAGAAAAAGAAAGAAAGAAAGAGAGAAGAGGAACTATTTCGCGCGGTCTCACTTGACCTTGATTTGAAAAGAATTTAGAAATTTTAACTCGCCTCCGTTTTTGAAAATATTGCGGGAAAGATGGAGAGACGGGATTCGCTCGTCGGTACGAGGTTCGACCGTTCCTGGCGCCTTTACCAGAGGTAATCGAACCAAGGATCGAATCTATGCCTTTTGCTTTGCCTAAATATAATCGAAGAATTTATTCTAACTCTAAATGCACAAAGAATCATACTTGTGCAATGCAAGGATGTATGCTCCTTTTAAAAGATGTTTTGAAAATTTCCAAGTATTTTGAGATGAACTTGGTAAAGGAGTGAAGAAATGATTGAATCTAACTTTAGAACTTGAGATAGATCAGAGAAGTTCTAAGTCTTTGAAATAATCAGAGTTGAAAGAATAAATCTTGATTTTGAGAAAGAATGATTTGAAGCTTTGAAATGAAAGAAAATGAAATTTCAAAGTCAGAGATGGATTTTGAATTTAATCATGGATATAGGAGAAGAAGATGAAATTTTGAAGTGATATTGAATTCGACATTTAGAATTTAAAATCAAGATGGGTATGAGGAAATCAAATGATATTTAAGGATAGAAATGGATTTAGGAGATTTCAGATTAGATCTGGGAATAGGATTTGAAATCTAGAATTTGGAATTGGATTTTGGATCCTAAACAGAATGGGGTCCGAGATTTGGCATCCAAGATGGACTTTGAATTCTGAATCCTGAAATAGAGTGGATTTGAAATCTGAGATCCAAATGTGAATTGGGTTCTGGATCCTAGAATGGATTCTGGATCTGTAATCTGAGATCCATGTAAAATTGAGTTCTAGATCCTAGAATGGATTTTGGATCTGTAGTCTGAGATCCAATGTAGAATGGGGATCTAGATCCTAGAATGGATTTTGGATTTGTAATATGAGATCCAAAGGTGGATTTGAACTCTGGATCCTAAGATAGAGTTTGGATCTGAATCTGAGGTCCAAAGTAGAAGTGGAATCTGGATCCTAAAATGGATTTTGGATCTGAAAGCTGAGATCCAAAAGTGAAATTGAGTTCTGGATCCTAAAATAGATTTGGATCTGAAGTTTAAGATCCAAAGTGAAATTGGAGTCTGGATCCTAAAAAGGGATTGGATCTAAAATCTGAGATCCAATTTGAGTGTTGAATCCTGGATCCTAAAAATGGATTTGGAGTTAAATTCAGAAGATTAAATTGAACTTGAAATTTAGAATTTGAATATACAAACGAATTTCAAAGTCAAATTAGACCTTGAATTTTCGGAATTTGGAATTTAACAGATGAATCAAGAGTCTCAAAATTTGAAATTGAACTTTGATTTTGATTTAGAGTATTGAATATAAAATGAATTTGGAATTTCAAAGTCGAATTGAACTTTGAAATCTGATTTGAATTTGAATTTGAACTTTGAGATTGAAAATGAATTTGAATTTGAAAATGAAAGGATGAATTGGATTTTATAAGGATTGAAGATAGATTGAGGAAGATATTTACATCACTTGGAGTTTTTGAAAAACGAAATTTCGGAAATATGATGAAATTCTATCATAAATGATGAATGGATTTGAAGAATTTTGAAATTGGTTTTTGAAAAGCTATTCCATTCTTTAAATGAGTTAAAATAAGATTGAAGATATAATTCATCCTTGACTATGGTCATTGAATGTATTATATAATAATCTATATTTAAGCTCAGGTGAAGAATGAAACGCATTTGGTGCTTTTATAGAATTTAAAATGAAATTAATTCTCAATATACCCTGACTATGGCCATTGGTATATATTTTGAATTAATTTTAAGTTAAATTCTGATAAAAGAAGAAAATATTTGAGTAAATATGATGAATTTTGAAAAATGGATCCAGTGTGGATCCAGTATTATTTCGTAAAAGATAAAAATACTAAGTTTTGTCCACACCCTGACTATGGCCATTGATATGGATCATCAACTTAGGATTAATTTACCTCTTACGAAATGGTGCACGTGCCATTCGTGTTTCACCAATAGTGTATCTTTGCGGAAAAGGAGGCAAATGATATGAAAGCAAACTTTTCTAGAAATATGCATATTTTATACATCCTAATTTACTGCAAGAAGTGAAAAATTTCAGTATATCTGATTACTACATACTTGGAATTTGAAATTTAAAAAGGAATTCAATGATTTCTACATATTTCCCGCAAAATTCTAGTTAACACAAGCAATATGAAAAAGAGGTATCAAAGACCAACAAACATATGGTCATATCTAGGTTAAAAATGCAAAATATCCTATCTGAATGAGATGCTAAATGAATGAGACTATAACATATATAACATGGAACTAAGACACTAAAATATTAACAAAGAGAAAATGGGGAACGAAATGAAGATGGCATGTATAAAGGACACAATGAATGAGATCAATACATTTATCGCTTATAAGGTGAATGTCACATGATTTTGCAGAAACATTGCTGAAATTATATTAATATATTGAAAAAGGTTGACATATGGATGGTTTTATATGCCTAAATACATGATGATTGGGCAAACTGCATGATTCATATACATTTTGTGCAAGCAATATGTAAGAAAAGATAGCAAGGGATGATGTAAACCTATATTGAATTGCAACAAATGTGAGCATGAGTACAGTGTCACAGTATATACGTTGAGGGAAAATACAGGAATTGAATAACTACAACAATGGTGGTTCATAACAGCGATTGAAGTAGGCAGTTATACTAAAACTATTCACAGGTGGGTACAGCAGGGGATCTTGGCTGTGTGAATGGAGGTGCATGTGGCAAGAGCAGGGGTTGTATATCATTGGTGAGATGTACAAAGATGGTTAATAGATGTAAAGGGAAATGGAGTATGAACGTTACCTTCCATGGTAGGATGTGCAGCATAGGTGAGATCTGTTGTAGGGATCGCTGCAAAAGGGGTGTGGAGAGGCATAGCTTCATTTTTTATTCTTCTGCTTCAACAGAGATCTGGGCTTCCAGTCTTTTCATTTTGTTTTCGGTTAGCTATATTAAGCTTCCACCTGTAAGAGGACAACTTTAACATGCAACTTGAATTGCACCAAGGAAGCATGCCATATGTTGCATGCTCGTCATAGCTTCTCCTGGAAGCTTCAGAAATATCAGGAGTTCTCATTCTTGTGTACACTCAAGCGCATAATCAGTGCTAGCAATATCCAGGTTGACGTCCTCAACGTTAGGAAATACCAGCAGGAGATTGGACATCTTTCATCAATTTATGACACAGATCTAAAATTTACAAAACAGGATAAGAGCAAGGAACGACCTATGTTCCTCTTTCAGTGACAATACCGACCTATCTGTTATGTTCTCAAAAGTTTCTAAGAGCTCATCATATCTCCCTGTCTCACGTATGAGCCATGAATTTGCAAAGGAGAAGTCGAAGAACCAGACTGTCATTGATGGTAAAAGGAAAGGTATTCTGTATCGCCAGGTTCTCATCAATGGACTGGTAATTGATTTTGCAATGAAGCAATTTTGGACTTGTGATGAAACAGATCTGTGACCTTTGATGAAGACCTTTCCACCACTGATCGGCTGGTAATTCTTGCTGCAGATGATGGTATCCCGTCAGTCATTTGAGATGCCAGTTCGCCAGTTGCTCATGATGAAGATTGCAAGGTGGCTTGATCTACTGCATTCAGTGATGTTGTAACTTGCTTTCAGCTGCTATGAGACTGATTTACTCTTTGCAGATTTCGTCGCCGGACAATTCTGTTCTTTAGCACACTAGAACATTTGTATTAGCTGGGAGGCACTATCATAGAAGTCTGTATCCTTCGGGCAACTCCTTGAAGTTGGAAAATTCTGAAGGAACAAACACTTTGGATAATCTTGACATCAGCTATAGCAGTGAGAAAAAAACAATCACTCTAATTGAAAATAAAACATATCTTTGAATGTGCTTATTCTCATTCTCAAATCTGGGGATGCTACCTTCCAGACATATCCCGATTATGCAGCTCTGGTTTCACGATAAGATCAAACACAGAATAATTTAACATACCATTCTTGAGAAATTGGATCAGGATTTGGTTTGCTTTTAGCAAGCCACCTCCAAATCCATTTTCTTTTGATCTTGGAACGACTGGTATGAACCTTGACGTTGTTAGATTTGGGTATGCTAACTTTTGCTCCACCCTCTCCGAAGGTGGATCCGCCAACTCGACCTGAGCCTGAATTGGATTTTTCTAATTTATCCAGACCGATTCTTGCTGACTTCTATCATTTGCTGAGAGGCATAAGAACTCTTGCAGATGTAAAGGTGACTTATGATGATCAGATACATTCACTCTACACACTCGATGTATCCAAAGCTATCCAAATAAAAGAGAATCAAACAAACGATATAAACTACATAAAAGGTGTAAGTCAAACCAAAAAAAAAAAAGGGAACTAATGATATATATATATATATAAAAAAAGGATGCTACAGATCTAACTATCAAGGTGAAATCGGGAATGGGTGCAAGAGATGGATTGCGTTAGACAGTAATCCAAACATATAACCACACCCCCTGGAGAGACTTCAGCAGATGTGCGTGTGCTGTGTATGGCATACAGTGGGTATATAGCCATGATGAACAAAATTATTTGCAGAAGAAACATGTATACGGTAGATATGTACATGAGAATTTTCCCTGTGTAAAAAAAAAAATTAGTCAGTACAAGGTGTTATGACAGAAAATTGGAAAAAAATACTCAACCATTCATGTTGACAAATTGATAGCAATAGTCGCCATTACTGCAAGCAGTAATGACTGCAGTTGTTACCTGAATGTCAGCATTTAGTTTTAACCACATCTACCATTGATGGATAACATCAGTGAATCAAGAATCACTCCGCACTCGAGAAAGTCTTTAAATATCACTGGTCACAATGAACTTGATACTTCACTTTATAGTTTACATGCTTTTCACAACCCAAAAAAAAAAAATTCAACAGAAAAGATATTATGGCAAACATCCTCTCAAATTAAACCAACATCGAGAACTTGCTTAAGCCATCAACGTTGGCTCACGGCAAATAAATAGCAGAGTTATGGACTCAGCCAAACATCCAATTGTAAGGAGAGGAGATAGTGACTGTAGTGTTAGATTGGGAAATTGGATGATGCTATAACAGGAAAACAATGACAGTATGTATGGGGTGTAGAGGAGAGGATGCTGATTATGATGCTAGGTATAAAAGGGAAGTGAGGAATCTAAATAGAAAATTAGTATGCAGATAGGAAACAGATGGGGAAAAAAAAAGAAACGATCGAACATAATCCAATATAAACCAGAAGCTGAAATGTAATGAATCTAAACAGGTAAAGCAAATATGGAAGACAGGATTTAAGGTAAACTTAAAGTTTAGAGAGAAGATCTAACACAGACTTATAATATCCAGAGGGTACAGATAATGCAGAATAATCCAGCGAAGGAGAGAACAACGATAATCAGGAATCACCAAGCGATGACGCAGAGAAAGCGAAATGGCAGGAAATACAAATAAAAACAAGAATCAAAGTTAAAAAAAACGAGAGAAATATGAACAGGAATCAAAGTAGATAGAATAAAATAGCGATTAGAATCAGGATAAAAAAAAATCACGCAACCTCCAATACAAGAGACAGAGCGTGGATCAAAAGCAAAATACTGCATAGAATATAAGTTAAAATAGAGCATAAGCAAAAATTGAAAGAAAATCAAAATAGGAAAGAAATAACTCAAAGAAAGGGGAACGAAGGCAAATCGGAGACTGAAGCATGAATTGACATCAGAATAACATGAGATTGGAAAATAAAGTCCGCTATAGACTAGAATCGTAAACAAAATAATCAAAATATATAAATAAAAAAAAAACCAGAAAATATGTAGGAATCGATCATTCCGTTGATGTTACACTGTGTAAATCGATATTGCGATAGGCAAATCGGGATTACAAGTTGTGTATTAATGGTGCCAAAATGAGAAAATCAGAAATAAATTTGAGAGGGTAAACAAGAGAGACTCTTACTTTGTTTCTTTACAGGGATGATGAAACTAGAAAGGGGATTTTCCCTTTGTTCCACCGTGAAAACCTTTCACTGGGAGTGTTGATGCTTTGGAGGATCGTTCCTTCGATGGTTTAGAAGGGAGGAGGAAGCAAAGGGGAAAGAGGAGGAAGAGGGAAACCGCGGAAAAAAAGGTAAAGGATCAAAGAAATTGAAGAAAGAAAAAAAAAACTTCGTGAAAGAGGGGTGCGGGGGTGAAGAAGCGGTGGCCTTGGAGGAACAATGGGATTTGTTAAAATAGGAGAAGAGGGAAGAACCGAGAAGGTGATTCGGTTGGCGATGGAGGGCTTAGGGAGGATCCTCTGGAGGGTTCGGTGTGAAGGGTTTCGCAGATGAAAGAGAGGGGCGTTGTTTTCCTCCTTTGAAAACCCTAAAAGGAAGTTTTATAATGGGCCCCTTTTATTTTTAAAATTTCACAAAGAGGGGCTCGATTTTCAACAAAAGTGTTTTCAAAAAGAGGTTTTTCAATAATTAATTTTTTGTTTCTTTTCTCGGTATTTCTATATTTTTTGTATTTTTCTGAGAAATATTTACAAAAGTATTCTTCTAAGAATTTCTGACCATTTTGGGGAAATTTCTTCAGAAGAATGAGTTTGGACCCAGGTTTAAAAGAAGAAAAAAAAATATTCGAGTTTTGATGCTCGAATCGAGAAATACAATGTGATGGATCCAAACGGATGTCGAATGAACTATCCGAGCTATTTAAAGGCTATTTTTGGTATTTTCTATAATTTTAATTTAAAATTTGAACAAGGAGATTCAGATTTGGATATGGACAATGGATCCAGATCCTAAATCAATTTAAACATATGAAATGAATTTAATCTCAATAAAACTTGAGAAATGAACTGGAATTTATATTTAAAAATGACACATTTGCTCAAAAAATGAATTTAGGGGCAAGAAGGGAATATTTAAAAGATTTTGAAAAATTTGGGGTGTTCACAATTACCGAATGGACATGCGACATTCCGGTGTCCTGTCCTAGTATTTTCCTTAGATGTTCCATATTCTGAACTAGGTATGAATTACATGTTGTGGTCCTCCTTTCAGGTTTGACAAACTGGTTGTTTCGGGTACGCGGGCGCGGCACCCCGAACCGTAGTAAAGCCAGTGTAATACCCATTAGATGGGTTAAGTTCAGAAGTCATCTTCGACACGTAAGTGTGTCGTACTGCGTAAGGTAAATTCTTATGTCTTGATTTACGTGCAACGACTTAGTTAAGTATACAGACGAACACTACTGTAAATCCACATACTTGGAAGCTACGTTGAATTACAAGTGTTGTTAATTAGCTTTTCTTTGGGACCGCAGGCGCGGCTCCCCATACCGTGGAAATAGCTACTGTTGTTCCCATAAGTCGGGAATATCCCAGATTTCTTCATAAAACATGTAAGTGTGTTGAACCACGTGTAATGGTCTTTTGGGTCGCAATTGCATCTTCCCTGCAAGAGCAACGATCCACCTTGGGGAAACCAATGTTATTCTCATTAGACAGAATGATTGGTTAAATTCGATTTCAAACCCTAGAGTACAAAAATGTCGATAAATGTAATCATAACCTTCAAGTATAAAATATAGTGCAGTTTAATATCTTGCAATGCCTCTGTGTTTATATTTGTGCAAAAGATAGAACTTGTGTTACTTTTACACTTTGCACTTGGCACATCCTGACACGGTTGTGAGTAGCGCGTACCCTAAGGAGGTACATTGCTTGAAGCATTGTTAAGCGCATTAGGTGCACTTACCTTATGTGATGAAAAGATAGAAATTGAACACCATAGGGTATGAATGTTGAAATGATTCATTGTGGGCTCAGTTGGAGTCTTCGGGCAGTGGCCCTTGTGTGGAGTGGACTCTTGTGTGTTATACCCTAAACAGAAAAGGAAATAATATGGTGTTTTGGTTGCTTTCACGAGCAGTGTGCTCCGTTGGCCGTGTGAGGCTGAGCACGTGGATGGGCAGGCCAAGTCCTCGTCTTGCGTACCCTGCAGGGACCACGAGGCAGATTCCTCGTTGTGAGGTATGATTGAACTTAAGCCTTAAGAAAGATAAACCTGCTTCACCCCTTTCACAAAATGGTTCACCTTGGGAGAGGGTGGATGGTACAACCCTGAGTGACTTGTCGTTGCTACGACACGTGTTTGACAGAAGCTGTAGCGCCCTTTGGCCTCCAGTCACTCAGAGTCAGGGAGGTCGAGGTTGCCTTCTTAGGACCTCACTACTGTAGTAGTATGGATTGCAATCCTTGCCTATGCGAGTGTTTTCTCCTAGCCGTGTGCTGCTCGCATAAGGTTGACTCGGTCTGTAGCTTCTCCGGTTACCACACTATAATTTGAATAACATATGCTGGGTGCGTGTCTCACAGAATGCGAGGTTTCCTTCGCGTACCCGAAGGAGTAATCAGAAGAACTTAAAGACTAACCAAACAACTGACTTACTGTAGTTGCCACTTTACTTGTTTTGTGGATGTCACATCAGTTGCCTTACTTACTTCAGCTGTTACTTGGTTACTTGTTGTTCAGCACTGGTTACTGTTGTTACTACCTTGCGCACTTGCCTTACAGTTACTGTTGCTTCTCTAGTTACTTGTTGCTCAGTTCGTCATTTTAGCTACTTGTTTACCTTGCTACTGTAGCCTGTTGACTGGTACTTGTCACTTTGCACTCACCTGACACAGGCACTCACACTTGTTAGTTTTCCTGCTTTTCCTGTGTACATGATACATATATGTGCCTGCTTGTGGTTGTTTCTTCACCACCTCGCAAGAGGACTGACCCCGTTTTATGGGGATGTAGGTGACGAACAGGTATAGTGCGGATGCGGTGATACACGGTGGAGGCTCTAAGGACCCACACACACATACACTTGATCTGCAGATCCTATACCTAGTGGTCTCTTTTGGGGTTTTGGTTGTTTATTGGGATGTATTCCCTGTTTTGTACTTTTGTACCTATATTCTGTAAACTCTTTAGACTGTTGGGGTGTTTCCCCTTTTCTTTTTACCTTACAGCTACACTTTTTGTACACACCGTTGGTTACACTATTTCCACTTGTTGCACCTATCTGTGGTGGCCGCCCAGACTTGCGGCTTTGTTGTTTTCCCCACCCTTGATTTCCGCTGGTTTTCTACTTAAACCCTTGTAAAAAAAAATTTCTCTGAAAATTCCAAAGTCGGGGTTTGGGGCGCCACAGTGTTTGGTATCAGAGCAATGTTAAGTGTGTGGTCAGAGCTTCATCGTGCATTATCCATCTCACTGTAAGTATAAGTTAAGCTTCTTTATTTTCTTTATTTCCTGCTTTCTTAGATGGGTTGTGTTTGTGGTTCTGTGTATGTAATAGATGTCGACAAACCCTACCTACGGCAAGATTTTGGAGATTCTCCAAAACCTGACTCGAGGCGAAGAGGCCCTGAGCGGAGTTGTGCGACATTTGGCACGTAATGTGCATATGTTGGCACCTCCATGTGCCAGGTGTTTAGAAGATCACGCGGGGCAGATCTGTCCCCGTGAGTTGGTTGAGTGCCCCTACTGTAGTCTTCGTGGGCATGTCGAAAAGGGATGCCAGACGAAGCAGAGGGATGAACTTTGGATGAGCAATGCGGAAGACATCGAGGACGTTTCTTCGGTCTCTGGACTATTGGTTGTGGAAGTGGATAGCCAGGACGGAGAAAGGCGTGGAGCAATTGATTCTCTCCAATATTCTTCCGAGTCCTACCCCTATACCGTTTCTTCAGCATATGTGCCACCGATTCTAAGGGAAGTTCAAGAGATATCTGACACGCCGCTGAGGAATGTTGTTTCTCCTCCATGTATTAGGTCGAGGCGTTGTGGTAGTCGGAAGGACTACAGGGACTTCTACACCAGCAAATCATAAATTTGTGATGTGTTGTTTTGATGTTAGAAGCACTGAGTCAGTGTTTCATTTTTTTGGTTTTGTCGTGCGTAAGTTGTTGGTAGTGCATGTTCAACCCTATCTTGATGAAGGGTACTTCTGTAATGTTGCAACTTCTTATTAACTAGATGGAAATTTTCCCATCTTTGTGTCTCTGTTGGTTGCTTATGCATAGATTTTTACATATTTAGATGGCGTGGCGCACCAGATGTGATGACCTTATGGGGACTCTGAACAACCTTACAGAGGTTGTGGGTCGACAGGCTGAGACCATGAGGAACATGGGCGAGCACCTCCAGCAGGCCGCCCAGGGACAGGGAACACCTGCCCAGATTCCTCTTACAGCAGTCTCGTACAAGCAATTCATGAGCTTGAACCCTCCCTCGTTTGATGGGAAATCGTCGCCAGAAGCAACCGAAGATTGAATCAGAGAAATAGAGCGCATCTTTCGTGTGTTACAAGTTGGTGATGATCGAAAAGTGGATTTTGGGACATATCGTCTTAGTAAGGATGCAGAGAGGTGGTGGGCGACCACCTGGGAGATTAAATTCGACAATCAACCAGTTGAGTGGGAGCAGTTTGTAGAGGCATTCTACGCAGCTTACTTTCCAGCTCACGAGAGGAGCCGAAAAATGCAGGAGTTTCTTGACCTCCAACAGGGTAGTTCTTCTCTCTCTGAATATGTCACACGTTTTCGCAGCCTGGAGAGGTTTTGTCTGAACTTATACACGACAGAAAAGGAGCGAGCTCTTAAGTTTGCTCGGGGGTTGAAGCCGGTGCTACGTATGAAGGTGTACACACGTGCACCTACGACAGTCGATGAGGCTTTAGAGACGGCCTCCTTGCTTGAGTATGACTGAACCGAATCGCAGAAGACTCCTGCACCACATCAGCAGCAGCAGAATCCTAGCCAAAGGAGTTGGCTGAGGAAAAGACAATTCCAGAGAAACCAGGGTGGAAGGAAGTTCCATCCTCAGTCAAAGAAGCAACGAAACAACAACAACAACAGCAACACCCGCCAGATTCAGCATCAGAACCGTAGACCCCAGTACCAGCAACGCCAACAGCCACAACAGAAGCAACTTACCGTAGCCAGTTATTCGAAGTGTACCACAGATCATCCAGGGCGACCTTGCCCACGGGATACAGGCGGATGCTTATATTGCGGGAAGATGGGTCATTATATCCAGGATTGCAGAAAGAAGCAAGCGGATGACCAGCGTAGGAATACGCCGAGTACATCCCAGCCAGCACAGCAGTGACAACCTTCGACACAGCAGCAGCAGCAACCGCAGTCGTATCCACCGTGGCCAGCGAACCAGAAGGTTATTGTTGGTCGAGCATACGCGGCAACGGTTGACCAAGTGACCAAGGCAGAGTTGGTCCAAGGTACGATCTCGTTAGCCGGACATAAAGCATTTACTTTGTTTGATTGTGGAGCTACTCATTCGTTTATAGCAGCTAGATTTGCTCGTACCTTGCCTTTGTCCATCGAGTCTCTGAATTTTCTGTTGGAGGTTCGCACTCCAACTGGAGAGCAGTCTTTTTATGACTCGTATATCCCGAACATTGAGGTGTCAGTGGCAGGACACAACCTGTCTGTTAATGTTATCCTGTTAGATATGACCGAGTACGATGTGATTTTGGGCATGGACTGGCTTTTCGAGTACCATGCTCAAAGTCTTTTGTCGGGAAGGCAAGATCGTTCTTTTTCGGCCTAATCGTCCTATTTTGGAGATCAAGCTTCCTCGACCTCTGCGCGATAGCCGCATGATATCTTCTTTCAAGGCTCAGAAGTATCTGCGAAACGGGGGTACTGCCTTCTTAGTCAGTATTGCCCCAGTTGAACCCAAGATGATTTTGATCGATGACTTGGACGTGGTCTGAGATTTTGTCGATGTGTTTCCTGAGGAGCTACCTGGGTTACCTCCGAGGCAAGAGATCGAATTTGGAATCAAGTTGCTGCCTGGAACAACACCGATTTCCAAGGCACCATACCGTATGGCCCCAGCGGAACTTGAGGAGTTGAAGCATCAATTGGAAGAACTTCTCGATCAGGGTTTTATTCGACCTAGTGCTTTACCGTGGGGAGCACCAGTGCTGTTTGTACGGAAGAAGGATGGATCCTTGAGGTTGTGCATCGATTATCGAATGCTCAACCAAGCGACAATTAAGAACAAGTATCTGTTGCCCAGGATCGAAGATCTTTTCGATCAGTTGCAGAAAGCGAAGGTTTTCTCGAAGATTGATCTCAGATCGGATTACCATCAGCTTTATATCCGAGAGGATGATATTGCGAAGACAACTTTCAGGACACGATACGGGTTGTATGAGTTCGTGGTGATGCCTTTTGGTCTCACGAATGCTCCAGCAGCGTTCATGGATTTGATGAATCGGGTCTTTCATCCATATGTGGACTTGTTTGTGATAGTATTCATCGACGACATCTTGGTCTATTTGGAGAGTCTGGAGCAGCATCAAGAGCATCTACGAATTGTGTTGAGCACTCTTCGCGAGCATCAGTTGTTCGCCAAATTCTCTAAGTGTGAGTTTTGGCTTGAGCGCGTCATGTTTCTTGGCCATGTGATATCGAAGGACGAAGTATCCGTCGATCCAGCGAAAGTTAAAGCAGTTCTGGGCTGGAAGCAACCTCAGAATGTGTCTGAGATTCGTAGTTTTCTTGGGTTGGCCGGTTACTATCGACGTTTTATCCAAGACTTTTCAAGGATCGCATTACCTTTGATTAAGCTATTACGTAAGGGTGTTGAGTTCGTATGGAACAGTGCCTATGAGGACAGTTTCGAGATCCTGAAGACAAAGTTGACAACCTCGCTGGTGTTAGTGTTATCTTCTGGTAGAGGTGGTTTTATGGTATACACAGACGCCTCTGGTACCGGTTTAGGTTGTGTGCTTATGCAGCATGGATGAGTGATTGCCTATGCCTCCAGACAGCTGAAGACTCATGAGCGGAATTATCTGACGCACGATTTAGAGTTGGCAGCAGTTGTGTTCGCTTTGAAATCATGGTGACATTACCTGTATGGGGAATCGTTTAAGGTCTTTTCAGACCACAAGAGCCTCAAGTATTTGTTCTCTCAGAAGGAGCTTAACATGAGGCAGCGACGATGGCTTGAGTTTATCAAGGACTACGATTTCACGTTGTCTTATCATCCTGGTAAGGCGAACATGGTGGCGGATGCGCTTAGTCACAAAACGAGTGGTGTTCTAGCTAGTCTTGTATGGATCTAGAAGCTTGTTGAAGAGTTCATAGCCTAGAAACCTTTTTTTGTTGGTGATGGTTTGATCAGATTGTCTGGTCTGACCATTCGATCCGAGTTTTTACCAAAGATCGTAGTGGCTCAGAAGCTTGACGACATGGCAAGTATCTAGCCTTGGCTGAGCAAGCAGACTCTTCTTTTAGAGTGTTTGAAGATGGCAGCGTTCGTATGAGAGATCGCCTTTGGGTTCCAAACAACCCAGAGTTGAAGAAAGATATTCTTGACGAAGCTCATATGTCGAAGTACACCATTCATCCGGGAGGAACGATGATGTTCAAGGACTTACAATGGAAGTATTGGTGGCATGGCATAAAGCGAGAGATAGCGGCTTACGTTGCAAGGTGTTTGACTTGTCAGCAAGTCAAAGCGAAACATCAGCGTCCCGGTGGTACCTTGCAGAGGATTAAGATTCCTCAGTGGAAATGGGAGGATGTTATGATGGATTTTGTGGTAGGTTTACCACTGTCTAGGCGAAAACACGATGCGATTTGGGTAGTCGTGGACAGACTCACGAAGTCTGCCCACTTTCTGTCAATCAGGATCAGTCAATCGCTTGAGAGTTTAGCCGACTTGTACATTGGAGAGATCGTTCGACTTCATGGTGTGCTGAGATCTATCATTTCTGATCATGATCCCTGATTTACTTCGCGACTGTGGGGTCAGTTGCAATCTTTTTTAGGGACGAGATTGAAGTTTAGTACAGCCTTTCATCCTCAGACGGATGGGCAGTCCGAGCGGACGATTCAAACGTTGGAAGACATGTTGTGTGCTTGTATGCTTGATTGGAAGAGTTAATGGGATTCACACCTATGTTTGGTAGAGTTTGCTTATAACAACAGTTACCACGCTAGTATCGGGATGGCCCCTTACGAAGCATTGTATGGTAGGCCTTGTCGGTCGCCATCTTTCTGGGATGACATCAGCGATAGAGCAAGAAAAGCACCGATTGTTCTTCAGCACTACACACAGCAAGTGCAGAAGATTCGTGAACATTTGAAGGCAGCGCAAGATAGACAGAAGAGTTACGCCGATAAGAGACATCGTGAATTGTCTTTTGATGTTGGAAACATGGTTTTTGTTAGAGTTTCGCCGACGAAGAGCGTGTTTCATTTTGAGAAAAAGGAAAGTTGAGTCCGAGGTATGTTGGACCGTTCGAGATCGTGGCAAGGATTGGTGAAGTGGCATATCGTGTCGAGTTGCCTCCACAATATGCTCACATTCACAATGTGTTTCACGTGTCGATGCTCAGGAAGTACATTCCTGACCCATCGCATATCATTCAATACGAAGATGTGGACGTGCGAGAAGATCTGACCTTGTTAGAAAGACCTATCGAGATTGTTGATCGACGAGATCAAGTTTTGCGTACCAAGACTATTCTGTTAGTTAAGGTACGGTGGCAGCATCATGGCATCAAAGAATGCATGTGGGAACCAGAAGCAATCATGAAGGGGACTTATCCAAAACTTTTTGTAACCTCCTAAGAGCGATTTGGCAGACGAAATCTTTTTTTTTGGAGGGGAGGATGTAAGATCCACGATTTTCATTTTTATGTATATTGTGTAATTATATAGAAATCGATGAATTTTTATGTTTTGGCAATTTCTGAAGATTTGCTCATTTTGAGAACAGGGTTAAATCGCATGATTTTATGTAAATAGAGCGATTTTGGAAAATCTAGAGCGGATTAACCTCCGAAACTTTTAGGGTAAGTTTGGTATAGGGTTGTAGTGATACACCCTAAATTTGAGATCTGGATGACGAAGAAACCTCGTCAGTGCATGTGAATTACGAGTTTTGACCTAATTTTGGACCCGAATCTTGGAACGCTTAATTCTAGCGAACGGAAGGTGATTTCCTCAAGAGGCATCCACCATTCTACGATAATTAAGGTCATAAAGAGAACAAAATAATTTATTAGAATTAAATTATTATTTTAATGCAATGAATAGACATTTCTTTATGATATACATCATATGCGGGTTTTGGTTTTGATCTGGAACACCTAGTGGATCCAAGACCCCTGGACGACCCCCATAGTGGACGTCCATGGCCATGGATGACCATCTGGTCAAGGGCTGACCAGCTGGATGGCATTTCTGAAGTAAATCTTGCATGGGTTTTAAAGAAAGACTTCATTGGACATGCATCTTTTCTAAAACTCTCATGATAAAGCCTAGGCTCCATTATGAGGGGCGTCAATTCCAAAAGGGAGCCATGGGGCTGGCACCCCAAGGCAAATTTGTAAGTCTTTTAAAAATATTCAAATGCTCAAAATCGATTGGGCTTGTGGGGTGGCAGCCAAGGGCGCCCCCTTGTAAAATTTCAAAGTTTTAAAGGCTTTTCAAAATGGCGTTTTTGAAAGATTTATAAAACTTTTTGAGAGACCAACATGCATTGGTTGTTGGAGGGCGTGGAGATCCCCAACCCTCCATCTTGGAGGGGACAACCCCAGCCGTCCATCCCTAAAGCACGTTCTATAAAACTCTAGGAAAAAAAAATTGGGCCCCTTCTCTAGTGGGTGATTTTTTTTCTATCTCCTTCACTCTCTCTCTCTCTTTCTCCTAAAATCCTTCTCTTCACTCAAGCTTCCTCACTCCAGCCGTGGGTTTCTCTTGGGCGTGATTAGTTGCAGTGCATTACCCCTCTTCCATCCTCTTAAACATAGCAAAGGTGAAGAAACTTTGCACCATGCTCTTAGCGTCAAAACATGAAGCCAAAGTTGCAACGCACCTATATGTGTGTGCCCCTTTGGCGGATTAGAATGATAATCTTTTTTCCAAGATTTTTCTTTGTGTTATTGTCCATATTGATTTACATGTAAGAATTTTCGCTATTTCCTCCATGTTCTTTTCCCTTGAACGCATGATCCTATACTTGATTTTAATGCACAATGTATCCTCTTCTTGTTTTGCCTTTGTTCTTAGTATTGCTGAAACTTCGACTTTGAAGTGTATTTGTTTCTGTTACTTCTTAGTGCCGGACAGGTTGAGCAGTTGGGGTGCGCGGGACAGAGCTGGGCTCGCCCAGCCTGTACCCAGTCCCTTTGGGCCTGTTTGGAACGCATGCATTTAGCCGAGTCCACGCTGCAGCCGTGAGACTCTTCCCCTTTGGGTTTTGTTCGGGTGTTGGGTTCAACTTAGTCCCAAACTTTGGACTGGGGCTACAGTCACTCTCTTGGTTTGGGTCACGGCGTGACCAGGCCTCTCTTTTGGGGGCTCTCTTCTTCCCTCTTTTCATTGTTCGTTGGACCCGTTCACTCCCCTTTTCTCTTCTTTCTTTTTTTTTTTTCCTTTCGGTTTTTAAGGCATCCTAGTACCTAGGCGGGTGGGCCGGCCTTGTGCCGTGCCCAGCATCCCCTTTGGTATTGGTAAACCGAGCCCATGGATTCTGGTTTCTCTCGTTTGTGGGTTGCACGGTCTGGTCCAATGGACTGAACCCTTCGGCAAGTCCCTTTTGGCCTCACTTCGGAGCTGGGCGCCATGAGGTCGTTCCGCACGCCCAGCCCTTTTCAAAAAAAAAATTTTATTATTATTACATAAGTTATACATTCTTTCGTACTATAGTGTTTCGAATGTAGGCAAGTCTGAACCCAAGGTTCAGACCTGTGTGTGTCCGGGCTATGTTTGGCAACCCTATTTGGGGTCCAGGCCTGAACCAAGTGGTTCAGACCTGTTCGTGGTTGTGGGCAGCAGGGTCCTGTGGACCAGCCTTTTTCCCCGTGTCTTGCACCCTCGATGCCTTGGGTATATTTCTTTTTGGTTGGCCTTAGTGCCTCTTTTCATTAAAACTATCAGTCTACCCTTGTTAAGGGCTGGTACCGGCCCGACCAAACCCTTGAGATAGTCTGGTCCGAACCTTGTGTCGGACCAGGTCTCATTAGTGTGCGCGACAGTCTGGTCCGTAGGACCAGACCAGCACTTTTATTAGAGCCTGTTGGCGGCAAGTGTGCGAATCTTCATTTTTACACACTCGCAGCCACGTTATGCCATTATTGGTGGCTGATAGCACGTTACCCTATCAAATCAGTCTGCACCTACTTAGAACCGAACCTTAGTGGGTTTGGGTCAGCCTTTGACTTACCCTGCACCCTTTTTGTTAGTCGGATAAGGTTTGGCATGGGTGTTCATGCCTCTGGTTGAAAGAGTCCGATATATATATATATATATATGTGTGTGTGTGTGTGTGTATATGTATTGTGGTGCAAATGAAAAGATATGTACGCGTACATGTATATGTAAGGTCGTATCTTATTGAGTACAAATGAAATGGTAAGCATGTACATAAATACCTATACACATAGGTATAGCCAAGTATGCACATACTTGTTGAAAACACTTAATGATGACTGCAGAACTACCGAATGGACATGCGACATTCCGGTGTCCTGTCCTAGTATTTTCCTTAGATGTTCCATATTCTGAACTAGGTATGAATTACATGTTGTGGTCCTCCTTTCATGTTTGACAAACTGGTTGTTTCGGGTACGCGGGTGCGGCACCCCGAATTGTGGTAAAGCCAATGTAATACCCATTAGATGAGTTAAGTTCAGAAATCATCTTCGACACGTAAGTGTGTCGTACTGCGTAACGTAAATTCTTATGTCTTGATTTACGTGCAACGACTTAGTTAAGTATACAGACGAACACTACTGTAAATCCACATACTAGGAAGCTACGTTGAATTACAAGTGTTGTTAATTAGCTTTGCTTCGGGACCGCAGGCGCGGCTCCCCTTACCGTGGAAATAGCTACTATTGTTCCCATAAGTCGGGAATATCCCAGATTTCTTCATAAAACATGTAAGTATGTTGAACAACGTGTAATGGTCGTTTGGGTCTCAATTGCATCTTCCCTGCAAGAGCAACGATCCACCTAGGGGAAACCAATGTTATTCCCATTAGACAGGATGATTGGTTAAATTCGATTTCAAGCCCTAGAGTACAAAAATGTCGATAAATGTAATCATAACCTTGAAGTATGAAATATAGTGCAGTTTAATATCTTGCAATGCCTCTGTGTTTATATTTGTGCAAAAGATAGAACTTGTGTTACTTTTACACTTTGCACTTGGCACATCCTGACACGGTTGTAAGTAGCGCGTACCCTAAGGAGGTACATTGCTTGAGGCATTGTTAAGCGCATTAGGTGCACTTACCTTATGTGATGAAAAGATAGAAATTGAACACCATAGGGTATGAATGTTGAAATGATTCATTGTGGGCTCAGTTGGAGTCTTCGGGCAGTCGCCCTTGTGTGGAGTGGACTCTTGTGTGTTATACCCTAAACAGAAAATGAAATAATATGGTGTTTTGGCTGCTTTCACGAGCAGTGTGCTCCGTTGGCCGTGTGAGGCTGAGCACGTGGATGGGCAGGCCAAGTCCTCGTCTTGCGTACCCTGTAGGGACCATGAGGCAGATTCCTCGTTGTGAGGTATGATTGAACTTAAGCCTAAAGAAAGATAAACCTGCTTCGCCCCATTCACAAAATGGTTCACCTTGGGAGAGGGTGGATGGTACAACCTTGAGTGACTCGTCGTTGCTAAGACACGTGTTTGACAGGAGCTGTAGCGCCCTTTGGCCTCCAATCACTCAGAGTCAGGGAGATCGAGGTTGCCTTCTTAGGACCTCACTACTGCAGTAGTATGGATTGCAATCCTTGCCTATGCGAGTGTTTTCTCCTAGCCGTGTGCTGCTCGCATAAGGTTGACTCGGTCTGTAGCTTCCCCAGTTACCACACTATAATTTGAATAACAGACGTCGGGTGCATGTCTCACAGAATGCGAGGTTTCCTTCGCGTACCCAAAGGAGTAATCAGAAGAACTTAAAGACTAACCAAACAGCTGACTTACTGTAGTTGCCACTTTACTTGTTCTGTGGATTTCACACCAGTTGCCTTACTTACTTCAGTTGTTACTTGGTTACTTGATGTTCAGCACTGGTTACTGTTGTTACTACCTTGAGCACTTGCCTTACAATTATTGTTGCTTCTCTAGTTACTTGCTGCTCAGTTCGTCGTTTTAGCTACTTGTTTACCTTGCTACTGTAGCCTGTTGACTGGTACTTCTCACTTTGCACTCACCTGACACAGGCACTCACACTTGTTAGTTTTCCTGCTTTTCCTGTGTACATGATATATATATGTGCCTGCTTGTGGTTGTTTCTTCACCACCTTGCAAGAGGACTGACCCCATTTTATGGGGATGTAGGTGACGAACAGGTATAGTGCGGATGTGGTGATACACGGTGGAGGCTCTAAGGACCCACACACACACACTTGATCTGCAGATCCTGTACCTGGTGGTCTCTTTTAGGGTTTTGGTTGTTTATTGGGATGTATTCCCTGTTTTGTACTTTTATACCCACATTCTGTAAACTCTTTAGACTGTTGGGGTGTTTCCCCTTTTCTTTTTACCTTACAGCTACACTTTTTGTACACACCGTTGGTTACACTGTTTCCACTTGTTGCACCTATCTGTGGTGGCTGCCCAGACTTGCGGCTTTGTTGTTTTCCCCACCCTTGCTTTCCGCTGGTTTTCTACTTAAACCCTTGCAAAAAAAAAATCTCTGAAAATTCCAAGGTCAGGGTTTAGGGTGCCACAACAACCGTCAGCCCCAGCAGCAGCAGAGACAGGTGGTGGCAACATCAAGTTTCCCAAAATGTCGGATGGGTCATCCTGGTCGACCGTGTCCCCAGGACCTCGGAGGATGTATCTACTGTGGCAAGATGGGCCACTACATCAAGGATTGTGGGCAGAAGCAGTCCGATGATCTAAGGAGGAACACGCCAGGAACGTCGCAGCCAGCACCTCAGCGACCTCCTCAACAACAGCAGCAGCAACAACAATTGTACCCGCCGCAGTAACCTTCCCAGCAGAAGACGGGTAACCAGAGGATGGTGGCAGGGCGTGCCTACGCAGCCACTATCGAGCAAGTGAGCAAGGGAGAGTTGGTCCAAGGTACTATTCCAGTTGTTGGTCATGCAGCTTTTACCTTGTTTGACTGTGGTGCTTTGCATTCTTTCATAGCTTTGAGATTTGCTAGTTCTTTACCTATGTCTGCTATATTGTTGAATTATCCGTTGGAAGTGTGTATACCGACTGGTGATCAGTCTTTGTGTACTTTGTATATTCCGGGAAAAGAGGTGTCAATGGCAAGTCAGAACTTGCCAGCTGACTTGATCCTGCTAAATATGATGGAGTTTGATGTCATTCTAGGCATGGATTGGTTGTTTGAGTATCACGCTCAAGTCCTGTGCAGAGAAGGCAAGGTGGTTTTGTACCCTCCTGATCGTCCAGTTTTGGAGATAAGCCTTGCTCGACCTATTCAAGATAGTCGCTTGATTTCATCTTTTAAGGTTCAGAAGTATCTATGGAATGGGGGTATTTGTTCTTAGTTAGTATCACCCCAGTTGAACCGGTGTTAACCCCTATCGAGGATCTTGACGTAGTTTGGGAGTTTCCCGATGTGTTTCTTGAGGAACTGCCTGGATTACCTCCGAAGCATGAGATCGAGTTTTGTATCGAGTTGTTACCTGGAACGACTCTGATCTCTAAGGCACCGTATCGTATGGCTCCAGCAGAACTCGAAAAACTGAAGCGTCAGTTGGAAGAGTTGATGGACCAAGGGTTTATCTGAAACAGTGCATCGCCGTGGGGTGCACCTGTTTTGTTCGTAAAGAAGAAAGACGGATCCCTGAGGTTGTGCATTGACTACAGAATGCTCAACCAAGCGACGATTAAGAACAAGTATCTGTTGCCGAGAATAGAAGATCTCTTTGATCAGTTGCAGAGGGCAAGGATATTCTCAAAGATTGACCTCAGATCGGGTTATCATCAACTCTGGATCAGAGAAGAAGATGTCTCGAAGACAGCTTTTCAAACTAGATATGGATTCTACGAGTTCGTGGTGATGCCTTTTGGGCTCACGAATGCACCAGCAGCATTCATGGATTTGATGAATCATATTTTCCGTCCGTTTATGGATACGTTCGTGATCGTATTCATCGATGACATCTTGATCTACTCAGAGACCCCTGAGCAGCACTGAGAGCATCTGTGTATTGTGTTGGAAGTACTTCGGGAGCACAGATTGTTCGCCAAGTTCTCCAAGTGTGAGTTTTGGCTTCGACGAGTCATGTTTTTGGGTCATGTGATATCCAGTGATGGTGTGTCAGTTGATCCAGCGAAGGTCGAAGCAGTGTTGGACTGGAAGCAGCCTCAGTCGGTTACAGACATCCGCAGTTTTCTTGGGTTAGCTGGTTACTACCGGCGTTTCATTCAGGACTTCTCCAGGATTGCGCTTCCATTGACGAAGCTTTTGCGTAAGGGAGTCAAGTTCGAGTGGACTGACTCTTGCGAAGAGAGTTTCTAGATCCTGAAGACGAAGCTGACTACGTCTTTGGTGTTAGCTTTACCTTCTGGTAGAGCCGGTTTTGTGGTGTACACAGACTCCTCAGGTACAGGGTTGGGATGCGTGCTCATACATCACAGTCATGTTATTGTCTATGCTTCGCGACAGCTGAAGATTCATGAAAGGAATTATCTGACTCATGACTTGGAGTTAGTAGCTATGGTGTTCGCCTTGAAGTCCTGGCGACACTATCTGTACGGAGATACTTTCGAGGTCTTTTCTGACCATAAGAGCCTCAAATATTTATTCTCCCAGAAAGAATTAAATATGAGACAGCGTTGTTGGCTCGAGTTCATCAAAGATTATGAGTTTACGTTGTCTTACCACCCTGGTAAGGCGAATGTCGTTGCAGATGCGCTTAATCGCAAATCGAGCAGTGTTCTGGCTAGTCTTGTGTGGAGCCAAAAGTTGATTGAAGATTTTGTGGCTTGGAAGCCATTCGCGATCGGAGGGGGAACGATTAGATTGTCTGGGTTGGCCATTCGATCAGAGTTCTTGCCTAAGGTTATCGAGGCGCAGAAGCGAAACGCTCAATATCAGAAGTTTGTCGACTGAGCCCGTGAAGAGGGCTTAGTCTTTCGCATTGATGACAACGGTTGTATCCGCATGAAGGATCGACTTTGGGTGCCAAATGACCCTGAGTTGAGGAAGGAGATTCTTGATGAGGCACATCTGTCGAAGTACACCATCCATCCTGGTGGTACTAAGATGTTTAAGGATCTTCAACGAAGGTTTTGGTGGAACAGGATGAAGCGTGAAGTCGCAGCGTATGTTTCGAGGTGTTTGACTTGTCAGCAAATCAAGATCGAGCACCAACGTCCCGGTGGGTCCATGTAGAGGATCGAGATTCCTCAATGGAAATAGGAAGATATCACAATGGATTTTGTGGTAGGTTTACCGCAAACCAGGCAAAAGCACGATGCGATATGGGTGATTGTGGATAGACTCACCAAGTCTGCTCACTTTTTACCTATCCGGATTGGTCAGCCGCTTGAGAGCTTAGCAGACATGTACATCTGAGAGATCGTACAACTACACGAGGTACTTACGTCTATCATTTCGGATCGTGATCCCCGATTCATGTTGCGACTGTGGGGATAATTACAATCAGCTTTGGGGACGAAGCTGAAGTTTAGTACAACTTTTCACCCTCAGACTGATGGTCAGAGAGAACGATTCAGACGCTAGAAGATATGTTGCGAGCTTGTATGCTCGACTGGAAAGGTGATTGGGATTCACACTTGTGTTTGGTCGAGTTTGCCTACAACAACAGTTATCACGCTAGTATCGGGATGACTCCGTACGAGGCTCTGTATGGGAGGCCTTGCCGATCACCGTCATATTGGGACGATATCAGCGATCGATCCAGTGAATCGTCGATTGTTCTTCAGCACTACACTCAGCAAGTGTAGAAGATCCGAGAGCGTCTGAAGGCAGCTCAGGACAAATAGAAGAGTTACGCCGATAAGAGGAGGCGAGAGCTTCAGTTTGATGTTGACGACATGGTTTTCGTGAAAGTATCACCGACGAAGAGCGTCTTTCATTTCAGAAAGAAAGGAAAGTTTAGTCCTAGATACGTTGGGCCGTTCAGGATTTTTGATAGGATCGGTGGAGCAGCCTATCGGATTGAGCTACCGCAACATTATGCTCAAATTCATAATGTTTTTCACGTATCGATACTGAGGAAGTACATTTCGGACCCATCACACGTCATCCGATACGAAGATGTCGAAGTACAAGAGGACTTAACTGTAGCCGAGAGACCTGTTGAGATCGTTGATCGTCGTGATCAAGTTCTGCATACCAAGACCATTCCGTTGGTTAAGGTACGGTGGCAACACCATGGCATTGAAGAATGCACATGGGAGCCAGAGGTCAACATGAGGGAGAAATACCCTGATCTTTTTGTGGCCTAGCATTCATGATTTCGTGGACGAAATCCCTTTTTAGGAGGGAAGGATGTAAGACCCACTATTTTTCTGAAGAATTTTAATTGATATATATTCCATTGTGGGGAAATTTCTTGTTTCGACATAAGCATTTCTCGTAAATCTGGCATTTATTGGTTTTCTGAAGTTCTGAATCGCAAAAGATTGCCTTATGAGGCCATTCAGGGCAAACCGCGATGAGTTGATCACTGATAATTGTAAATTAGATTTATATTGTATTTTATTAGGTTCACCCCGAATTTGGAACATAAACAAGAAAAATTCCTCATTATTTCATGGAAATTGGCGAAAAAAGGGTATATCGGTAAATATGAATCATAACAAGGTCCAAATTCATTGGAATTGAAAACCTAAATATGTAATATCAAAATTTAGTTCTAAATTCATGACATATACTTTGGAAATAAAACATTTGAATTATTTAAATCTAGCTTTTAATTAAGAAAACAAAATAGGGTTTTATAATGAAGTGAATTTGAAATATTATAAAACTTAAAAAGAGGTTTTCCAAAAATATTTAAATGGAGGTTTGTCTAGGGAATTATAAGAGGTGGTTAGCATGGGCCACACCTCAGCCCATATAATTTAACAAAAAAAGAAATATATTATAAGTCAACTTTTCAAAAAAAATCACCTTTCAAAGGCATTTTTAAAAAGTTTCAAAAAAGGCTAAATTGGAGCCTTAAAATGGAAATTTTAAAGGTAGGTGGGCTTAGGACCATGAATTTTTGGCTGGACTCCCCTTAGGGGGTATCCCCTACCCCCCCCCCTCCCCCCACATTTATTACATTAAAAAAAAAATTGAATTTGAAAAAAAAACGTGTTTTGCTTGGAGGGGTTGGCTTTGAAAAGTCAAAGCCAACCACTCCCCTTGAATCAAGAGGAGTGATTGAGGGCCAGCCCTTTGACCCTCACCTTTGACCCCATAGGACCTAGGGAGGGGACTATGGAGGACCCTCCATCCCTCTCTTCCTCTCCCCACCCTTCATCTCTACCTAACCCCTTCTGCGACGCCCCCAGAATTCCCGACTTGTAAAATCCTTTGAAATCCTTTGGATTTAGCAGTAAACTTTTTTTTTTTGAAAACCATTGCGTAAGTGCGGAAGTACTGAAAAGGAAAACAAGCGGCGAACCCCGGGGCGGGTCGCAGGAGTGAAACAACAGTGAAGGAAACAACTTTTATTTAATACATTTATAAATAGTATAACCAAATCCCTTTTACAAAACAACAACTGCCAAGATCCTTGAAGGTTCAGAAGTGTGGGTTCACGTCCGCTACCGCACATCGAGCTCAATCACATGCCTAAGCAAACACATGTATCTCCATAAAACGTAGTCAGGCCTCTTGCGAGGTGGTGAAGAAACAACCACAAGCATATATATATATCAATTTTGACAAGGAAAAGTAGGAACTAAACTAACAAGTGTAAGTGCTGTTTTCATCACGAAATTTTTCCCCGTCTTCCCTTCCTTGCGAAAGAGAGAGGGAAACGCTTTCGCGCTTCAAACTTGACCGGATTTTGGAAATTGTTTTGAAATACTCGCCTCCGTTTTTGAAAATTGCAGGAAAATCCATGGGATGGGGCTCGACCTGTCGGTACGAGGTTCGACCATTCCTGCCGCCTTTAACAGGGGTAATCGAACCAAGGACCAAAATTGTGCTTGACATAGTTAAATCATCGAAATCGTGTTCTATCCTAAATGCACAGAGAATTCAGGCATGTGCTATGAGACTTTGGAAAATGTAAGTTGGAAAACATGATGTATGCTCATAAAACCTTTGGAGTTAAAAGATATTTCTCAGGGAAAAGGTCAATTTCTCAGGAAACTCAGATGAAAAAGGGTTTTTGAAATCACGAGAAAGTTCATAAAGATGTGGGAAAATCAGAAATATTTGAAAATCTTGGGAAAATAGAAGTGATTCTTTGAGAAAAAGGTGAACATTTGAAAAAGGGAAACACTTCTCAGGGAAACTCTAACTTTCAGGATTTTCTTAGGAAAATGATGGAAAATTTATAGGAAAACTCATTTGAGAAGAAAAACTGAACTTGGGAAATTGAAATCCTGAGAATCTTAGCCTTAAACCCCTTTGAAAATTGATTTTTGATTCTCGAGAAAGGTTGGAAGACTCCTTTTGAAAATCTTAAGAAAATAACATTTTCCAAGGAAAATCGAGGGAAAACTTTGATTTTGGAAATCCAACTTAGAAGTTTCTTGAGAGACTAGTTTCCATGGAAAACTGTGAACACTTGACTTGGGAAAACCGATTTTGGAAAATCCTCAGAGTTTCTTAAGAAATCGATTTCTTGAGAATGAAATTTTCTTGTGAAAATCCGGAGAAAACCAATGATTTCATGATGCAAATGATATGAGTGAATGAATGCACTTTGAAAGATTTTCTAAGAAATTTGTTGGAAAAATGTGCATTAAGTCAAAATAAATCCTTCGCATATCCTGACTGTGGCCATAAATATGTTCAGAGTTTAATTGATTTAATGCACAATGCTTTGAAAATATTGGAAATATGTTGTGCATTTTAAGATAGCCTAAGAGTGTAGGCTCAATGTGACTAGTAGAAAGATGATGGATCTGGGTCTCGTCCATATTCCGACTAGGGCCGTAAATATGGACTCCACCGAGTTCATCAACTCCCTAAGAGTTGGTGCGCGTGCCATTCGTGAACATCCAAAGTGCTTTTGAAATAATGTGCATGAATCACATAAACAGGATATTGCATAAATTCAAACTATATGATATGCATCCTAGTCTAAGCAGAAGATTAAATCTCTTATTCCAAAATTTACATTATTACATCACTAAAAAAATGAAATAAATGGAAATTGCAGACTTCAGCTCCTTCTTTTGAATGTCCCTGCCAAACTTGAAATGGAGTTAGCTCAAATATGTGGGTTTCTCCAAGATTTTCCAATAATATTATGAAATTATTGGATTTAATTGGATATAAACCCTATTTTCATGCTTCCTTGATATTTGAAATGATGAAAATGCAAGAAATTCAGTAGAAAATAGTTTGAAATTCGAAATGGTGGTCAAAATGACCAAAATACCCCTAATATTTAAATTATACCTTTAAAATCAGGGTTTTTTAAAAGAAATTTTGGTAAAATTGATATTTCAAAATTCAAATTGAATCAAATGATGATGAAATGCATAATGAGATATGATGATATGCTGATAAACATATTAAGACAGTAAAATCAGAATTTGACACTTTGCAATTTATCCAAAATAACGAATTTTGCTTGTTTTTCGCTTGGATTCGGGTCCCCCGGGGCCCTGTTTTGATGATATGGCCAAACCGAACCTCAAATGGATTATAAATTACACCAAATTCGGTATGAATCATATTACTACTCTGATAAACAGCCTAGAATTCTAAAATTCATGAAATGATATGATTTAAATGCTAAAATTTGAAGAAAATCCTAAAAATGGTGGATTTTGCCTATGGATTCGAACCAAATGCAATGCTTAATATGATAATGCAAGATTTACACCATGAAAACTTATGATATTTTGTAGACTACTAAAAGACCCGAAATGGAACATTTTTGGTTTTTACAGCCTCGGGATTTGAGCCATGGTGAGTTCGGTAACATGGATTTGGTTCTGAGAGAGGTAAAAATCGACCTGATCTAACATAAAATGCTAAATAAATAAAAAACAGCCATGGAAATTTCTAATATTTAACAGAGATTCTCACCACACCTATATAGACAACTTTTATGTTCATGACTTCGACATTGGATCAACAAAAATACATATAACAATATAACTTTTTCTGCCTAAATCAACAAGACAGACAAATGTGACAAAACAGAGGACTGACAAGAAAAATCTGAAACAGGTATCACAAATGTTCTAAAAATCACAGGCGTCCAGATGCAAACATAAGACACCTCGGGCATAACTTTCATTTTTTATCGTTTTGGATTTGGAGCAACACACAAAGAGAACCCGTAGCCCTAAGTCGATCCAACATCTCAGAGGCCCAAATCAGGCTCTGACACGTGTCCCAATCTTTTGGATTTGTGTCAGATATTAAAAAAAATCATAAAAATCTGAGACAATCATGTTAAAAACTAGACATTCTCTTGAGTTCAGAACATCTTTCGGATCGAAAATCGGATCTCTCATGAGGGCGATCTCGATTTTACAATTCGGAAAAGAGTTTTTAAAATGCATCCCGGGTAACAAAACCCGACTTGCCATTTTGAATGTTTACCAAAGTAAACAAATTCAAATGCTTCCGAATTTTTGGCACATTTCTAGAGACACCTAGGGGCGCATTTCGTGATTTTTTTGTATTTTTTAACAAAAATTACATGCATGAAATGACGTGTGGACTGACTGACAAAAACAGAGAACTACTGAAAATGAGAAGAATTGAAATAAATGCTAAATTAATCCTAATTAATTTATGAAACATGCTAAATTGATGAAATAAAATGCAAATTAAATCTAGCTAAATGCATGAATGCTAAAATCATCAAGGAATCATAATCATGTATTTTTATATGTGTCATTTTATGAGAATAGCTTAATTCATCTCTCGGATGAGCTCTTTCTTCAAACGACTCCCGAATCGAATTAAGAAATCAAATCAAGAGGAAAAGAGCTGCACCTTGCTTCGTTAGGCAGCGTTGAATCTCTTGAAAGGGACGGCTATCAAGAGCTTCGTTCGTCCTCCGATTCGGGCTTCGGATGATTCACCAAAAATCGACCCACTGCACCTTCTTCACTGAGCCAAAGGGGGCTTGAATTCCAAAGTGCAAAATCGAGTTCTCAAGAAGGCTAGGTCAAATTTTCAAGTCCAAAAGAAGCTCTTCAAAAAATGGTCTCCCTATGCTGGGCGTGGAGCCTTGTTTTTATAGATTTTCTGAAAAAATTTGAATTTCAAACATGCTCAATTTGAGCCCTCCATGTGGCGCCATCTCAGGGGGTGCTATTTTGATTTTTTTGAGAAAATAAAATGGGAAATTTGTGGGTGAGACACCTCAGCAGGGGAATTTGAAATTTTTCAAAAGGCTTGCTTGATTTTCTCTGCAGGAAGCTCCTAGATGGTGCCACCTCAGAGGGTGCTCTCTTGGAGTTTGAAATTCAAAATCGCCTTTTGTAGGGAGTCCTCAGGTGGCGCCACCTCATGGTGGGCTACTTTTATTAAAAATAAATAAAAAATAAAATTTGAAGCCAAGTGGGACTCTGGATTGGCGCCACCTCAAAAGGTGATTTGAGGTGTAAAGCTGGAAACAATAGGAGCATGCCATGGGGCGCCATCTCTGGAGACTCTTGACATGTGTCAGAAGGACAGGAGTGGAGGAAGCAGACTGTGCCACCTCAGAAGAATTCAAATTCTACTTTTCTGCAGGAAAGGAGAGGCTGCCATGTGGTGCCACCTCAGAAGGAGATTTGAATTTCAAATGCATGTTGGCCCTGGAGGAATGGAGGGTGGACATGTGGCGCCACCTCAGGATGTCTCCTACGATGCCATGTGGCATTTGGGAAAGGCAAGGAACATGTGGCGCCATCTTAGGCCAAGTAGAAAAAGGTAGAACTCAAGAATTTTCGCCACCTAGCTCTTGTCTGAAAATTTTTGAATTGTTGCTTTTTCTGAAAGAAGCCAAGAGTGACATATGTCCTCTACATTTTCTGAAGGAGGTAGAAGGAGACATGTGTCACCTGCTTTTTCTGAAAGAAGCAGAGAATGACACGTGGTAGAGGGGAGAGAAGGAGGTCCAAGCCATGTGGCGCCATCTCAGACAAAATGAAAAAGGTAGAAGTTCAGGATTTGCGCCACCTCTGGAAAGATTTGAATATTTGAATTCTATCTTTTCTGAAGAGAGCAGGAAATGACACATGGCATCTACTTTTTCTGAGAAGAGCAGAGAATGACACATGTCACCTGCTTTTTCTGAAAAGAGTAGAGGATGACACCTGTCATTTGCTTTTTCTGAGGAGATGAGAGATTGACATGTGTCCTCTGCAGGAGACACTCTTTAAATGGCGCCACCTTAGAGGAGACAAGCCTACTTTTCTGGAGGAAGTTAGGAGTGACATGTGTCTCCTACTTTTCTGAGAAAAGTAGGAAGAGACATGTGTCAGTCTACTTTTCTGAAAGAAGGAGAGGTTGACACGTGTCCTCTGCAGGAGACACTCTTCAAATGGCGCCACCTCAGAGGAGACAAGTTTTGCTTTTTCTGGACAGGACAACACATGACACTTGGCATCCCCTGGTGATCTGTGGAATGAAACATGGTGCAGGATGCATATGTTGGATACTGACACATGGCAGATAAATGGGATGACATGCGGCGGCTTCTTAAGGTAGCCCCACACTGACACTTGGCAGATAAATAGGAGGAGAGAGAAAAGACAAGTGGCACCAATCAAGGGGACAAGGCTCCTATATTTTTGGGTTTTTCAAAATTTATATTTTTCAAAAGAAAATCCTGTGTGACACTACCTCAATGTGGGTCCCACATTGCTTCTTTATTTCAATAGGGATAAAACAACTTCTTTTTGGAATTTTCATAAAATCTGGACTAATTGGTAAAACAAAATTTTTTGCAAAGAGTTGGCCCTGTAGGGCGATTTTGTAAAAGGAAGATAGTTGAAATAACTGACAAAAGGGCAAAATTTGAGATAAGGTGGCTGAAATCCATATTGAAAACTATCCAGACTTTTTCTTGAGGAAATATTTTGAAATTCAGAGTCCTGGGGGTAAAATGGGAAGAATTGATAATTTTAAAGAACCAGGGTTTTGAAATCAATTTTGAAAGTAGTTGAAATTCGAATCTGGATTAAAAATTTTGAAATCAAGAGTTCTGGACCTCGAAATGACATGTTGTGCAGTGCAGTGATATGAAATGCTCATGCAATGCTATGAAATGACATGTCATAAGAAAAGTAATCCTGAATTGGGCTTTGGAGATTTCCGTCTCCTGTCAGGAGTAAAATTTTGAACATCTGAGCTAAAAATAGAGAAATTTTGAAAGTTGCAGATGCAATTTAGACTTCTGTAAGGTCCGGGCTCAGAAAATGACCATTTTGCCCTCCGACGATTTCAGAGGCTGGATGATGATGTTTGGTGAAAATGTCAGGGAGGTGAGTGAAAATTTGGGGTGTTTACAGATGCCCCTCTTTGCTACTAAGCCGGCTCATGGCCGAGCTTAGTGGCAAAGAAAAACACACCAAATTTGGGCTATACATAAAAAAAATGCTCCAGTTAGAAGGATCTGACTGGGTGTGAAGAAATTAGCCCGAGGAAGATGGTAGATATAGAACGAAGAATAAATAGGAAAGATTTGCTCTATGAGAGCAAAGTTCAGGTTTATGCCCTTAACCTGGATGGGACAGAAATACCTCGCATGGAACGAAGCTCAGGTTTGACCCTTAATCTGATTGGGGAATAGAATATCTCATCGAAATGAGACTCAGGTTTGTACCCTTAACCTGATCGAGCGAAAAATGGAATATTTGGAAGGTGAATAAGACAACTTTTCTTGAAGAGGAACGATGCGATGGAAATGGGATTGTAAGAGGCAATCTTGGAAAATGATCAAGACGATTCGGTGATTTTTTCATCATTGTGAAATATGAGTAAGGTAAGGAGTAAGACGACTCTTTCGACAACGCGAAAGATGGACATGGCAATCCTTTGACAAGAATAAGGTAACTCTTTCGGCAACGCGAAAGACAAACAAGGCAAGCTCTTTCAGAGAAGAGTAAGGCAACTCTTTTGACAACGCAAAAGATGAATAAGGCAATTTTTCCAACGAAGAATAAGGCAACTCTTTCGGCAATGCGAAAGATGAACGCAGGCGATCCAAAGGAACAAGGCAATTCTTTCGACAACGCGAAAGATGACAAAAGGTAATCCGAAGGAACAAGGCGATTCTTTCGACAACGCGAAAGATAACAAAGGCAATCCAAAGGAGCAAGGCGATTCTTTCGACAACGCGAAAGATGATAAGGCAATCCAAAGGAGTAAGGCCATTCTTTCGACAACGCGAAAAATGACAAAGGTAATCCAAAGGAACAAGGCGATTCTTTCGATAATGCGAAAGATGACAAAGGCAATCCAAAGGAAATAAGGCGATTCTTTCAACAATGCAAAAGATGACAAAGGCAATCCTTTGACGAGAATAAGGTAACTCTTTCGGCAACGCGAAAGACAGACAAGGCAAACTCTTTCAGAGAAGTGTAAGGCAACTCTTTTGACAACGCAAAAGATGAATAAGGCAATTTTTTTTTCAACGAAGAATAAGGCAACTCTTTCGGCAATGCGAAAGATGAACGCTGGCGATTTAAAGAAACAAGGCGATTCTTTCGATAACGCGAAAGATGACAAAGGAAATCCAAAGGAACAAGGCGATTCTTTCGACAACGCGAAAGATGACAAAGGCAATCCAAAGGAATAAGGCGATTCTTTCGACAACGCGAAAGATGACAAAGGTAATCCAAAGGAATAAGGCGATTCTTTCGACAACACGAAAGATGACAAAGGTAATCCAAAGGAACAAGGCGATTCTTTCGACAACACGAAAGATGACAAAGGCAATCCAAAGGAACAAGGCGATTCTTTCGACAACGCGAAAGATGACAAAAGGTAATCCAAAGGAATAAGGCGATTCTTTCGACAACACGAAAGATGACAAAGGTAATCCGAAGGAATAAGGCAATTCTTTTGACAATGCGAAAGATGATAAGGCAATCCAAAGGAATAAGGCGATTCTTTCGACAACGCGAAAGATGACAAGGCAATCCAAAGGAATAAGGCGATTCTTTCGACAACACGAAAGATGACAAAGGAAATCCAAAGGAACAAGGCGATTCTTTCGACGTCACGAAAGATGATAAAGGCGATCCAAAGGAACAAGGCGATTCTTTCGACAATGCGAAAGGTGACAAAGGTAATCCAAATAAGCAAGGCAATTCTCTCGACAATGCGAAAGATGACAAAGGTAATCCTTTCGGAGAGAAGGTTAATCTTTCAACAACGTGAAAGATGATAAAGGCTATCCTTTCGGAGATAAAACTAATCTTTCAACAACGTGAAAGATGACAAAGGAAAATCTCTCGAAGGGGTCAAGATACATCAATATGGACATCAAGCTCTCACTTAACGTCAGGATAGCTAGAAAATATTGTCAAAATGTTGAAAATTTTGTTGATTCAAAGTAATTGAAAATGATGCTCATGAAAATATTCCTTCTTTTCTACCTGAAGTAATACCTCCAAACAGGATTGACTTCATAGAATCAAGATTTGGAATCCAAATTGCTCGCGATTGACCTTCTTCAAAGAAATTATCAATTTCCTTGATATGAACAAGAAAGAGAATTTGATATTATGAAAGCAATCGATGAAAGGATATTGATAATAGAAATTCACAAATTTAAAGAAGATTCTTGATAAATGGGACAGTTTGATATCCTGGGAGCTTCTCTCATGATAATCTTTCTGCACTCTTTTGGGCTCTTTTGGGCTTTGGTTACATTCTCCTTCATTTTGAAGGTGTTCCGGCTTTTCCTCTCTTTCTTTTTCCTCTCTTGCTCTCTTTTTGAAAAGGGTACGTCACAAACTCCGTCAACTTGGAGATGTTTCGATCCTTCTTTGACGGTATTGGCTTATGGGTTAGAGATCTTAGGATGATAGCGGAAATTAAATATCTTTTGGGGATTGTTGGGAGGTTCATCACATCTGCCTTCATCTCGACAGTGCTTTGGACTTTCCCTGGAAGGATCCGTCGCAAACTCCGTCATCTTGGAGATGTTTCAAATCTTCTTTGGCCCTGAGGGTCTACTCGCTTAGTTCGCCTTCATCTTGACGACAAGTGAGAGATCCCTTTTGTAGATATTTAATTGCAGCTTAGGTGATTTTGAGGAGACAGGGCTTGGATGAATTCTCTCTTTTTCTAGCGCTCAGGATATTTCCACTGCCTCATCTTTACAAGAATAGTCTTTAAAAATGTGCCATTGACTGCAATCAATATCAATCATCTATGGCTTTGCAAAACATTGAATCTTCTTTGCTGGCCATATCGAGGATTTATCCTTCATCCTTTTGGTTGGCCAATAGAAAGAAATTGGATTTTGAATCCTTATTCACAAAAGTTTTGCCTTTTTGGAAGTAATACTGAAGGTAAACTGAGGTAAAATTTTGTGAAGTAAAATTCTGAAATCAACAGATAATTGATTGACAAATTGACAAAGTGTTCTTGAAATCCTTAGTAAAAGAGATCGCTTGACATCCGAGTTGACACATCCATGACGATGATACTCAATTTCAAAGGTAAATCCAATACGAAGTTGGAATTTTGAAGGTAAGCCCTAGCATAATGCTGGACTTTGAAGGTAAGCCTAACTCAAAAGCTGGTTTTGAAATACCATCCAAATCAAAACTCAGGTTTAAAAGGAAAGATAGAAGATTTGAGTCAAAACTCGAGCCTTCTAAGGAAAGCTAGGAATTTTGGTTTCTAAGGAGATAAAGTTCGGGTTGAAACCCAAATCTTAAAAGGAAAAACTAGGCCAATTCAGATTTTTGAGTCAAAACTCAAATATTCAGAGGAAAGTTGGAAATTTCGAGTCGGGGCTCGAATCTCAAAGAAAAACTGGGAAGTTCAGATTTTGAAGGAAAGAAAACTTGAGTTAAAACTCAAATCTTCAAAGGAAAGCTGGAAAGTTCGAGTCAAGGCCTGAATCTTAAAGGAAAATCTTTAATCAGAAGATTGGTTTTTGAAAATCGATAGCGCGAGGACTGGGATTGAAAGTTTTGAGAATGACCAGTTCGAGGACTGGATTACTTGATTTGCAATGAAAAAGACCATCATATTCAGATGTATGTGGTCAGATTTTCAGGATTAACCCCTTATCCTGAACGGGGATATGAATAGAAATTGGAAAATCATGGAAAATGATTCAGGTTTACCCCTTAACCTGAAGGGGAAATCTCAGGTTTATCCCTTAACCTGAAGGGGAAAAAAAAAAGGATGCAGATTTAATGCAAAATGAAATGCAAATGCACATGAAATGTAAATGAATGCCAAATTAATGCAAGTGGGTGCATATACAAGCAAAATGAGAGATTGGTTTATCCTGCCTGCATACAGAATGTTTGAAAATGAATTTTCAAAAGATGCCCCAGTGTAACTGGGAAGAGGGAATAAAATTTAAAGAAGGCTCTCTGCAGGACTCTGCAGGGCAAAGATAGGATCAAATTTTTAGATTTTGAGAAAAATATGGTAGACCATTGGAAGATTATCCCATTACTAGGGATTGAGTCGTCGTAAGGATTACGACAATTGTGTTGTCATCCTTTTGCAAGGGAAATAAACAACAAAAAATGTGCCTTGTTACCTAGGCGAGGTCGTCAACCACGAGGAAAACACCATTTTGAAGGAAAGAGATATTTAGAAAAACAATCCGCAAACGGATTTAGAATAAGGAGAAGGCAAGTGAGTAAACAATTTTCACCACAACAATCAAGGTATGCCTGAGGAAAATAAGATGAAGAATTTTGCAAATAGACAAAATGATTGAAAATTCAATAAGAGAAAACATATGATTTTGAAAAATTGCAGACAGGATGAAAATGCAACTGGAAATTCGAGATCCAGTAGAACGGAAGAAAGAAAAATCACCTGGAGTTTTTAAAGAAATTGGATATTTGGGAAAATCTTCCAGGGTTTGAGAAAATAAAGGGAAAAGATGAGAAATATGGATATTTGAAAATATTTTGGGAAAATGTAAGGAAATAGAGGTAATATACAAACAATCACATCCTGCACAAACATTCATGCACATTCAGCACTCCCTAAAAGGCTGACTCTAGATGCATCATTTTGAAAACAGCTGTAGGACCCTAATCCTAACTCTAGGTTCAGATCATCTTTGTCCAATCCAGTTATGCCGATATACCCAAATTGAAATCCGAGGTACGTGGCATATAATCTCAACTCTAGTTCTAAGGTAAGGTTTTCCAACATCCTTGAGCGCCTACTGATATACTTCGGACTGTGGCCCGCGGTACGTGGTAGGGGGTGTTAACCCAAATAGTTGGCCCAATTGTGAGGCTCTGTCCCGAACTAGGGTTCTGGAAGAGAGCCCAGCAACGTGAAGACCGGGTAATGATAGGTAATGGAGATTTTGAAAAATGATCACATGCAAGAAATAGAGGGCTCTAAATCCTAGAGAGATAGATTTTGAAAACTTTGAAGAAGCATACATTGTTTGCATTCAGATCCTAAATTGAGGAGAGTTGTATTTAGACCTAAGTCTATGTGAGCATGAAAATATCTCCTCAATCTGGTCCTACCAAACCATGCCTAGGCTATATGCAGTCAATGTCAGCTAGGTCAGAATCTAGGCTCCTAGGCTCACATGATATAAAAAGTAGAAGAGCTGACATTTTGTGAACATAATTTCAATATTTGAACTAAGTCAAGCATAACTTTGATCAGACAAGGACAGGTCCCATCACGGTCGCCAAACCTGTTTTCGTCGCGAAATTTTTCCCCGTCTTCCCTTCCTTGCGGAAGAGAGAGGGAAACGCTTTCGCGCTTCAAACTTGACCGGATTTTGGCAATTGTTTTGAAATACTCACCTCCGTTTTTGAAAATTGTGGGAAAATCCATGGGATGGGGCTCGACCTGTCGGTACGAGGTTCGACCGTTCCTGCCGCCTTTAACAGGGGTAATCGAACCAAGGACAAAAATTGTGCTTGACATAGTTAAATCATCGAAATCGTGTTCTATCCTAAATGCACAGAGAATTCAGGCATGTGCTATGAGACTTTGGAAAATGTAAGTTGGAAAACATGATGTATGCTCAGAAAACCTTTGGAGTTAAAAGATATTTCTCAGGGAAAAGGTCAATTTCTCAGGAAACTCAGATGAAAAAGGGTTTTTGAAATCACGGGAAAGTTCATAAAGATGTGGGAAAATCAGAAATAGTTGAAAATCTTGGGAAAATAGAAGTGATTCTTTGAGAAAAAGGTGAACATTTGAAAAAGGGAAACACTTCTCAGGAAAACTCTAACTTTGAGGATTTTCTTAGGAAAATGATGAAAAATTTATAGAAAAACTCATTTGAGAAGAAAAACCAAACTTGGGAAATTGAAATCCCGGGAATCTTAGCCATAAACCCCTTTGAAAATTGATTTTTGATTCTCGAGAAAGGTTGGAAGACTCCTTTTGAAAATCTTAAGAAAATAACATTTTCCAAGGAAAATCGAGGGAAAACTTTGATTTTGGAAATCCAACTTAGAAGTTTCTTGAGAGACTAGTTTTCATGGAAAACTGTGAACACTTGACTTGGGAAAACCGATTTTGGAAAATCCTCAGAGTTTCTTAAGAAATCGATTTCTTGAGAATGAAATTTTCTTGTGAAAATTCTGAGAAAACCAATGATTTCATGATGCAAATGATATGAGTGAATGAATGCACTTTGAAAGATTTTCTAAGAAATTTGTTGGAAAAATGTGCATTAAGTCAAAATAAATCCTTCGCATATCCTGACTGTGGCCATAAATATGTTCAGAGTTTAATTGATTTAATGCACAATGCTTTGAAAATATTGGAAATATGATGTGCATTTTAAGATAGCCTAAGAGTGTAGGCTCAATGTGACTAGTAGAAAGATGATGGATCTGGGTCTCGTCCATATTCCGACTAGGGCCGTAAATATGGACTCCATCGAGTTCATCAACTCCCTAAGAGTTGGTGCGCGTGCCATTCATGAACATCCATAGTGCTTTTGAAATAATGTGCATGAATCACATAAACAGGATATTGCATAAATTCAAACTATATGATATGCATCCTAGTCTAAGCAGAAGATTAAATCTCTTATTCCAAAATTTACATTATTACATCACTAAATAAATGAAGTAAATGGAAATTGCAGACTTCAGCTCCTTCTTTTGAATGTCCCTACCAAACTTGAAATGGGGTTAGCTCAAATATGTGGGTTTCTCCAAGATTTTCCAATAATATTATGAAATTATTGAATTTAATTGGATATAAACCCTATTTTCATGCTTCCTTGATATTTGAAATGATGAAAATGCAAGAAATTCAGTAGAAAACAGTTTGAAATTCGAAATGGTGGTCAAAATGACCAAAATACCCCTAATATTAAAGTTATACCTTTAAAATCAGGGTTTTTTAAAAGAAATTTTGGTAAAATTGATATTTCGAAATTCAAATTGAATCAAATGATGATGAAATGCATAATGAGATATGATGACATGCTGATAAACATATTAAGACTGTAAAATCAGAATTTGACACTTTGCAATTTATCCAAAATAACGAATTTCGCTTGTTTTTCGCTTGGATTCGGGTCCCGCGGGGCCCTGTTTTGATGATATGGCCAAACCGAACCTCAAATGGATTCTAAATTACACCAAATTCGGTATAAAGCATATTAAGACTTTTATAAACAGCCTAGAATTCTAAAATTCACGAAATGATATGATTTAAATGCTAAAATTTGAAGAAAATCCTAAAAATGGTGGATTTTGCCTATGGATCCGAACCAAATGCAATTCTTAATATGGTAATGCAAGATTTACACCATGAAAACTTCTGATATTTTGCAGACTGCTATAGTACCCGAAATGGAACATTTTTGGTTTTTACAGCCTCGGGATTTGAGCCATGGTGAGTTTGGTAACATGGATTTGGTTCTGACAGAGGTAAAAATCGACCTGATCTAACATAAAATGCTAAATAAATAAAAAACAGTCATAGAAATTTTTAATATTTAACAGAGATTCTCACGACACCTATATGAAAAACTTTCATTTTCATGACTTTGGCATTGGATCAACATAAACACAGATAAAAATATAACTTTTTCTGCCTAAATCAACAAGACAGACAAATGTGACAAAACAGAGGACTTACAAAAAAAATCCAAAACAGGTATCACAGATGTTTTAAAAATCACAGGATTCCATATGCAAACATAAGACACCTCAGGCATAACTTTCACTTTTTACCGTTTTAGATTTGGAGCAACACACAAAGAGAACCCGTAGCCCTAAGTCGATCCAACATCTCAGAGGCCCAAATCAGGCTCTGACATGTGTCCCGAGCTCTTGGATTTTTGTCAGATATTAAAAAAAATCATAAAAATCTGAGACAATCATGTTTAAAACTATACATTCTCCCGAGTTCAGAACATCTTTTGGATCGAAAATCAAATATCTCATAAGGGCGATCTCGATTTTAGAATTCAGAAAAGAGTTTTTAGAACGCATCCCGGGTAACAAAACCCGACTTGCCATTTTGAATGTTTACCGCAGTAAACAAATTCAAATGCTTCCGAATTTTTGGCACATTTTTAGGGACACCTAAGGGCGCATTTCATGATTTTTTTGTATTTTTTAACAAAAATTACACGCATGAAATGACGTGTAGACTGACTGACAAAAACAGAGAACTACTGAAAATGAGCAGAATTGAAATAAATGCTAAATTAATCCTAATTAATTCATGAAACATGCTAAATTGATGAAATAAAATACAAATTAAATCTAGCTAAATGCATGAATGCTAAAATCATCAAGGAATCATAATTATGTATTTTTATATGTGTCGTTTTATGAGAATAGCTTAATCCATCTCTCGGATGAGCTCTTTCTTCAAACGACTCCCGAATCGAATTAAGAAATCAAATCAAGAGGAAAAGAGGTGCACCTTGCTTCGTTAGGCAGCGTTGAAGCTCTTGAAAGGGACGGCTATCATGAGCTTCGTTCGTCCTCCGATCCGGGCTTCGGATGATTCACCAAAATCGACCCACTACACCTTCTTCACTGAGCCAAAGGGGGCTTGAATTCCAAAGTGCAAAATCGGGTTCTCAAGAAGGCTAGATCAAATTTTCAAGTCCAAAAGAAGCTCTTCAAAAAATGGTCTCCCTATGCTGGGCGTGGAGCCTTGTTTTTATAGATTTTCTGAAAAAATTTGAATTTCAAACAGGCTCAATCTGAGCCCTCCATGTGGCGCCATCTCAGGGGGTGCTATTTTGATTTTTTTGAGAAAATAAAATGAGAAATTTGTGGGTGAGACACCTCAGCAGAGGAATTTGGAATTTTTCAAAAGGCTTGCTTGATTTTCTCTGCAGGAAGCTCCCAGATGGCGCCACCTCAGAGGGTGCTCTCTTGGAGTTTGAAATTCAAAATCGCCTTTTGTAGGGAGTCCTCAGGTGGCGCCACCTCATGGTGGGCTACTTTTATTAAAAATAAATAAAAAATAAAATTTGAAGCCAAGTGGGACTCTGGATTGGCGCCACCTCAAAAGGTGATTTGAGGTGTAAAGCTGGAAACAATAGGAGCATGCCATGTGGCGCCATCTCTGGAGGCTCTTGACATGTGTCAGAAGGACAGGAGTGGAGGAAGCAGACTGTGCCACCTCAGAAGAATTCAAATTCTACTTTTCTGCAGGAAAGGAGAGCCTGCCATGTGGCGCCACCTCAGAAGGAGATTTGAATTTCAAATGGAGGTTGGCCCTGGAGGAATGGAGGGTGGACATGTGGCGCCACCTCAGGATGGATCCTACGATGCCATGTGGCAGTTGGGAAAGGCAAGGAACATGTGGCGCCATCTTAGGCCAAGTAGAAAAAGGTAGAACTCCAGGATTTTTGCCACCTAGCTCTTGTCTGAAAATTTTTGAATCGTTGCTTTTTCTGAAAGAAGCCAAGAGTGACATGTGTCCTCTACTTTTTCTGAAGGAGGTAGAAGGAGACATGTGTCACCTGCTTTTTCTGAAAGAAGCAGAGAATGACACGTGGCAGAGTGGAGAGAAGGAGGTCCAAGCCATGTGGCGCCATCTCAGACAAAATGAAAAAGGTAGAAGTTCAGTATTTGCGCCACCTTTGGAGAGATTTGAATTCTAGCTTTTATAAAGAGAGCAGGAAATGACACATGGCATCTACTTTTTCTGAGAAGAGCAGAGAATGACACATGTCACCTGCTTTTTCTGAAAAGAGTAGAGGATGACACCTGGCATTTGCTTTTTCTGAGGAGATGAGAGATTGACATGTGTCCTCTGCAGGAGACACTCTTCAAATGGCGCCACCTCAGAAGAGACAAGCCTACTTTTCTGGAGGAAGCTAGGAGTGACATGTGTCTCCTACTTTTCTGAGAAAAGTAGGAAGAGACATGTGTCAGTCTACTTTTCTGAAAGAAGGAGAGGTTGACACGTGTCCTCTGCAGGAGACACTCTTCAAATGGCACCACCTCAGAGGAGACAAGTTTTGCTTTTTCTGGACAGGACAACACATGACACTTGGCATCCCCTGGTGATCTGTGGAATGACACATGGCTCTGGATGGATATGTTGGATACTGACACATGGCAGATAAATGGGATGACATGTGGCGGCTTCTTAAGGTAGCCCCACACTGACACTTGGCAGATAAATAGGAGGAGAGAGAAAAGACAAGTGGCACCAATCCAGAGGACAAGGCTCCTATATTTTTGGGTTTTTCAAAATTTATATTTTTCAAAAGAAAAGCCTGTGTGACACCACCTCAATGTGGGTCCCACATTGCTTCTTTATTTCAATAGGGATAAAACAACTTCTTTTTGGAATTTTAATAGGAAGCGTTCAACGAACATGTTGACAACTTTGTCAAAATCCCTTAGTTCAATGGGATTGACGTGCTCGGCGTACCATTTGGCAGCTATCCCCTCCAGACTGCGGGGAAAACAGAGAAATAGAGCACGGTTGTCTTCGCTGAATCGGGCGCATTCCGCAAAGAACATGGCAAGGTGAGCCTTAGGATCCCCGGATCCATCAAACTTAATGAACTTTCTGGGGAGGTTCTCCAGATTGATGTCCCCTTCCAAGCCAAGGTAAAAATCCTGTCTAGTGTATGACCTTTTTCCTTTATTTCGGACTTGTAGGTCTTTAACAAATTTGGTCAGTGCCTGGATTGAATCCTCTGCGGGGGGCCCATACTTGGGTTTGTTCACTGACACTGGCTCTTCTACAGGCTTCTTGGATTGCCGCAGATGTTTCGGGATATAGATCAGCTGCTCTTCTTCCTCAGAGACTTCTTCTGCTGACCCGGAATCTTCAGAAGTACTGTCACGCTGTACTTTCTGCTTGCTGATTTTGACCGGCTTCTTTATGGGTTTCTTCTTAGCTTTGCTCTTAGAAGTTGCCTTCTTTGGAGCCGCCTTAGCCTGCTCGGCCATCATCTTGGTCATCATTTTATGGAAAACCCGGTACATGGCCGGATCTACATCGCTCTCATCCCCCGAGTCATGCTTTTTGGATAATCGGGGAGAATTCATCTTCTCTGGCTCGCTGTTACTGTGCCTTTGAGCAGCCTGCTTACCAGCCCTTGTCTGAACCATTTTCAGATGCCAAAGTTTTCCTGTAGCATAATGGGAATGGTTAGAGTATGGAGGAGATTTTTCGAAAATTATAACTTTTGAAGAAAAAGAATAAAGGATTTCGGTAGACAATTTCAAGAGATTATCCCATTACCCGGGATTGGGTCATCACACAATTTGTGATAATTGTGTTACCATTTGATGATAACAGAGAAATGTGCCTTGTTACCTAGGCGAGGTCATCAACCATGAGAAAATATATTTGAAGAAAATGTAGGAGGAATGTCCCATTTACCTGGGATGAGGTCGTCACCCAAAATTTGTGACTATTTGTGCTATAATAAAATTTTGGCCAAAAAGTAAATTTTATTGATATTTCCAATATTCAAAGACAAAGAGAGGGTGGGCAGATAGTTTGCCACCACTCTCGATATTCAGATGATACATTTGGTCCAGGAAATACAGACAGATAAATGAAGGAGTCCCAGGTATATTTTGTGACATGGTATGCCCCAGACCACTGATCCGACTGCAGGTTGAATTCTGGCATGTTGCCCGTCGGGAAGCGGGTGTTGGCACGAACCTGCCGATGCGAAAACTGCCTCAGACATCGTTCCAGCTGATAATCAACACAAAAGAAAGGGCCCATCAACTTGTAGCGCTTGTCACGTGCATAGGTGTATCGAGAAACAATCTCTCTTCTGTCAAAGAAGTCCCAAGTAATCTCCTCCTGATGCAGTTTCTCGATCAAAGCTCAGCACTGAATGGCTGACTTCGGCTGCTTGTTGTTGAATCTGAAAGAACTGGCCTTCGAGGGAACGCGGCGCAGGAACCACGACTGCAGGGCGTAAGTGCATCCTTCTACCAGAATGGTCTCCCCCAGAGCAAATCGATCCAAGCCTCTGTAAAGAAAGGCTAATGCGGCCATGGAGACTGAAAGTTGACGGGTCTGCTTGCTTCCCCATCTTCGAAAGAGCTGGGCGACTCTGATATCTATGAAATTCTGACCATCTTGGAAGAAAGCTAACCCCACTGTGCACAGGATCATGGCATGCTGAATTCTGTCTTTCGCTGCTCGAGACAGAGTGTCAACCTCTTTGTAGGCTCCGTACTTGTGATATAGTTCGAATAGGTCGATGAATTGATTTCCACCAATTTCAATGAGAGGCCAAGATCTGCTCTCTGTTGCTCTGACCAAGGCTTCTCGAACATCTACCCCTTTGATGTTGATCAAAAACTGCTGCTCGACAGGATCATCTGGCTGACCAGCTGGTTCGGGCAATCCCATAATGTCATTGAACTCATCCATCAGTAGAGTCATCTCTCCCCAAGGAAACCAGAATGTGCAGGTACGTGGATTCCACCGTTCTGCCATGGCCTGAATCAAAGCTCCATTGATGGTTCGCTTGCCTACCGCTGATGCCATCTCCAACCCACAGTCATCCAAGTGGTCTGGGAACATACGTGAGAAGGTGGCGAACCAAGAATAATACCACCGAGGGAAGAAAGGACGAGACTGGATGACCCGCAGATCCGGGGATCCATCCTGAATCTGATAGAAGACATGATCTCGGGGAAAGACCGCATCGAGAGAATTGGACGCCATTGAGATGATACTGGGGTAAACAAGAAATAAGGAGAATTAGATAGAATGCAGGACTTATGGATAGACTCATTAAAGAATCAAACCTGGAAATTTTGAAAAGGTTGATGAAATTTTAAAGGAATTTTCCAGGGTTTTGAAGAAAAATTTGATCTAAAAGAGAAAAGAAATGTAGGTAGAGAGAAATATATACCTGGGGTTTTTGAAAATAAGGGTAAGTTTTGAATAATACCCCCAGGGTTTTGAAAAAAAGGGGTTTGATACATATATATGAAAGAAATAAGAGAATTATCATACAACTAAAGCCGCACAAACAAGGATGCACACACAACACTCTCTAAAGGCTGACTCTAAATGCAATATTTGAAATGGCTTGTAGGACCTTAATCCTAACTCTAGGGTTCAGATCATCTGATTCCAATCAAGATATGCCGATATACCCAAGCCAAAGCTTGAAGTACGTGGCGTAGAAATATTTCTCCGGTTCAAAGGTAATGGCTTCCCAACATCCTTGAGCACCTACCGATATACCTCGGACTATGGCCCTTAGGTACGTGGTAGGGGGGCGCGAACCCAAATAAGTGGCCCAGTTGTGAGGCTCTCTCCCGAACTATGGTTCAGTGAGACAGCCCAGCAACGTGAAGACCGGGACAATGTAGGTAAGGAGGTTTTCAAAATATGCTCAACATGCAAGAAATCAGATGGCTTTAATGCAAGTCTTAAAGAGATAGCTTAAAATGAAGAGAAGCATACACTTGCATACATTGTTTTGCATTCAATCCCTAAAATTAAGGAGAGTTGTATTTTAGACCTAAGTCTAATGTGAGCATAGAATAATCTCCTCAATATGGTCCTACCAAACCATACTTAAATCCTATATGCAATGATGTCAGCTTTAGGACAGAGTCTAGGCTCCTAAGGTTTGCATGGAAATGAAGCTAACATATGTAGAATAAAGACTTAGATAATATCAAAGCAAAAGAAAAGGCATTAAATTCGACCGGACGGAGACGAGTCCCATCTCGATCGCCAAAACTGTGATCATCGCAAAATTTTTCCTCTCGTAATATTCTCTCTCTTCCTTCTCTTTTTCCTTTCCTACCTCTATGTCCTCCTTTTTGAAGGGAAAAAATAGAAGATGGAAAGAAAGAGAGGAGAGAAAAGAAAAGAAAAGAAGAGAAGAGAAGAGAAGAGAAGAGAGGAACTCTTTTGCGGGTCTCACTTGACCTTAATTTTGAAAATATTTGAAATAACTCGCCTCCGTTTTGAAATACTTGCGGGAAAACTGGGAGACGGGATCCGCTCGTCGGTACGAGGTTCGACCGTTCCTGGCGCCTTTACCAGGGGTAATCGAACCAAGGGTCGAATTTATGCCTTTTGCTTTGCCTAAATATCATCTAAGAATTTATTCTAAATCTAAATGCACAAAGAATCATGCTTGTGCAAATGCAAAGATGTATGCTCCTCTTAAAAAATGATTTGAAGAAATCCCAAGTGTTTCTGAGATGAATCTGATAATGGAGTGAAGAAATGATTTCTAACTCAGAACTTAGGATTTGAAGTTCTAAGTTTTTAGAATAATCAAAGCTTGGGAAAATAAATTTGGATTTTGAGAGAAATGATCTTGAAACTGAGATAAAAGAAAAAGAGAAGAAAGGAAATTTCAAAGTCATAAATGGACTTTGAATTAGAAGTTTGAACCTGGATGAATATTTGGAATGGAATTGAATTCTATCTTTGAAGTTTGAAATCAAAATGAAATGTGGAAATCTAAATAGAATTGATTTGAAAGTTGGAATTCAAGATGGAATTTGAATCCAAAGTCTGGATTCTAAATAGAGTTGGAGATTCAAAATTGAATTCTGGATTTTAGAACCTGGAAAAATAGGAATTTGGATTTGAAATCTGAAATGAAAGTGGAATTGGATTTTTGGAATTTGAGATCTGAGATGGAATTTGGATACTGAAACCTAGAAATGGATTTTGGATCTGAAATCTGAGATCCAAGATGAGATTGGATTCTGGATCCTAGAACGGATTTTGGATCTGAAGTCTGAGATCCAAAGTAGAATTGGGTTTTGGATCCTAGAATAGATTTGGATCTGAAGTCTAAGATCCAAAGTATAATTGGATTCTGGATCCTAGAATGGATTTTGGATCTGAATCTGAGATCCGAGGTGAATTGGGTTCTGGATCCTAAAAATGGATTTTGGATCTGAATCTGAGATCCAAGTTGGAACTGGGTTCTGGATCCTAAATGAAATTTTGATATGTAATCTGAGATCCAAATGTAGAATTGGGATCTAGATCCTAAAATGGAATTTGGATCTTAAGCCTGAGATCCAAAGTGAAGTTGGATTCATACTTGGAAGTCTGGATCCAAGTTGAGATTAGGATTTAACTTTGGATTCGGATTATGAAAAGTCCAAATAGGACCTTTAAAGATGGATCTGGGTTTTTAGAAACCCAGATTTAAATTTCAAAACTTTAGGAAGATTCAGATTTTGAGATTCAAAATCAATCTCAAACTGTGATTGAAGATAAGAAGATAAACTTGATTTTTGATTTTGGGAATGAATCAGAAACTTTAAATTTTAATTTGAACTTTGAAATTGAATTTTGAATTTGGGTTGGAATTTTGGAGTTTGAATATGAAATGATTTTGAAATTCCAAAGTCAAATTGGACTTTGAAATTGAGATAAATTTGGAATTTGAAATAGAATTTTGAAGAAGGGATATTCACAATCACTTGGGTTTTTGAAAGGAATTTTGAAAATATGATGCAATTCTACCCTAAATGATGAATGAATTTGAATAAGTTTGAAATTGGATTTGAAGATCATATTTCATTCTTCAAATGAATTTAAATAAGATTAGTGATATAATACACTCCTGACTATGGTCATTGAATGTATTATATAATAGTCATATCTAAATTCAAATGGAGAATGAAATACTTTTTTGGTGCTTTTATAGAATTTAAAATGAAATTAACCCTCAATATACCCTGACTATGGCCATTGGTATATGTTTTGAGTTAATTTTAAGTTAAATTCTGATAAAAGAAGAAAATATTTTAGGAAAATATGATGGATTTTGAAAATGGATCCAGTGTGGATCCAGTGTTATTTTGTAAAAGATAAAAATGCTAAGTTTTGTCCACACCCTGACTATGGCCATTGATGTGGATCATCAACTTAGTATCAATTACCTCTTACGAAATGGTGCACGTGCCATTCGTATTTCACCATTGTGAGAATTTTGAGAAATAAAGGAAAAATTGCATGAAAACAAGCAATTTGTAATGTTTTATAATGCTCATTCATTCTACCTAAAGCAGGATATGTAAATTCTCATTCAAATCTAGCTATTACAACATGGAGTTTGAATTGAAATTACATTTTCTAAAACAAAAATGACAATTTTTCATACATTTTCCTGCAAAAAGGGGTTAGCATAATAGGCAAAATACAAAGAGGGATGAAAAGAAATATCACCCGGGATCAAGAAGGTAAGTAATAAAAATGATGAGATACATATGTTCACGATGCCTGATAGAATGTGCATATGATATGCTACTTTAATGGGGAAATGCCTATTATAATACACACATGCTATATGAGAAAGTCTTGTTGGGCTATGCATATGATGCGCATCCTATGCATGGGGAAGAAAAGAAGGTGCATGGTGGGCTATGGAATTCAGCAGAAATGCAGAATTTGCTGCTGTGGTAGAAGCTGGTGGATGAAATGAAGGTTTGTTAGAGCTAACAGTGGACAAATGCAACAAGAAACGAAAAAAAATCGATGGAAAATTGCTGCTGTATGGGAAAGGCAAAACTGGTATGTTTTGGGAGTGCTGTGAGGAAGTGATAGTGGCAATAGGTAATGTGGAGTATAGGTGTTTAAGTGTAGGAATCAGTGATTTTGGAAGTCCTAATAAAGATTTAGATGGGAATGTGCAACAGTAATAGAGAAGAATCTGAGAGATAACTACGAGGGCTGTGCATTATGTGGCGGGGGATCACAATAGTCTCTTAACTCATTGTGTCATAAGCACACAGGAGATCATAACATCCATGGTACTTGTTGTACAGTAATATCACTGTAGGGACAGCCGTGTGGAAGAGGTTGTGGAGTGCCAATCCAGGGTAGTAATAGGTAGATATGTAAGGGCTGGGAGCACCAAGGGTATGGACCGAGCATTTTGCAAGCAATGCTAAGTGTAACTAACTGTGGGGCTAAGTAGAGATGTGATATTGAAAACACAGGTGGTGATGTTGTGGGGTATGAAGTAATAGGAAACATGCAAAAGGCTGTAGGAAGTGCTGATGATGTGCAGGGTGTGTCGAACATACAAAGGATATGGGAAGTGTTGAGGGTGATGCCAAAATATCGCTGTAGATGTCACAACAATAGAAGACATGGTCATGAATACCAACAACGATTTAAGGTATTTGCTGTAATTGCTTACAGCAAGGCCAAACACTTGCTGTCAGAAGCTTCCTTTGATATAAATATTTAGATGGCTGAAGGGTATTGGGAAAGGTGAGATGAAAGGTGATATGGTTATGCAGGAAAACACAGGTGGATGTTATTCTAACAACCATTATGATATGTTGAGATGGGTAAACAGTGAAATGCCACTGATGAAGATAGTGCTGAATAAGGAGGTCTGGGTTCTAACGTGGTGTTGAAATCACACCTATAGATGGGGCATCAAAAGATCTCTTGGTGGGTTTTACAAAGTGATAGGTAATATATAAATAGTGTAGTAAAAAAATGATGATGAATGCTATGCATTAACAGGGACTTAACAGAGGTTGGTGATGATATATATACATGCTAAAAAAAAAAGAATTGAAAGATAGCCTCAGTCTGGCTCCGAACCACGTTTTTGATAATCATGTCACCCTAACATTTGGCCAATCTTTCAAGAACTGCTGTAATAATTATGATTTCCTGCGAAAGCAACAGTTATGTAAACAACAATAGGCATCAAAATATGGTGCATTGCTCAGCCTGAGCTGTATGCATGTACATAGTTGGATGGAGGTCAAAATGAATCCCTGCAATGGTGCGATTTATGTTGATTGTCAAAACTGGATGCCTAGCAGGGAATAAATCATACTTAATTGACATGAAAGATGCACAATAGTTGGTAAATGTAATTCATGCAAACATTACTCCATACATACAAGCCCTGAACTGCAAAGCTCTTCAGAAATATGCATTGCCATGAGATGGATGCTATGAAACCCATCATTGATATCCAGCAGTTTTTAGAAAGACACCACTATTCATCACATATGTGCAAGGTGACTGTATTACATGAGATCAGAAATTGAGGATGAGCTAGAGATTAGAAATTGACGAGATTAACAAGAGATTATATATGATAGATGCTTAAGCCAACAAAAAACAAGGGATCAAAATAATGCGACTAGGAAATTTAAGATCACGTAGAGGAAAGAGGATAAAAGGGAACCATCAAAATAGATGAGGGTTTGATTGATAAGCCCAAAAAAAAAAAATGAAATCAAAATAATGTAATAAGTGGTTTGGATGAATGAACTGTTGGATCAAATGGTTTTAACACCATTGCTGTTCTAACTCATGAAGAACAGACACCTGCTGAAGTTCTGTTTTATTTGCAATGACAGCATTAACACAAGATATCCCTTTACCACCATCTGGTAAAAAAATGTTACATCCTAGCATGTCGGATCCAGCGAATTATTTGGGGGCTATCACAACTACTTAACGGTACCAGGTTCTGATGCTTCCAGCAGAAATTTTTTTAAGCAGACTAAGGTGAAAGGCCGGCAAAAAGAAAAGGGG